>NC_141719.1:11408256-11750756 GCF_971803275.1 Cyanistes caeruleus | reverse complement strand
AGAACGTGATCTAGAACTTGATCTAGAACCTGATCTAGAACCCTGACCTAGAACCCTAACCTAGAACCCTGGCCTACAACCATAACCTGGAACTTGAGCCTGGAATTGCAACCTGGAACTCGAGTGTGGAGCTGTAGCTTTGAATTTCAGATTCAATATGGCGGCTGCTAAGTATTTCCGGCAAAAACATGGCTGCGCCCATCAATTTCCGGTTCAAAATGGCCGCGCCCTGTATTTCCGGCAAAAACATGGCGGCGCCCATGTATTTCCGGCAAAAACATGGCCGCCCCCATGTATTTCCGGTTTAAAATGGCTGCGCCCTGTATTTCCGGCAAAAACATGGCCGCCCCTATGTATTTCCGGTTCAAAATGGCCGCGCCCTGTATTTCCGGCAAAAACATGGCGGCGCCCATGTATTTCCGGTTTAAAATGGCCGCGCCCTGTATTTCCGGCAAAAACATGGCCGCGCCCTATATTTCCGGTTCAAAATGGCCGCGCCCTATATTTCCGGGATAAAGATGGCCGCGCTCTGTATTTCCGGTTCAAAATGGCCGCGCCCATGTGGTTATGCATAATTGTAGTGTCGTGCTTGTGTGTGGCTTTGACACGGGGCGCCGAGAAGCGCGAGAAAAACGGCACCGAATGCCGCGCTGCCGCGCGGCATTCGGTGTCGTTTTTCTCGCGCTTCTCGGCGCCGGGATTTGGGATTCTCGATTTGATTTTTTTCCGGGACAAAATGGCGCCGCGCATGCGCCGTGGGGGCTTCCGGGCGGGTGCCGTCGCGCCGGTGACGCGCTTCCGGTCAAGATGGCGGCGCCCGTGCCGGGGGGTTTACCGGAGCCGCGCGGCCGCGGGAGCGCCCCGCGCCGACCCGGAACGACCCTCCGGCGCGCTGGCGCGCGCCGGAGGGTCGTTCCGGGTCGGCGCGGGGCGCTCCCGCGGCCGCGCGGCGCTTGGGGGTGTGACGGTGATGGAGATTGTTTGGGCGGCTTTCCGGAGCGGTTTTTTGGCGTGGGGGTTCGGCGGGATGTGTGCGGGGTGTGGTGCTTGTGTTACGGTCTGTTTTTGTCGTGTTTCTGGACCTATTTTATTAAAAATGTTAATGTTTATATTTTTTTACAAAATGGCGGCCGTGTGATGTCATCGGGGCGGAGCGCCTTGACGGGCAGGCGGGGGGGCGGTGCCGGGGGGCGGGGCGGCGTGACGGACGGCTCGGGGGCGGTACCGGTGGGCGGGGCGGCCAGGAGGGCAGTTCCGGGCGGTTGCCGTGGTGCCGGTGACGCACTTCCGGTCAAGATGGCGGCGCCCGTGCCGAGGGTTTTACCGGCGCCGCGCCGCCGCGGGAGCGCCCCGGGCCGACCCGGAACGACCCTCCGGCGCGCTGGCGCGCGCCGGAGGGTCGTTCCGGGTCGGCCCGGGGTGCTCCCGCGGCGGCGCGGGGCTTGGGGGGGGCGACCGTGATCGCGACTTTTTGTGCGGCTTCGGAACCGATTTTTTGCCGTGGCGCGGTCGGCGGGGTGTGTGCGGGGTGGGGTGGTTGTGTTATTCTGTCGTTTTGTCGTGTTTTTGTATGTATTTTATTAAAAATATGAATGTTGATATTTTTTTACAAAATGGCGGCCGTCTGATGTCATCGGGGCGGAGCGCCTTGACGGACAGCTGCGGGGCGGTGTCGAGGGGCGGGGCGCCGTGACGGGCGGCTCGGGGGCGGTGCCAGGGGGCGGGGCGGCGTGACGGGCGGCTCGGGGGCGGTGCGGGGGGGCGGGGAGGCGTGACGCGCGGGTCGGGGGCGGTGCCGGGGGGCGGGGAGGCGTGACGGGCGACTCGGGGGCGGTGCCGGGGGGCGGGGCTCGGTGACTGACATGCGCGGGGCGGTCCCGAGGGGCGGGGCCGCGTGACGGACGGCGCGGGGGTGGTGCCGGGGGCGGTGTCGCGGGGCGGGGCTGCGTGACGGACGGTGTGGAGGCGGTTCCGGGGGGCGGTGCCGGGGGTGGGGCGGCGTGATCGACGGTTCTGGGGCGGTCCCGAGGGGCGGAGCGGCGCCGGGGGGTGGTGTGGCGTGACGGGCGGCTCGGGGGCTCTGGTGGGGTTGAGGGGTGGTGTTTTGGTGGGTGTTGTGTTGATTGGGGGGGCTCCCGTTGTTGCTGGCGTGTTGGGAGTGGGGGTGCTGGGGTGGGAGGCTGTGTTTGGGGCTGGGGTGTGCTTGAGGGGTGGGGGCTAGGGGATGGGGGGGTGTGCAGTAGGGGTGGGGGCTAGGGGATGGGGGGGTGTATAGTTAGGGTGGGTGCTTGGGGCTGGGTGGGTGCTTGGGGATGGGTGGGTGCTTGGGGATGGGGGGGTGCATAGGGGGGTGCGTGCTTGGGGCTGGGTGGGTGCATAGGGGGGTGCGTGCTTGAGGTTGGGTGGGTGCATAGGGGGGTGCGTGCTTGGGGCTGGGTGGGTGCTTGGGGCTGGGGGAGTGCATAGGGGGGTGGGTGCTTGGGGCTGGGTGGGTGCATAGGGCGGTGGGTGCTTGGGGCTGCGTGCAGGGCTTGGGTGAGTGCTAGGGGAGGGTCAGTGGTGTGCCAGGTGTGAGTGAGGGTGGGATAGGGGTGGGTACTAGGTATAGTGTAGGTGGGAGGGGGCGGAGCCCCACTATATAGTATATATACTATAAAGAAAAAGAATAAAAATAATAAGTCTGGTGCAGCAGTAGAAGGTTTTGTGCTCCCGGGGAGTAAGTGGTATGTATTTTATAATTTTTATTTAAATTGTTTTTTTACTCCCCGGGAGCACAAAAGGTTCTACTGCTGCTTTTTCTAAGTTTAAAGTTTAAGCTAGAAAGCAAAACAAGAAGTTAGAGAGAAGAGAAATGAGTTAAAGTTTGAGGGAAAGAAAATAGAGAGAGTGAAGAGAAACAAAGTCAGAGTCACAGAGGAAAGGAAAACAGAGGGGGAGCAAAAAGAAACTAAGTCCAAGTCAAAGTCAGAGTCACAGAGAAAAGGGAAACAGAGAGGGAGCAAAAAGAAACTAAGTCCAAGTCAGAGTCACAGAGAAAAGGGAAACAGAGGGGGAGCAAAAAGAAACTAAGTCCAAGTCAGAGTCACAGAGAAAAGGGGAAACAGAGGGGGAGCAAAAAGAAACTAAGTCCAAGTCAGAGTCAGAGAGAAAAGGGAAACAGAGGGGGAGCAAAAAGAAACTAAGTCCAAGTCAAAGTCAGAGTCACAGAGAAAAGGGAAACACAGCCAAAGTGAAAAGAAACTAAGTCCCAGTCCCAGAGAAAAGGGAAACAGAGTGGGAGTGCAAAGAAACTAAGTCCAAGTCTAAGTCAGAGGTACAGAGAAAAGGGAAACAGAGTCAAAGTGCAAAGAAAGAGAGGGACAGTGGAGAGAAACCAACTCTACTTTCTTTCCATCTAACTCAGAGGCAGAGAGAAAGGAAACTGAGACAATCCCTGTTCACTGTAACTCGGAGTTACAGTGGAAAGGAATCAAGTCCGTTTGCTTTCTGTCTAACTCGAAGCTAGAGGGAAAGGAAACAGAGATGGAGTGAGAAGAAACCAAGGGAGAGTGAAGAGAAACCAACTCTATTTCTTTTCTGTCTAACTCAGAGGCAGAGAGAAAGGAAACGGAGACAATGCCTGTTCACCGTAACTCAGAGTTACGGTGGAAAGGAATCGAGTCCAGTTGCTTTCTGTCTAACTCAGAGCTAGAGGGAAAGGAAACAGAGTTGGAGAGAAAAGAAACAGAAAAATAGAGTGAGCAACAGTGACAGAGACTTAGAGAAAGTTAGAAAGAGATTGAAAAGCAAGAAATAGATTGAAAATAATGACTACACCACACCAAAAACACAAGAGCCGGGGGGGAGTGGTGGTAGGGGGGCAGGGGGATGAAAGTTTATTCACCTTTATTTAATGAATTTATTTACACTACAGCAAAACACAGAGAAACTGGAGACAAATGCATTACAATACAATCCATGTACACACTGAAAAATCCCTAATTCACATACAGAGTAATACAGCAAAACAGCAGCAAATGCAAATACAGAACAATACAAGCCAAATACATATTAACGGAATATAACTATTTCTACAGTTCTGGAAAGGTCAATACATGCTGTTTCATTATTACTGCTATGCCAAACCACAAGGAGCACACAGAAAACACAATACTCATTCGCCACAGAAGCCGGCTTCAGCTCGCACACGTACTCACCTTCACTCTCCTCTCCACTGCCCCGTTATAATCCTGCTGTCGTTGGTCCTCGGGAACGTGGTTCCCAGGAGCCTCAAAATCAGCCTGCCTGACGAAAACCTCGGTCCGGGGCCGGTCCGTGCCCAAACTTTGGCGATGACTGTCGCCTCGCAGACCGGCCGGGACCGAGGAAAAAAAACCCCAGCTGGGAGGGAAAAAAAAAAAAAACCCCCCAGCTGGGGATTTTTTATTCTATATTTAAAAGTGAATTGCAAGTCCTGGAAAGCAAAAGCCATACATACCAGGTTAGAACCACTCGACACAAACACACACCCCCCTCCTACCCCACGGGAACTCGGTTCCCGGGGGGCCTCAAATTCGGCCTGCCTGACGAAAACCTCGGTCCAGGGCCGGTCCGTGCCCAAACTTTGGCGATGACTGTCGCCTCGCAGACCGGCCGGGACCGAGGAAAAAAAACCCCAGCTGGGAGGGAAAAAAAAAAAACCCCCCCCAGCTGGGGATTTTTTATTCTATATTTAAAAGTGAATTGCAAGTCCTGGAAAGCAAAAGCCATACATACCAGGTTAGAACCACTCGACACAAACACACACCCCCCTCCTACCCCACGGGAACTCGGTTCCCGGGGGGCCTCAAATTCGGCCTGCCTGACGAAAACCTCGGTCCGGGGCCGGTCCGTGCCCAAACTTTGGCGATGACTGTCGCCTCGCAGACCGGCCGGGACCGAGGAAAAAAAACCCCAGCTGGGAGGGAAAAAAAAAAAACCCCCCCAGCTGGGGATTTTTTATTCTATATTTAAAAGTGAATTGCAAGTCCTGGAAAGCAAAAGCCATACATACCAGGTTAGAACCACTCGACACAAACACACACCCCCCTCCTACCCCACGGGAACTCGGTTCCCGGGGGGCCTCAAATTCGGCCTGCCTGACTAAAACCTCGGTCCGGGGCCGGTCCGTGCCCAAACTTTGGCGATGACTGTCGCCTCGCAGACCGGCCGGGACCGAGGAAAAAAAACCCCAGCTGGGAGGGAAAAAAAAAAACCCCCCCCAGCTGGGGATTTTTTATTCTAAATTTAAAAGTGAATTGCAAGTCCTGAAAAGCAAAAGCCATACATACCAGGTTAGAACCACTCGACACACATGCACACAAGCAGACCCTGACCCACCGACTCTCACAGACAGACACACTCTGACACGCAGCAGGAGACTAACTCGCACAGTGACTGCAACCCTTATTTGAAACACTCTGCTGAACAAAATGCCCTGAGATATCTTCTCACTGCTGCTTCTCAACATCAAATGGTAGATCCTCAGAAAATAGGCATCAGCGACCTGCAAAACAACACAAGGTGGTCAATGAGGGATTCTATGGTAGCTATGACTCAGCCACCCTCTAGGCCCACACATTTTTTACACAAAAACCTCATAGAAAAGAGGAACTGTAACCTTTTATAATTGTTCCACCTAACTCTAACTATGTGCCAGGACAGGGCAGCTCCAAACCAATGCAGTTAAGTTACAGAGGCAGGCACAGTGCAGTTAAAGTTAAGTAAAGTTACAGAGGCAGGCACAGTGCAGTTAAAGTTAAGTAAAGTTACAGAGGCAGGCACAGTGCAGTTAAAGTTAAGTAAAGTTACAGAGGCAGGCACAGTGCAGTTAAAGTTAAGTAAAGTTACAGAGGCAGGCACAGTGCAGTTAAAGTTAAGTAAAGTTACAGAGGCAGGCACAGTGCAGTTAAAGTTAAGTAAAGTTACAGAGGCAGGCACAGTGCAGTTAAAGTTAAGTAAAGTTACAGAGGCAGGCACAGTGCAGTTAAAGTTAAGTAAAGTTACAGAGGCAGGCACAGTGCAGTTAAGTTAAGTTACAGAGGCAGGCACAGTGCAGTTAAGTTAAGTTACAGAGGCAGGCGCAATGCAGTTAAGTTAAGTTACAGAGGCAGGCGCAATGCAGTTAAGTTAAGTTACAGAGGCAGGCACAATGCAGTTAAGTTAAGTTACAGAGGCAGGCACAATGCAGTTAAGTTAAGTTACAGAGGCAGGCACAATGCAGTTAAGTTAAGTTACAGAGGCAGGCACAATGCAGTTAAGTTACAGAGGCAGGCACAGTGCAGTTAAGTTAAGTTACAGAGGCAGGCACAGTGCAGTTAAGTTAAGTTACAGAGGCAGGCACAATGCAGTTAAGTTAAGTTACAGAGGCAGGCACAATGCAGTTAAGTTAAGTTACAGAGGCAGGCACAATGCAGTTAGTTTTACAGAGGCAGGCACAATGCAGTTAGTTTTACAGAGGCAGGCACGGTACAAGGCAGTCGCAGGCGATGTCTGCCGGGTGAACGCGGCGATAGCTGTGGATGCGAAGGCCGGTTCCTCAGACGAAAAAATCCACAATGACGTCGAGAGGCTGAGATGGCCGATGACATGAAACACGAGACAACGAGAAGATGGATTGGAACTGCCCTGCCCGGCAAAAGCTCTGGCGAGCTTGCAAAGAAACCCTCTCCCTTGGCTTCAGAGGGGCCCATCCCACTACAGCCCTGTCCTCTAACTTAACTTCAAAATGCCAACTCACCTGCTCATCTCTGCTCCTTGCCGTGCTCGGGGCAACACCAACTCCTGCAAAGACAGAAAAGAAGAAAGCACTGAGTTACTGTCACAATGCACAAGGTGGAATTCCCAATGTGGTTCCTTTATTCCATCTTGGACTACAAAAGCTTGTCAGCCAACCAGGGACTGAAACAGAAGAAAAACCACTCAGTCCCACCTCTCGTACTCAAAGATCCCCTGTAAAGTTCTGAAGACAGAGCCCTCAAACGAGTGTGGGGTGCTTTGCCCTGAGGCATGTGCTGTTTTTAACAAATTCGAGTCACCTCCCTTGCTTTCTAGACACTGCTCACCAGCGTGGCAGGCTAGGGGCGGCTGAGGCGAAACGTCTTTCCCCTGATAATGACTGCACGATAAACCTGCAACCCCTTCTGTCTCTCAGAATCCTGTCCGTGACACCGATTCGTGTCAGGATCCACAAGGTGGGATTTGTGATGTGGTTCTTTCCTTCTATCTTAGAGAACTAAAGATTAGCAGCAAACCAGGGACTTTAAACAGAAAAACCTCTCAGTCCCACTTATCATACTCAAAGATCCCCTGTAAAGTTCTGAAGACAGAGCCCTCAAACGAGTGTGGGGTGCTTTGCCCTGAGGCATGTGCTGTTTTTAACAAATTCGAGTCACCTCCCTTGCTTTCTAGACACTGCTCACCAGCGTGGCAGGCTAGGGGCGGCTGAGGCGAAACGTCTTTCCCCTGATAATGACTGCACGATAAACCTGCAACCCCTTCTGTCTCTCAGAATCCTGTCCGTGACACTGATTCGTGTCAGGATCCACAAGGTGGGATTTGTGATGTGGTTCTTTCCTTCTGTCTTAGAGAACTAGAGATTAGCAGCAAACCAGGGACTTTAAACAGAAAAACCACTCAGTCCCACTTATCATACTCAAAGATCCCCTGTAAAGTTCTGAAGACAGAGCCCTCAAACGAGTGAGGGGTGCTTTGCCCTGAGGCATGTGCTGTTTTTAACAAATTCGAGTCACCTCCCTTGCTTTCTAGACACTGCTCACGGACGTGGCAGGCTAGGGGCGGCTGAGGCGAACCGTCTTTCCCCTGATACTGACTGCACGATAAACCTGCAACCCCTTCTGTCTCTCAGAATCCTGTCCGTGACACCAATGTGTGTCAGGATCCACAAGGTGGGATTTGTGATGTGGTTCTTTCATTCTACCTTCAAGAACTAAAGATTAGCAGCAAACCAGGGACTTAAACACCAAAACACACACAGAGCTTGCACCCACCTGTCCTCCAGCATCCTGGGCTGGGATATCTTGCAAGTAGACCACCTAAAATAAAAAAAACCCAAGGGATTAAAGTTATAGCAGAAACTGAGACCCCAGCAAGAACAACGGCTGCTCTCCACCAACCGAGGCTCACCTTCCACCTGCTTCGCCTTCCCCGCTGCTATCCGGCTTTACTTCCTAGAAATAAAGACAAAGAGCAGAGCTGTAACACAGTGACCAGTTCCAGCCCCGCTGCAAAGTAAAACCGTGACCGACCTTCTCAGGGGGACCCCCTCATCTGGGACAGGTGTTCTGCCAGGAGGTCAATCTATCTGCATCTGAAAGAAATATAGGAAAAAAGTCAAAGTGCTGCAGGGTAACTTCACAGCTCCAGACACCTGCTGCCAACATAAGAATACCAGCTAGACTCCAACTACAGCCCGTATTACAAATCTCCAATTACAAGTGCCCGGGACTTGTCCTTAAACACCTACAACCGGGCTGGGCGCCAGGGCAGAGCAGCTCCGGACCAAATACCACCAGATACCCATGACACGTGAGACAAGGGGACATGACAAGGAGAGAAAACTCTCTGAGACAAGAAAGTCCTCATGAGGACCGAGAGAATGCTGAACGAGATGACCGAGGAGGGACCCGAGGCGAGCCTGCCGAGCTCCGGTGACCCCGGAGGAAAAAGATGCTAATGGAACAACTATTTTCCAAGAACCGCAAAGACGGATGCCCGAGAATCCTGTGGCTAGAAGCCTCTGCCTGCCTTTGAATCGGCACAAGTCCTTATCCACTGTAAAGAAACACTGCTGCATATAGCTGTTGACACAGCTGAGAACGAGACCTAAGAAAACATCCGATCACATGCTTCTAAAGACAGATGCAATTCTGACGCCTGTCCGACCTCCCGCATCGAAGCTTCGCCGGCGCCGGGCCGAGGAACGCAAAAATGGGAGATGAACAGAAGGACCCCGGGGTTTCTCATAAGCCCCTGGGAGGACTAAGGCAATAGAGATGTTACACAAGATGCACAGAAGACACAGAAGGCACGAGAGACAAGTGACAACACACCCTGGGACTGCTCTGCCCTGCCTGCCTCAGCATTGCAAACCAAAGCAAAGCTTTCCCTCACTGGGGCCTATGGGGTCATTTCCAGAACCTCCCCATCCCCAAAGCTCACTCAAAAACCCAAACCGATCTCAGTCCTGACCCACCGCCCTGCTTTGATCCCCTCTGTGGGCTCCACTTATCTCTCAGAGGGCTGAAGAAGTGAGTCACGGCGAGAGGCCGGTCAGGAGCCAAACAAAGCCACCTCGCTGTCTGGGAAGTTCTTCTCTCACCGGGCTGTTGTCTCAGACAAGTATCATCACCTATGATAAAGAAAACCAAATATAAGTGCACAATCTTAGAGGCATATTCACCAAAACCCAACTCCTACTCACCAGCTCTTAGGAACTCCCGGGTCCTCCGGCCGCACGCTTCGGCCACGCTCCTAGGCGGATGCCGTCGTCGCAGGGTACGCCTAGGATAAATGGAGAGCAGGCGATGTAGCGTCGCTGAAAGTTGAGCGCGCCCTCGCCGCTCCTTCCAAAGCCCCCGACTTGCCGCGACTCCTCGGCCACGCCTAAAGGATACCAGGACCGCACCGACACGTGGACGAGGTCGAGGCTTCGTCACGGACTCCGGTAATATTTGCTGGGGCTCACCAGAGAAGCAAACAGGGTCTCTTGGCAGGTCAGTGAGGGGGCCACAGCACAGCATCAGGAGGCAGCCTAAAACACACCAACAAGCAGGGATGCTTGGAGTTGCACCAGAAACTGCGACCCCAGCAAGAACAACGGCTGCTCTCCACCAACCGAGGCTCACCTTCCACCTGCTTCGCCTTCCCCGCTGCTATCCGGCTTTACTTCCTAGAAATAAATACAAAGAGCAGAGCTGTAACACAGTGACCGGTTCCAGCCCCACTGCAAAGTAAAACCGTGACCGACCTTCTCAGGGGGACCCCCATCATCTGGGATGCAGTACTCTGCCATGAGGTCAATCTGTCTGAATCTGAAAGAAAGTTAGGAAAAAAGTCAAAGTGCTGCAGGGTAACTTCACAGCTCCAGACACCTGCTGCCAACATAAGAATACCAGCTAGACTCCAACTACAGCCCGTATTACAAATCTCCAATTACAAGTGCCCGGGACTTGTCCTTAAACACCTACAACCGGGCTGGGCGCCAGGGCAGAGCAGCTCCGGACCAAATACCCCCAGACACCCGTGACACGAGGGGACATGACAGGGAGAGAAAGTCCTCACGAGGACCGAGAGAATGCTGAACGAGATGACTGAGGAGGGACCCGAGGCGAGCCTGCCGAGCTCCGGTGACCCCGGAGGAAAAAGATGCTAACGGAAAAACTTTTTCCATGAACCGCAAAGACGGATGCCCGAGAATCCTGTGGCTGGAAGCCTCTGCCTGCCTTTGAATCGGCACAAGTCCTTATCCACTGTAAAGAAACATTGCTGCACATAGCTGTCGACACAGCTGAGAACGAGACCTAAAAAGATCACGTGCTTCTGAAGACGGATGCGATTCTGACACGTGTCTGACCTCCCGAATCGAAGCTTCGCCGGCGCCGGGCCGAGGAACGCAAAGATGGGAGATGAACGGAAGGACCCCGGGGTTTCTCATATGCCCCTGGGAGGACTAAGGCAAGAGACACATTACATGAGATGCACAGAAGACACAGAAGGCACGAGAGACAAGTGACAACACACCCTGGGACTGCTCTGCCCTGCCTGCCTCAGCATTGTTAGCCAAAGTGAGGCTTTCCCTCATTGGGGCCTATGGGGTCATTTCCAGAACCTCCCCATCCCCAAAGCTCACTCAAAAACCCAAACCGATCTCAGTCCTGACCCACCGCCCTGCTTTGATCCCCTCTGTGGGCTCCACTTATCTCTCAGAGGGCTGAAGATGTGAGTCACGGCGAGAGGCCGGTCGGGAGCCAAACAAAGCCACCTCGCTGTCTGGGAAGTTCTTCTCTCACCGGGCTGTTGTCTCAGACAAGTATCATCACCTATGATAAAGAAAACCAAATATAAGTGCACAATCTTAGAGGCATATTCACCTAAGAGACTCCTACTCACCATCACTTAGGAACTCCCGGGTCCTCCGGCCACACGCTTCGGCCACGCTCCGAGGCGGATGCCGTCGTCGCAGAGTACGCCTAGGATAAACGGAGAGCAGGCGATGTAGCATCGCTGAAAGTTGAGCGCGCCCTCGCCGCTCCTTCCAAAGCCCCCGACTTGCCGCGACTCCTCGGCCACGCCTAAAGGGTACCAGGACCGCACCGACACGTGGACGAGGTCGAGGCTTCGTCACGGACTCCGGTAATATTTGCTGGGGCTCACCAGAGAAGCAAACCGGGTCTCTTGGCAGGTCAGTGAGGGGGCCACAGCACAGCATCAGGAGGCAGCCTAAAACACACCAACAAGCAGGGATGCTTGGAGTTGCACCAGAAACTGCGACCCCAGCAAGAACAACGGCTGCTCTCCACCAACCGAGGCTCACCTCCCACCTGCTTCGCCTTCCCCGCTGCTTTCCAGCTTTACTTCCTAGAAATAAATACAAAGAGCAGAGCTGTAACACAGTGACCGGTTCCAGCCCCGCTGCAAAGTAAAACCGTGACCAACCTTCTCAGGGGGACCCCCTCATCTAGGACAGGTGTTCTGCCAGGAGGTCAATCTGTCTGAATCTGAAAGAAAGTTAGGAAAAAAGTCAAAGTGCTGCAGGGTAACTTCACAGCTCCAGACACCTGCTGCCAACATAAGAATACCAGCTAGACTCCAACTACAGCCCGTATTACAAATCTCCAATTACAAGTGCCCGGGACTTGTCCTTAAACACCTACAACCAGGCTGGACGCCAGGGCAGAGCAGCTCCGGACCAAATACCCCCAGGCACCCGTGAGACAAGGGGACGTGACAGGGAGAGAAAACTCTCTGAGACAAGGAAGTCCTCACGAGGACCGAGAGAATGCTGAACGAGATGACCGAGGAGGGACCCGAGGCGAGCCTGCCGGGATCAGATGACCCTGGAGGGAAAAGATGCTAATGGAACAACTATTTTCCAAGAACCGCAGAGACGGATGCCTGAGAATCCTGTGGCTGGAAGCCTCTGCCTGCCTTTGAATCGGCACAAGTCCTTATCCACTGTAAAGAAACACTGCTGTATATAGCTGTTGACACAGCTGAGAACGAGACCTAAAAAAACATCCGATCACACGCTTCTAAAGACAGATGCGATTCTGACGCCTGTCTGACCTCCCGCATCGAAGCTTCGCCGTTGCCGGGCCGAGGAACGCAAAGATGTGAGATGAACGGAAGGAGCTGGGGTTTCTTATAAGCTCCTGGGAGGGCTAAGACAAGAGATATGTTACACGAGATGTACAGAAGATACAGAAAGCACAAGAGACAAGTGACAACACACCCTGGGACTGCTCTGCCCTGCCCGCCTCAGCATTGTTAGCTAAAGTGAGCCTTTCCCGCACTGTGGCCCCAGAGGCCATTTCTCAAAACTTCCCCCCCGCATAGCTGATTCAAAACCCCTAACCGGTGTGAATCCTACCCCACCGCCCTGTTTTTATCCCCTCTGTGACCACAGCCCTCGTCTTATCTCTCTGAAGTGAATCTGTGCGAGGGGACGATCCGCTGCTAAGGAAAGCTGCTGCGGGGGCGGTTCCCTTTTGTGTTACGATGAATCTGCTGAGAGAATCTGAAGTATCGCACTTGATGTGACCTAGAACTTCTGGAAATTCTCCTAAAAAAAAAAAAAAGCCAAGAAGAAGAGTCATTATAAAAGCATCTTATTGCCCCTGAACCCCCAACACAAAACCATGAACTTAAATACTCCCTGTATTCAATATTGTTTTCTTCAAGGTGTTTTCAAAACTTCTGCTGCTTCAAATGCCCAAAAAGATGCCTGCTCTTAACAGGCTGAAGCAAATTGAAAGAGCCTCTTCACTGAAATGAGAGAGGAGCTCTTTACCCCTGCTGATTCCCCTGGAAGGAATAATGCCCCTTAGCGCAGCCTGGGGTTAATATACCCCTAATTGGGCCCGCCTCTTTTTCCCACGATGCCTGGGAAAGGGGAGGCGGCAAATCCCAGCGGGTATAAAGGCCCTCAGAGGGACCGTAGCTGTTTGGCTCCTCTGAGTTAAATTTGAGGTAAGGAGCTCTGCGTAGAAGAAAACTCTTTGCGAAAAAACAATGTTTTCTTTTCTGCTCCAATTACTCAGGACAATGGAGCAAAGGAACAAAAAAAAGGTAAGAAGAAAAACTTTGTGTTTCAGCAGTGTTGCCAGCTAAGTCGGATAATTTATGGACTTCCATAATTATTTTTCAGTGATTACTAAGTAGCACTCCACCTGTGATTAATTAGGGTGGAGAAGAATAGTATTGATTTGAATGGTGTCTCATAGGGACCTTTAATCAGGGCTGTCTACATTCTAAATGAAAATAAGAAAAAGAATGGACTCCCAGGTGGCATTACCATTACATACCTGCTGGCCTCGCTCCCATTGGAGATATTTGGTGCCAGGGTGTGGGTAGAAGTGCCCTGAAATGCAGCTTTAAACCCTTGAAATGCTGGAAAAGGCAACGCTTAAAATGAGCAAACGGGACAGCTAACTCCATTTAAACAAATACAGTGGTAAATAAATGGCTTCTCCCCTTTAATTTAAACCCCTCAGATATTGGGGAAAAAAGTAGTTTTCCTCACTTTAAATCTCTCTGGTGATGGAAAAGGGGGCATTTTCCCCTTAATTCAGATCCATAAGGAAGCATCATCCATGCTTTCCCGTTCCACTTAAAGTGGGAAAAAATAGAAAATGGACAGTCTCTGTCAGTTGATACCTCTAACAGCACAGAAAAAGCACAGTTACCTCCCATTGAGACTATTAAAATTGCAGGGAAAGTGGATTCCTCTTCAATTTGAACACAGGCAATTGTGGAAAAGGAAGCTTTTTCCCTCAGCTTAAACCCCTTTTTTCCTGATAACCCATCCCTTTTTTGGGGCTCTGAAGAGGGAGTGGTGAGGTAGAAGAGGTACCTCGGGATGGTGCTGAGCAACCTCGGGACTAATCCTGCACCCTCGGGATGGTGCTCAGCACTCTCGGGATGGTGCTGAGCACCCTTGGCATTCATCCAGCACCCCCGGGATGGTGCTGAGCACCCTCGGGACCTGACAAGGTCTGGAACAGAGCCGTCCCCCAGCTGAGCTCCTGGAGTGACTATAGAATAGAATCATAGAATCATTAAATTTGGAAAAGACCTCCAAGAACATCAAGTCCAGCCTTCTCCATTCAGGAGGTTGGTTCTGGACTCCTTGTGCCTCAGGTGCCTTGAGATTGAACTATGAACTTAACTTGGTATTTATATATATTTTTATATGTTTATATATATTATGGAGCACCAAAGTTGTGTGCAACAAGCTGACACGTAAGTTCATTAGGATGCAATTACTGCAATCAGAATGTAGGCTACTCAATTATTTTAGCAAGAAGGTGTAATTAACTGCAGGTTCATGTTGAATGCTGCCTGGTGCCAGATTTCGAGGATTGGCTTACATGGGTAAACACAGCAGTGGGGTTTTACCTAGAGCACAGCCACTAGCTGAGAGATGCAGACTGATGGAAAACAGCAGCGGCTGGATTGGTGGGAGACAAGCCAGAGCAAGACGAGAGGAGCAGAGCATCTTGTCCTTCACCTAGCATCCCAGCTGACAGAGCTGGAGCCTCTAGGGATGTGAGCTGAGTGCATCAAAATTTACTGGGTATAATCGCTGCTGAGCCGTTGCTGCCTCGTTATTTAAAAGCATGAATATTAACGAGTTCTTATAGCTTCTTTGGAAAGATCTGCCTGTTATGGCTTATAGATCATAGTGGTACTGGGAGAAAATAAAACTATGTCAAACCGTTTGCCTGTTGCTTGTTTGCAACTCTCCTTCAGCTCATGGGAGCCTGGACACTATTCTGGAGAGGTAGTTTCCTCAGCATGTCTTCCACTTGTGAATTATTTAATGGGAAGCTTTGTCCTAGTAATGAGTGGAATATTCAGTGTGCAATTAATATCTCTGTTGCCCTCGGGCCTTCACAATCCTTGTCAAAATGTACATTGCACCTGTAAAAATTCCATACGGAGCAGCAGGCAGAGAGGTGGCTGTTCATGGACTGTGCATGGAGAGAAGGAAGAGAAAAAAGACAGGAAATCTTACAAGATTTGCTGCATACATAAAGCAGGAGACCATCATGGGCATGAGTGGCACAACAGGACCTGGGAGCTGTGGCACAGAATCCTGTATGGTGCTGAGCAACCTGGCCTGGGAAAGGAGTCCCTGCCCACGGCAGGGCTGAGGTAATGAGCTTTAAGGGCCCTTCCAATCCAAACCATTTTATGATTCTGTGAAGTTAATTTTGTTAATTGCTGTCCCTCATTCCCAGGGCAGTGCCATAGGTGCGTGAGTTCCGTGTCCCTGGTCCTGTTCCATTGTTTTAGAAGGAAGTTTCTGCAAAGAGCCTGATCTTCCCACAACTCATTTCCAACTGGAATTTAACAGATCCCCATCTGCCAAATAATAAATAAGAACCTTTACATGCAACACTCTGTTTCTTAAGCAGAGCTATAAACAAAGCCTAAATAGCAGCTAATTTAGGGAACGAGGTTGGGAAGGCAATGTTGCCATAGCTGCAGCACACGAGTGGGATGAACACCCAGCCCCATGTAGTCAGGTCCCCTGTCATGGTTTAGGGCAAATTTGGGAGAAAACCTCCAATGAGCCCTCCCCACCCCGGGAAGCAAACACATGTAGCAGTTCCCAAAAACCAAACCTACTGCCAGGCTTAAAGGCACCACCGAGAGCTAGTCCCTGTGGCAGTGAAGGGCAGGCTGTGAAGGATTGCAGAAAATGCCTTATTACAACAAAATGACGTGGCTCTGGTTTTCATTATTTTCACTCTGTGGGGAAAGTCCAATGTGGTGAAGCTGGTGGCGTATCAAGGGCAGGGCCAGCAGCAGCAGCTGTGTCTTTCCCAGGGAGAGCAGAGCCAGACATGCTCACAGACTTCCCAGGACAGCCTTTGGGCATGCACTGTTGGGGAAGGTGAAACAGGGAAACCTTATGAATGTGATTGTTTGGCACTAGATTGTGAAAATATGAAGGCTAGAATCAAAGTAGAAATGAAAGCCTGCTTTGAGTTATAGGATACTGAGTACTGGTTAACCAAAGAACAATAGCCTAGCCAGCTAGAGGAGAATCCCTGTTGATAAAACAATGTCCTTCTGCTGATAAGAAGAGTCCAAAAGTAAAGAAGCAAGGAAAGAACTTGTAAAGCTCTGTAGAGTATAAAATGCAACACTGTATGTTAATACAGGGAAGCCCATAGGTTTCCGCAGGGCCCTGTGGCACTGAGAAGTGTGGCGAAGCCACATCTCTTCTGTGCTACACGGGACACCCCCCCCTGCGTGGTTTATTCGAGGTGAAGCTTGCCAAGCAGCGTCTGAACCCCTGGTTTCCGTGGAGCCCCCGTGGAGCTCAGGGGGGCGTTGCAAGGCGACGTCCCACCTGGGCTGGGCGGGGAAAGCCTCTACGTGGTCGAGCGAGGGGAAAACGCTGCCACAGCATCTGCACCCTGATCTCTCTAAAAGTTTTTCCGCTGCAGTGTCCAAACGTAGCTTTTAGACGACTCGGCAGCGTGATTATCTGCGAGTATTACTAAGTGACACCCGAGAACGGACGGGAGGTGCCTGGCTAGCACCCATCGCCCGAGCTCTGAGAGACGAGCCAACATCATTTAAATAAGAGGTGAGTCACAAACCAGTCTATCATGGGTCAGAACTGTTCAACCCCAGACAAAAAGCTGTATAAGCAACTAAAATTCTTACTGAAAGCCAGCCAAAGTAATTTGCCTAAACGAGAACTAAAAACCCTCCTAACCTGGACTCTAGTTAATTTCCCAAACGCAAAACACTCAGATTTTTTTACCAGAGATTTCTGGGACACAGTTGGTAATAAGCTTTTCAATAACATTTCCCGCCGAGATATGGCAGCCGCTAAACTCCTCCCAGCCTGCAGAGCACTGGTAGAAATGTGTGCTGCGAATACACAAGGCGCGACCAGCCCCCCGTACCCCGTGACCTCCGTCTCTCCTACTCCTCCCCCCGACCACGCGGCCCCCGTACCCTCTCTCCCCGCCGGCCACCCTCCCTTCCTGCCCGCTCGGACCTGTGTGCCCCCGTTCCCCCTACCCCAGTTCCGGCACGCTCCGTTCTCACCCCTCTCCCCGCCTTCCCCGTCCCACCGCCCCCCCGCTTTTGCCCCCCTCCTGCCGTCCCAGCTTCCCCCGATGTTGCGGTCCCGCCCCGTTCCACCGTCCCCGCGGCTATGGGCCCTGCCACCGCTGCGGCTCCGCCGATCCCCGGCGGCGCGATACCCGCGGTCCCGCCTTCCCCCGCCGACACCGTGGTTCCCGGCTGCGCCACCCCGCCCGCCCTCGGCATCGCGGTTCCTGCAGCTCAGCTCCCCTACACCCCCTCCGTGCTGCCCGCGCTGCCTTGGTGCCCCGAGGGCTCCGCCTTCCCGGCGTCCGTGGGGCCGCGGGCCCCGGCCCCGCCGCCGTCCAGCGACACCGTTCTGTGCGGTGCGGCGCGCGCCGATCCGAAATTCGCGCTGCCGCCCACCACTCCCCCATGCAGCCCTGCGGCGCTGACGTCATCCACGCATGCGCAGTCGCCGCTTCTATCGCCGATGCTCCTGCCGCCGCCGCCCCCGGGCCCCCCGTGCCACCCCCCTGTGCCAGCCTCTCAAACTGCGGAGGGGGAGAAAGAGAACAGGCACGGGACCCCGGCTCTACAACTGCTGACACCCGGGTTGCCTCTGCCACCGCCCAGCCCAGCCACTGTCGAGTCCCCGCCATGCGCCTTCACGCCCCCGCGTCCACCACCGAAGCCGTCCGACGGCGGAACACGGCCCCCGCCTGTCTGCCCCACTGCTAACACCGGCACAGATCCCGTCTGTATCTGCTGCGCCAACAACTCTCCCCGACAATGTGAAACAGCGACAGCCACGGCCACCTCGCACCGATGTGCTGCCACTTCCGGGTTCACCTACGCGGCCACCGTCACAGCCCCTGACAAAACAGCGCGCGCGACTCTTGAATCCCCTGCACCACCAGCAGCAGCCACGAAATACGGGGGAGAACGGGAGCGAGAAATGGAGGGAAATAAAGAAAGATTATTCACATGCAGATACTGTAGCACAAACAGTGACAGTTCAAGCAAAGGAACTTAGAAAGACTTTGAGAGAAAGAGATCTACCAGAGACGGTTCAAGAAAAAAAAAAAAAACAAAAAAAAACCAAAAAACCAAAATCCCGTTATTTGCATGAATGCGTGTTGTTTTTACCCTTTTGCTTTAATTTTTGTAGTAAAACTTTACCTGTAAATCAGTCCAAGATAAATACCTGGGTTGCCTTAGCCAAAGACTGCAAGCTTTGATACCATCTGTTTGTCTGATCATACTGTTCCCATTCATACACAGCTGCAAAATTTGAAAAATTTAGCCAACCAAACTCATTGATAATTCTAAAGTGAATCAATCTGACCGTCAAAAGTTAGAGAAGCTGGACAATTTGTTTAAAGGTTTAAGCTTTGCACCTTGGCTAAGAGAACTCTGTAAAATAAGCTTAATTGTTTTAGTAAGTGTTAATTGTAGTCTTAGCAGCAGTACCCATTATACTTCAGTGTGTGCAAAAACTAACAAGACAGTTTCTATTATCTTAAATAGCTCATCGAGACAGGGGAGATGTTGGGGAAGGTGAAACAGGGAAACCTTATGAATGTGATTGTTTGGCACTAGATTGTGAAAATATGAAGGCTAGAATCAAAGTAGAAATGAAAGCCTGCTTTGAGTTATAGGATACTGAGTACTGGTTAACCAAAGAACAATAGCCTAGCCAGCTAGAGGAGAATCCCTGTTGATAAAACAATGTCCTTCTGCTGATAAGAAGAGTCCAAAAGTAAAGAAGCAAGGAAAGAACTTGTAAAGCTCTGTAGAGTATAAAATGCAACACTGTATGTTAATACAGGGAAGCCCATAGGTTGTATGTAAATTCTTTAGTGGGTGTGTCTCATGGTGATTGGTTTCTGGTAATTAGAATATTCACGATAGAAAAAGATATATTGGATTGTAACAAGAACTTTGCTCTCTTTACTCTTACCTCTTGCCTCTTTACTCTTCTCTCTTCCCTCCTCCCTTTACCCCTCTCCCCTCTCCCCTCTCTTAACTCTCAGCCCCCTCTCCCTGCTCCTACCCCTCTCGCCTTCCCTGCTCTTTCCCTCTGTTGCTCTCTTACTCCCTCCCTCCCCCTTCCAACCTCACCTCCCCTGCTCTACCTGCTCTCTCTCCCCTCCCCCTGACCACGTGGACGCCGAGGCTGGTGGCGGACACGGGACTCCCCTCCTTGTACCCTTGTAATAAATTGCTTATACTTGAACAGCTTGACCCTGGAGAAGTCTCTCACCGCGAGCGAGTGTTTTTGCATCTCCAATAATGCACCAAACTGGGACGGGAGCCCGTGCGCTGACTTGCCGACAGCCAGAATGGGGCTGGCAGAGATAGGAAAACCCCAGGGCTTGTGGCGCCTCCGCACACCGGATCCGTGGGCCGCTCCAAGCTCTTTACACACCGCTAACTCTTGTATTTCCCTGATGCATAATTCATACCTTTTTAGCAGAAGGTAAAAACTTCATAACTGTTAATGTGCGAGTGTTCATTAATGTGAGTATGCCAGACAGCCCTTGGATTTGGAAGGCGCTCTTGAGAAAGAGCCAAAGTCTGTCCTCTGTGAGCAGATTTTTTTTGAAAGCTCAGAGGCTGGTGGGCACCAGTCTCCAAATGATTCTCCAGTGGCTGCTGCTTCATCCTGGTTCCGCTGAAGAACTTGGAACATCATAGAAGCGGAAATAAACAAACAGATAATTTCCTCTATACAAGGCATGGTGCTGGATGTGCTGTATATTCCACGTCTCTGTCCTGCACAGAGCAGTCAACCGAGCACAGAAGGGAGATAAGAGCATTTGTTCCCACAAGGAACGTGGAGAGGATGAAAAACAAGTTTTCTGTTGTGTTCCATGCAGGGCTGTTTATAATGCCTGTGACTATTTTTAAGCCTGAGAAATGAAGGGCTGCCAGCTGCAGCTGAGGGAAGGTGCATTGTATTCTGGAGCACTGTCAGGTGAACAGAGCAGATACTTGTTACCCAGCAGCCAGCACAGGGACATCGATGACACCACCCTCCCCATCCCTCTCCTTGGCAGAAGTCTGGCTGCAGGCACTGTCCTGGTAAATGGAACTGCGCACCTGCTACTGGGCTGACACCAACATTCACGGGGACAATGTCACTGTGAAAAACCTTCCAAAAGATATTGCTGGGTGGAAAAGGCAATCTCTAGGTGTAGAGGAGGAGCAAGGTCTGCTGTTGCTGCTGCCTGTTCTGTAAGACCATGTTTGGCGGTATGGAGACATGGGCAGGATGAGGGCCTGGGCGGGATGAAGGCGTGGGCAGGACGGAGGCACAGATGGAATGGAGGCACAAGCAGCCAGGAGTACCCTGCCCCTGTTGGAACAGAGGAAGGATAGCTGCTTGTGAGGCTGCCCCAGGAACCAGGGATGGAGAGCAAATCAGAGAACATCAGAGATACTCCAGCTCCTTTGGCAAGGTGAACAGCCAACCCCTTACAATCTCTCACCCCACTGTTGACACACAGGAACTCCTGGATGCTGACAGCAGCTATTTTCAACAGCCTCTGACACAGTAGAGTGAGAAATAATTTCCCAGAGCCAGAATCTCTCTTTTGAGTGTTTTGGAGAGGTCTGAGGCCACCCAAACTCATGCTGTAGAGTATCATGGACTCTGGAACTGGCTCCCCAGGGAAGTGGTCACAGCCTGAAGCCTGACAGAAGTCAAAGAAGCATTTGGAAAATGCTCTCAAGCAGATGGTGGGATTTTGGGAATTGTCCTGTGCAGGGCCAGGAGTTGAACTCAGTGATTCTTGTGGATACCTTCCAGTTCTGTACTGCATGATTCCAGGATCACTGCAGTGCCTCGACCAAGCTGTGGCTCTGTATAGTGCCTCCCCATGGCAATCCCAGCAACCACTAACACAGGTCTGCCTGGCTTCCCTGAGGAGCTACTCTCTCTCATGTCCTGGAGGTTTGATGTGTGTTCATCAAATTGAAAAAGGATTTAAAAATAAAGGAGTATCATAAACACCCTAAATAATCAGATCTATATAGCATGTTGTCAATATAGATAACATTATTTAAATAATAAGCTCAGAACTTTCACCTGTAAATTAAAACATCTTATTGAAATATATGCTGATTACAAGGCAAATGTCTTTGTTCTAATTATCTTAATTATGGGCTTTTAACGTCAAGAATCTGAATAATAATAATAATAATCTGAATAATTAATATAATAATCTGAATAAAATAATCTGAATAAAATTAAAAATCGTTATAATCTGAAATAAAAACACTCATAAATGGCAGCATGTAACAACAATAGCTGCAGCTGCTGGCACTTGGACTGGGCTGTCAGGGTGAGGAATGATGTGATTCCTGGGGAGGGCATGGTGGGTGGTGGGTGTGCAGGGAGACTGTAGGGCTGAGAACAGTGTCTGAACATAGCTGTCACATGAAGTGATGGTGGCAGCTTGGACTAACTGCATTTATCATCCCCAGTTGTATAGCTCCCACCCCTGAGTACTGCACGTGGGGGAGAGTTGCTTGCGAGTGGGAAGAGAAGGAGACCGGGCTGGTGCATGTGTACTCAGTTAATTAATTTTAATTAGTTAATTAATTTAGTTAGTTGATCAGTTTTCCATTGTTTTGTCCTACCTGGGTGAGGCACAGCTGTGACTGCTGCATACCTGGAGAAATGCTTGCCATGGACCAGCTCTGAGAAAGGCCTATCAGCTGTGCCCCTTCCACGAATGAGTCTGACAGTGCTTGGGGCAGAAGATCCCACAGCCACAGGGTCCAAGCAGCTACCTCCTGCAGCATGTGCCTCCTCACAGGGCACTGAGCTCAGTCCGTGGGCACTGGGATATTAGGCAAAGCCATTTCCAAGCAAAGGAGAGGTGCTGATCTCTGCTTCTCAGTAGACAGGCTGCAATTCCCACTCCACAAGGGTATGTGGAGAAGGAGAATTAACTTGCATTTTCTCTGGTTCACCACTAGCAATTTCATTCCCCCTTTTGGGCTCCTGCTTCCACTCCCATTGCCTGTGCCTGAAAAACTAATTTTCAGACGCTCATTAGGATGTTGTGTCATTGGAGTGTCCTGCCTGATCCTCAGCACACTGTGTGCTCGGTTGTCCTACTGCCTTTAGAAGTGCCCCCAGAGAGGGTTTCTGCTATGCTCCCAGCCTTGCAACACATTTTGGAGAAAACCAGTGAGCTGAAAGGCAGATTGGCAGGCAGATTGGCAGGCAGATTCAGATTGCTTTTCTTTTCTAGCTGGACATATGGAAATAGGAAATCTTTAGAGACCTTGAAAAGGAAAAGTACTTCCCTCTGAATTGCTAAACCGATGGCATGGCTAAGAATAGCCTCTGAAGGGAGAGGGAAGATGAATGACATGAGGCATTCAGCACCTTTTCTTACTGTGCACTAGTTGTGAAATTTAAAAAGTGAAATATCAAGGCATGTGCAGGCGAAGGGGAATGGCCAGTCACGCTGAGGACGTTTGGAGGAGTGTGTTATTATGTAAAGCAAATTGCGGAAAGGTTAGCAAATACCGCTGCTTCCCTCGGGAGCTCTTCTCTTGCCAAAGCCATTAGTGCGCTGGCAGGATAACAGATCCTCTCTGCTAATTCTCTAGGTCATAAGCAAATTGAGACAGAAAAGCTGATCTGCTATCAATCTACATTAGGCACAGGAGTCCAGCTCACCTGTCCAGCAGCCACTGGTTTACAGAAAGTTTAAGGCTGGAATATCAAATTATAATTAAACTGATCCCATTTTGCTCACTGCTCAGGCAGGCTGGGCATAGAGCTCTGGGACAGGGCTGTACAATTCTTGCTCTCCCCAGGTGAGAGCACGGCACAGGGAGGGCAATTCCTCAGACAGTGCCCCGGGACTTCCACCGTGCTGCTTCATCCTTTCAGGGAAATCCACGGCTATGGTGTTGCAGCTATGCTCCATGTCTGGGGGCTCTGGGGTTGCGGCCCCACAGGGAGGGCTTGGATTCAGGCAGTTTGTGCTTACCTCAGAGTCTTGATGCCAGCTCACAGTTATGCAGCTTGCAATTTGGAAAGGGACAGATCAGGGAAATGTTGCATATGGGATGTGGGAAACTCCTTCCCTAGAGAGGAAGGGGTGAGCGAGGGCAGGAGGAGGCAGAGTTTTTTCTAGAAACAACCCAAGTATGTCCCAGCATGGGCAGAAAGAGTTTTCGATAACCTCAATATAAACTGCTTAGTGCGATTAAAACAACCCGCTCTCATGGAAGGGAAAACAATCCTCCCAGGGAGGATTAAGCCCAGGTCTGGAGCCCCTCCCTCCATGGACACACCAGTCTGTGGATGAGTACCCTGGGCATGGCAGGTGCTGGGACAGTGGTCTTCTCTGCCATGCGTGCAGAGAGGTTTAGCCTGGATATTAGGTAAAGGGTATTCCCACAGCAGGTGTTTGAACACTTGAACAGGGTCCCCAGGAAATGGTCATGGCCCCAAGGCTGCTAGAGCTCAAGAAGCATCTGGACAACGCTCTCAGGCACAGGGTGGATTTTGGTGTTCTGTGCAGGACCAGGAGTTGATCCATGCAGATCCCTTCCAGCTCAGAATATTCTGTGCTTCCATGATTTCAAACACAAGTGGTGCCTGCAAAACCTCCAGAGTCACATTTGCAGTGAACAAAGACACCCACCTGCACATCATTTCAAATCCTGCCTTTGATCTCAGGTTCCGGTAACAACCTTCTCCCCATCCAATTACTTGTCTTACAATTGACATAGAAATATTAAATTCCTAAGAACTAAAGCGCTTTCAAAGTATAACCTACTTTTAAAGTAGACAAGATTTATTGTGGAAGCATTTGCTTTCTAGTCCTTGTCATTATCAAAGTCACTGATGCCTCATCAGCAGCTCCATAAGTGAGGCCTCCAAACACGATGTCTAGTTGCCTTTTGCTGAGCACTGTTTGCTGGCTGAGCTCTGATGATGGCAGTCTGGCACAAGTCCAGATTTTTGTTGGTGTTGCATTTGGTCAGGGTGTGATTTCAGCAGAGGAACCCCAGCAAAAGCATTTGCCATTGCAAAGGAAGTCAAACAGCCATCGTGGAAGTGCTCCATCCCTGGAAGTGTTCAAGGCCAGGGCGAAGCAACCTGGTTTAGTGAAGGTGACCCTGCTCATGGCAAGGGTGGAATGAGATGAGCTTTAAAGTCACTTCCAAGTCAAACCATTCTGTGATTCCATGATCCTTCAGAAGCAGCAACAGCAGGACACAACTGAGCAAAGAACAATTTGGTAAATGCTACTGTAGCAGGAGTCTTGACCTACAGATATCACTACAAAGTGACTATCCCAGAGGAGGACTTCCCTGTAAGGGTCACACCACTGCCTCACAGCCACATCCAGCCCCTTCTGCCTCCCTGGTGGCACTAGAGCTGGTCCTGGCTGAGCCCCTCTGACTGTGTGGCAGGTGGTGGCCCTGTCACCATCCCCTATGACTCTATAACCATGTGACCATGGTGTGCTGTGGGCATCCTTCTGCTGCCACACACTTCCAGGCGCAATCAAGTCTGTCCTGCACCCCTCTGACCATTGCTAAGTAGCAGAGGCAGCCGCTGGCAATGTGGGCTCACTGCTGCTAGCCACAGCATCCAGAAAACAGCTCAAATTAAAACTGGGAAATCTTTGCAATGGAGCAAGCACCAGGCTTCTGGTGGCGGCGGCAGCAGCAGCAGCAATGGTGCCCCTGGTCCACACCTCTGCCTGGTCCCAGCTCTCATCATAAATTGCTGCACTAACCTACTTGGAGAGGCATTAACTTTCTCTCCTAAAACAAGGTGCAATTAGTTGGGCTTAAAAGAACACCAAGCGGTGCTAATTACTCGCTAAAAGATGAATAGAATTAAGCCAGAGAAGCAGAAAATTACCTTTGTGGGAGATCTGTTGCAGAGTTTAACTGAACAAGGATGGTAGCTGGATTGACAATGAAGAATTTGTCTTTTAACACCAGTTCACTAGCACCTTGACTATCGCCTTTTGTTTGCTCCTGGAAATCACCTAGAGTTTTAATTAATAATTAAATAATAAATAATAACGTGCAAATAAATAATTAATCAATATTTACTTAATAATTAATAAATAGTATTTAATTAATATTTAATTAATAATCAATAAATGGTGAGGAGGTTTCTCCTCCTCCTCCCTGCTGCCTGGCGCCGACTTTTGCTTATTGCTGGCTTGCTGTAATTAATAAAAACCTTTCCTTATATATCTGTTTCTAGTGTATTTATAACAATAATTAATAAATATTAGCTAACTAACAACTAAATATTAAATATTTAATCAATTATTGATAAGTAATATTTAATTAATATTTAATAGTATTAAATAATCATTAGTAAATAATAACAAACTAATAAATAATAAATATTTAATTAAATAATGATTAACAAATAGTATTTAATAATAGTAGATAATATTTAATCATTATTTATTAATATTTAGTTAAACTAATACATATAAAGATAATATATCTTGTTAAAAGTAATTGTAATTAATAATAATTTTATTATTTTAATAAAACGAGCAAAACAAAGCAATGTAATAAAGAAAATCGTTATTATTTTAAATAAAATCAAACTAAAAATAATAAAAATGAAAAAAACCCAGCTTTATTCCCGATATTTTAAACATTATCTTCAATCCAGAAACTACAAAACAGCTCCTCTCTGTCCCGCAGAAACAACAGCTCGTCTCCCTGTGCCACTCCAGACCCTGCACCCACCCTAGGGCCTATAAGCCCACCCCAGAGTCAATGTCCCAGCCCCACAGTGAATTCAGCAGCAGCCCTACAGTGGCTATCAAAGACACAGACAAAATCCCAGCACTGCCAGCATTTCAGCTCCCATGTTACGGTCTCATTATTTTGGCCCTACCCATTTTGTTCTATTTCCAGTCACAGGACCCAGCCCCAACATCCATATCACAGGCCTACAGTGATTCCAGCACACAGATCCTACAGTGGCAATCCCATTATCAGTCCCTATCCCAGCCCCCCAGTGATTTCAGCTCTAGCCCTGGAGAGCCCTTCCCAGCCCCACAGTGATTTCAGCTCTTGGCCCACAAGCTTTATTTCACTGCAAGCTCTTCTTCCAGCTCCAGATGCGTGTTTCTTCAGTGCTGCTGGCTGAAATTTCTCCAGGTTCAAGGCGCAGGATCTTCCTCCTGTCTCCAGCTCGGCAACATTTCAGCTCCCACCCTAGGGCCTAGAAGCCCACCCCAGAGTCAATGTCCCAGCCCCACAGTGAATTCAGCAGCAGCCCTACAGTGGCTATCAAAGACACAGACAAAATCCCAGCACTGCCAGCATTTCAGCTCCCATGTTACTGTCTCATTATTTTGGCCCTACCCATTTTGTTCTATTTCCAGTCACAGGACCCAGCCCCAACATCCATATCACAGGCCTACAGTGATTCCAGCACACAGATCCTACAGTGGCAATCCCATTATCAGTCCCTATCCCAGCCCCCCAGTGATTTCAGCTCTAGCCCTGGAGAGCCCTTCCCAGCCCCACAGTGATTTCAGCTCTTGGCCCACAAGCTTTATTTCACTGCAAGCTCTTCTTCCAGCTCCAGATGCGTGTTTCTTCAGTGCTGCTGGCTGAAATTTCTCCAGGTTCAAGGCGCAGGATCTTCCTCCTGTCTCCAGCTCGGCAACATTTCAGCTCCCACCCTAGGGCCTAGAAGCCCACCCCAGAGTCAATGTCCCAGCCCCACAGTGAATTCAGCAGCAGCCCTACAGTGGCTATCAAAGACACAGACAAAATCCCAGCACTGCCAGCATTTCAGCTCCCATGTTACGGTCTCATTATTTTGGCCCTACCCATTTTGTTCTATTTCCAGTCACAGGACCCAGCCCCAACATCCATATCACAGGCCTAGAGAGATTCCAGCACACAGATCCTACAGTGGCAATCGCATTATCAATCCATATCCCAGCCCCACATTGATTTCAGCACCAGTCCTACAGTGGCTATCACAGACGCAGGCAAAATCCCAGCACTGCCAGCTTTTCAGCTCTCATATTACAGCCCCCTGTTTTTGGCCCTGACTGTCTTGTTCTATTTCCAATCACAGGACCCAGCCCCAACATCCATATCACAGGCCTAGAGAGATTCCAGCACACAGATCCGACAGTGGCAATCCCATTAGCAGTCCCTATCCCAGCCCCACAGTGATTTCAGCTCTAGCCCTGGAGAGCCCTTCCCAGCCCCAGTGATTTCAGCTCTTGGCCCACAAGCTTTATTTCACTGCAAGCTCTCTTCTTCCAGCTCCACATCCGCTTCTTTTTCCCCCTCTCTGGTAGGTGAAGCTGCTCCAGTTTGAGATAAAGGGTCTTTTTCCTTGGTTCCAGCTCTGAGGTTTCACCTCCAGGCTGAGAAATGCCACTCCCACCCCATCCCAACCCCAAAGCAATCTTTACTGTATTTACAGCCTGCCCCGTTGTGTACCATTCTATGCTTGCTTCCCACATGTACAGTCACTATCCCCTCAGAACAGTGTTTCCAGCAGTCCCCATACCAGCCCCAGTGATTTCAGCTTCAGTCCCACAAGCTTTATTTGACTGCCAGCTCTTGTGCTGCGCTTCTGCCTCCTCATCTTCCCAGCAGTGACACATCATGCTGCTTTCTGGCTCTCCAGGCAGGATCTCTGTTTTAGCTCTAGCTCTCTGTGGTTTGAGTTTAGCTCTTGAACCCACATTCCAGCCCCAACCTGACCATCCTTACTGCAGGAACAGCTTTGCAAGGCCCTATCCCAGCCCTTACTCTGACTTCAGCTCCAGCCATGCAGTTTGCATCCCAGCTCCATATTCCTTATCCCAGCCCCACAACAGTTTTATTCTAAACCCTACCATGTTTCTGTCTGCTCCAGCTCTGCTTCCTCAGTTCCAGCTCCTCAGCTTCCCACTACTGGTGGCTGAAAGCTGCTCCTGCTTCTCACTGCAGCCCGGGGCTGTTGATAAGGCCACAAATCAGTTATTATTATCACTTCAATGTCTCTAGATACTGTCCGACCCACCCTAATGGGAGCCCAACTTTGGGGCCACTTGAGGCCTCAAGCCCAACAGGTACCTTCCCCTTCCCCCTGGGTCTCAGCCCAGCACTGGCCCAAAGGCCCCCCCCTCACCCCCCCCTCACCCCCCTGGCAGAACCAGGGGCTGGGAATAGCCATTGGGCCCCTGCTCCCCCATCCCAAAAGGTGCCCTTGGGCCCTCTCAGCCCCTCAGACTCTCCTTGGTACCAGCAGACAGGGGCTGCTAATCCCCCAGGCACCTCATGCAGGCCCTGAGCTGCAGCTCCATCCCCTTCCCCCATGGCATTTATCCAGCTCCAGCCTCAGTTATTTCCATTGCCCCACATTGGTTTAGGCATGATTCCAGTGCCAAGGTCTTTATTCCACACCCTGGGGCTTTATGTCTCCACTGGTCCCACCATGGGTGTTTCAGCCCCAGCCCCACAATCTCTACTGAATTAACATCAGCTATCCAGCAAAAAAGCCCCTAAAGTAATTAATTTTAATAATTAATTAATAAATAATATTTAATTAATAACTAAATCATAAATAATAATAATGAACTCATAAATAATCAATATTTTATTAATTAATAATTTATATTTATTTAAGATTTAATTAATAATCAATAAATATTAATAAGTATTAGCTAACTAATAAATAAAAATAAATAAAAATATTTAATTAAATAATTATTAATAAATATTTAATTAATATTTAATAGTATTAAATAATTAGTAAATAACAAACTAATAAATAATAAATATTTAATTAAATAATGATTAACAAATAGTATTTAATAATAGATAATATTTAATCATTATTTATTAATACTTAGTTAAACTAATACATATAAGGATAACAATATATCTTGTTAAAAGTAATTATAATTAATAATAATTTTATTATTTTAATAAAACGAGCAAAACAAAGCAACGTAATAAAGAAAATCATTATTATTTTAAATAAAATCAAACTAAAATAATAAAAACGAAAAAACCCAGCTTTATTCTCGATATTTTAAACATTATCTTCAATCCAGAAACTACAAAACAGCTCCTCTCTGTCCCGCAGAAGCAGCAGCTCGTCTCCCTGTGCCACTCCAGACCCCGCACCCGCCTCCGGCCGCCCGAAAAGCCCAGGACGTGGCAGAAAGAATTGGCCATGACCGGCCCCGCCGCCCCAGGACACCGCCAGCCCCCAGATGCTGGCCCCAGCAGACGCGGGCATGGCGCCCGACCTCACCGGCGCTCCCCAGTTCAGTGAGCGCAGGGCTCCCGTCCTGGCGCACCGGCGCTCCCTGGATCGCTCACGCCGCCGCTCGCCGCCGCTCGCCGCCGCCGCCGCCGCCGCCGCCGCCGCCGCCGCCGCCGCCTCTCCACCGCTCGCCGCCGAACTAACGCCCGCACCCCTCCAGCTCACGCTATTTATGGCCCACGGCCGGCCAGCCCAGCCAATCACAGCCCGAGGCAGCGCCAGGCCCGCCAATCCCAGCCCGCCCATTCCCGCCGCGCTCGCCTCCGCGACCCCCCGCTGTCCCCTCAGGCCCCGCTCCCGCGATCCCGCCCGCTCCCCCCCTTCTTCCCGTTTCTTTGGGCGAAGTTACGGCCGGGACCTGAACGGGGAGCCCCCGCCCACCCTTCCCGGGACCCAGCAGCACCTCTCGGGGCTGCGGCAGCTCGGCTCTGCCGGCTCCCAAAGCGACAGCGGCCGGAGCGGCACCCCAGCAAAACGGGGGAGCGGGAACGGGCCACGACTGAGCGGGCTGAGCTTGGCGGGACCGCGCCTGGATTCAAAGGGTGGCTGTGATTGGCCACCTAGAACCCTGACCTAGAACCATAACCTAGAACCCTGACCTAGAACCATAATCTAGAACCATAATCTAGAACCATAACCTAGAACCCTGACCTAGAACCCTGACCTAGAACCATAACCTAGAACCCTGACCTAGAACCCTAACCTAGAACCCTCACCTAGAACCATGACCTAGAACCCTAACCTAGAACCCTGACCTAGAACCCTGACCTAGAACCATGACCTAGAACCATAACCTGGAACCCTGACCTAGAACCATGACCTAGAACCATAACCTGGAACCCTGACCTAGAACCGTAATCTAGAACCATGACCTAGAACCCTGAACTAGAACCCTGAACTAGAACCCTGACCTAGAACCAATCCACCGGGATTGGCGGAAGCTTTGAGGCTGCGGCCCATGGGAGCGCGAGGTGCTCAGTTGGGCGGAGCCAGGGGTGCTCGCAGGGTCCGCGGTCGCCCTGGGCCCCGCTCACCAGACTCCCGTCCCCTTCTCCGGCCCTCTCTATTGCCCTGGTCCCGCCTAAAAGGCCCCCGCAGAGCCTCTATCGGAGCGCCCCAGCGGCACTCGGGGCAGGGGGCGGGGAGAGGCGTAGCCACCAGCTCGCCCGGGTGTGGTGCCAGCTCGCAAAGCTGCGATGGCAGCGCGGAGCAGGGAGCAGCGGTGGGGAGGGCGTGCACAGCTCGCTGCGGGCTCTGAGCGCCTCTTCCCTCGCAGCGGTTCCTCTTCTGCGGGGACTTGGACTGCCCGATTAGGTGCTGGCCGAGGTAAACACCTTAGCAAAATACCTAAGTGCCCGCCCCTCTCCTGCTGCAGGTCCGCTGCTCACCGTCCTTCTCCCCGCAGTCCGTCCGTGAAGCTGAAACTGATCTGCCACCCGCCACTGCTGCTATTCTTAGCCGCCGGCCTGCACGGCCGCCGCTCCTTTTAGCGCAGTGTCCCTGCTCCCAGCCGTGTCACTTTACACACTTAACGCTATTTCACCCCTCCCTGCTATTTACAGACACCGCCCCGCTCACTCCCTCCCCAGGCTCGGCAGCCGCGGAACTGCCGTAGCTCCCGCTGCCGCCTCCCCCCCCCCGTCACCCAGAGGAGCGGGGCAGGGCCCCGGTCGGGGCACAGCGGCAGTACCGCTCTGTGCCCACAAGAGCTCAACATAACATAACTGACTCAAAGGCAGCTCACACAAGAAGGGAAAGAGGAAAGAAAAAAACATCTGCGGAGCTCAAAAGCAGAAACTCTGTATCCGTGTGCACTAACATCCATGATTTTTTACATTTCCATTTTTTCTTTACATTTGACTTCATCCCCAGCAGTTGTCTAAGAAATAATGTTATTAAATCTTTGTTTCTCTTGGTACACCGTGAGAACTTGGTGTTGCTCTGAATGTGTGGCTTTGGCCACGCTTGTGGACATGTAAAGTCAGTACTTGGAGTCTTCTGGACACATAATGGGCAAAGTGTGTCAGCGTGGATAAATTGCTGTTCTGTACATCTGTAGTGGTGCTGAGTTTTCCTTTGGTTAAGGAGACCTTAACCACGTTCACTGTGGGGAAAGCTGATGGACTCCTGACTGCAGGGCTGGGGTGATGGTGCTGCCTTCTGCATGCCTTTCCTTTGTGGACACAAACCAGTGGAAAAACAAGGCCCTGAAGCAACCAGGATCCTCCTGAGAGGGCCACTCCATTCCAGCAGCAGTGCTGAACACACTCCCCCTCCTCTCCCAGTCCTGGCCAGCGCTACAGCATGCAGGGGGAGCTGCCTGGGGAAAATGGAATCTTGGCCCTGCTCCACCAGGTACCAACCTCTTCCTCTGCTAGACAATGTGCCTTCACACAAAAGACGAGTCCCCAAAGGATGGGCCTTGCAGGCTCTTGCCTTGGAGTGGGAGCAGCTCCACCCTGTTTTTATTCTGGTGGCAGCTTGCTTAATCCCAAGGTAGAGACTGGTGCTCCCAGGGTGAGCAGTCCCGGTGGAATGGCCAGGCCTCCCAGCCCTGCAGTTTAAAAAGGACCACAGACACACAGAGAGAGAACCATGGACAGGTGAGAAAGAAATGCTCCATGAGGCGAGGCTGGCTTGAACAGCTGCATCCTGGGCATTGTTGTCTCCCATCACCCAGCTCTGCAGCCAAGAGGCCCCTGTGGTCTGTAGTACCCGCTTGGTGCACATGGGACCGCTCGGGGAAGGCGGCCAGAGCAGGACGTACTGGGGACCTGGGTGCAGCAGCCACGTAGAAATGCTGTGAGATCCAGAGACACCGAGCGGTATGGCCAGCCCAGGTCACAGCCACGCTGGAAGGGGAGCAGGAGCTGAGAGTATGGGATGGGGTCATACTTTGTTCCAAGGCAGGTAAATTCCCCATCATTTTTCCTTGTTATTTTGAACTCTAACAGCATCAAACACTTTGTGCTTCTCTGCGTTTAACATACAGTTTTCCAGTGAGTTGGCTGCTCACGGTTTTTCTCTGTTTCACCACAAAATCGGTTGTAAGATCTTTTGGATCAAATCCCAACATCTCCCTTTACTCGTGGATTAGGAAGGAAAATGTTGAAATATGCCTATAAAATACCTGTGAAAAAAAATCAAAAATAGTTGGGGGGGGGGTGAGTTTTTAAAATGCAGGTAATCAGATTTCACTCCAATGAACTTCACTGTTCAGTGAAATGGTATGATAATGTAATAAATATAGTTATGAATAAAAATTCGTAAAGACCTAAATAAATATATCTGTAGTTACAATAACATGAGAGAATATAAAATATAGTGTGGCCAAAGATTCCTCCCTAGGTCCAGCCGCAAATATCCATTTTAGAGATAACAATTCTAGCCGGCACCGGGATAACGATCCTAGCCGGTGCCCATCAACCTAAAAGAATAAGCAGGACACGGGCCATCAGGCTGGACAAAGAAAAAGCCCAGCCGAGATATTCTTCGGCTCCAACACCGGAGCCAACCGCTGCGTCCTGATGGCCCAAACCAAGATGAAATCAAGGAACACCCAAGACCTTTTTACATATGAGGAGACTCTGCCCCACTGTCTATTGATTCAGTTTGCCGGTTCCAGGAAATCCATTCAACTGACTATCAAGACGCTTTGTTGAACAGTGACTGCTCGGAGTTTTGGCCTCAGGGCACAAAACCCCTATAAAAACCCTGGACATTCTACACTTCGTGTGGATTTGGGTAAATCTGTACCTCTGGGTATAGACCCCTGTCCACCCAGCGCTGCGCTGATCTATTTTATTGTGGTTTTTTTCTCCCGTTTGTGATTGAAATTGTTTTATAATAAATCGCTGTCTATATTAATCATATTTTGCCGTTGCATTTATAACAATAATGAAATCATCACATATACACACACACACACAATATAACCGTAATACATCTATTAGACACATCTCAATTATATACTTGATTATATAATGGCTTACACAATTCATAAACTATGGGCCAAAAATCATATTCCAAAGATCAATTCTTGTCCCTTGCCAATACCTACCGTAAAAACCAGAACAACTCCACAGGCTTTTGGTTTCTGCACCCAGCCCTCCCAGGGAATTTCCTGGCAGCTCAGGGTCCCCTCTGGGGAAGGGTACCCAGCACGAGCCCTCCCCATTCCCCGCTCACCTTGCTCCTCCAGCACAGTGTGTACCTCCCTCTGGCGGGGACCTTGGCGTGCCCCAAGGGACACGGGAGCCCCCCAGTCTCCACCCCGTCCCCCTCAGCCTTTGCTCCTCACCCCCAAAGAAGGCAGAGAACAACTCCAACTGCCCTGGACAGCAGCACCTTGCTTTATTGGAACTCTGTCCAGGTATAGACCCCTCCCAATAAGGAGCTCTGCTGCAAAAAGAAAGGGGGACAGGTCCCAGAAATCCCTCCCCGAAACCCCTGGCACAGGCCAGAGGCAGAAAGAGGGAGTGGTGGCAAAGAGGACACAGGAACGGCTCGGCACGGCAGGGTGCTGCACGGCCCGGCTAGCTTTGGCTCGGCTCGGCCCGGCCCGCCCCGCTTCGGCTCAGTTCCGCCTGGCTCGCGTTGGCTCGGCCCGCCCGGCCCGCTTCGGCTCGGCTCGGCCCGGCTCGGCTCAGCACCTTCTGGAAGGCGCTCATCACCCTCGGGACGGATCCTGCACCTTTTGGAATGCACTCAGCACCATCGGGACGGATCCAGCACCCTCTGGAAGGCTCTCCGCAACTTCTGGAAGGCGCTCAGCACCCTTGGGAACAATCCGTGACCTTCTGGAAGGTGCTCAGGACCCTCGGGACGCATCTTGCACCCTCTGGAAGGCGCTCAGCATCCACAGGGAGATCTAGAACCTCAGCACCAGGCAGGATAGTCTAGAACCCCGCCCACAGGGAGATCTAGAACCTCAGCACCAGGCAGGATAGTCTAGAACCCCTCGGGACGGATCCAGGACCTTCTGGAAGGCGCTCAGCACGGATCCAGCATTTTCTGGAAAGCGCTCAGGACCCTCGGGACGGATTCAGGACCTTGTGGAAGGCGCTCAGCCTCTGCCCGGCCCGCTTCGGCTCGACCCGGCCCGGCCCGGCCGGCCCGCTTCGGCTCGGGTCGGTTCCGCCCGGCTCTCTTCTGCTCGGCCCGCCCAGTCCGCCTGGCCCGGCTCCGCTCGGCCCGGCCCGCCTGGCCCGCTTCTGCCCGGCCCGCTTCGGCTCGGGTCGGCTCCGCCCGGCCCGCTTCGGCTCGGGTCGGCTCCACCCGGCCCGCCCGGCTCTCTTCGGCTCGGCCCGCCCGGTCCGGCTCCGCTTGGCCCGGCTCCGCCCAGCCTGGCCGGCCCGCTTCGGCTCGGCTCGGCTCGGCCCCGTCCGCCCGGTCCGCTTCTGCCCGGCCCGCTTCGGGTCGGTTCCGCCCGGCCCGGGCGGCCCGCTTCGGCTCGCCTCGGCCCGGCCCATTTCGGCCCGCTTCGGCTCGGCCCGCCCGGCCGCTTCGGCTCGCCTCGGCCCGGCCCCGCCCGGCTCGGGGCACAGCTGCAGTACTCCGCCCGGAGCGGACAGAGCGGTCGGGACCGACACAGCTCCGCTCCGCGTCTCCCGCCTGCCGGCCCGGCACAGCCCGCCCCGCCTCAGCGCGGCTCTGCCGCTCCCCGGCCGTGCCCGAGCCCCGCGCCCGGAGCGGACAGAGCGGCCGGGACCGACACAGCTCCGCACCGCGGCTCCCGCCTGCCAGCCCGGCACAGCCCGCCCCGCATCAGCGCGGCTCTGCCGCTCCCCGGGGGCTGCCCGGCCGCCAAATTCCCGTTGCCCCTCAGCAATTTCCCGGGGAATGCCAGGAGCGCTCCCGTGCGAGACGTTTGGTGCCAGGGGGCAGAAGCGCCCTCCAATGCGGCGGCACAGTCCGATGTCAAGTCGCTGATAAGTGTGTGCGCCACCCTTCAATTTAATCCCCTACAACAGCAGAAAAGGAGGGATTTTCCTCGAATTAAATCGCTCAAATGACGGGAACAGGGGGATTTTTACCACAATCCAAACCCTCATAAACCCTATATTTATTATAGATTTGTATATTTTAATTTCTATATTATTTATTTAAAAGTCCTACTTCTAACCAAATAAACACCAAACAGCCCCTTTGCCTGAAATTGTAATTAAACATTTTTTGAATGTCTATTTTTATAAAATGTATATTTATGTACTACATTGATATATGTATAACACACAATATATATTTGTCCTGGTTTAGGGTAAATTTGGGAGAAAAGTTTTGAACGGGGTTTTTTAAAAAAGTAAATTAGAGTGGGTTTTTTGTTTTGTTTAATTGGTTTGGGAAAATATTTTTTTGGAGGAAAATTGAAAAAAAAGTTATTTAATGTGTAAAGTATTTATAAGTATAAACAAATTAATAATAAAAAATAATAAAATTTGTTGTTGTTTGAAGAGATGGTCAATTTAGAAAGTTCTTGTTGTGTAGTTTTGTTTGTTGAGTTATATATCAGTTTTTTTGGTGTTGGAAAGTGTTGAGGCCCAGACTCCCGAGGGCTGGATGTCTGAGTTTTTGGTGTTTGGGTTTTCAGTTTAGAGTGCATTTGAATAGATTTAAGAGAAAGGAAAAATAGATATAATTTGGAGAATGTTTTTGTTCTAGTTTGTTAAAAATTAATTCAAAGTAAGGGAGACTTGTTTTGTTGTAGATAATATCGCTTGGAGAAAGATGTGAGGGAATGAGAGTTGTTTTTGAAAATAACTTGTGTGGGGTGTTTTGTTTCTTTTGGAAATTAGTTATATATACAGAGAAGAGTAGTGATCTTTAGTAAAAAGTGATGTTTATATGTATTTTTTATTTATTGATTAGATTTTTTTGCAGTATATATTGTGTTATTTTTTTGTATTATTTATCACGTGTCATTTGGTTTTTGACTAAAGACAATTTTATGGAGTTTTTTCTATTTAAAGTGGAATTGATTTTAATTGCTTTTTTAAAATACATTTTTATATTTGTTATTGGGATTTTGGTTTTGTTAATGATATGTCTGGGTTTAGATTGGGTAGAGTTAGTTTGATTGGTGGAGTTTTGGATGTTGATGAATTAGGTGGCTTTTGCTCGATGTTTTTTAATATTTGAAAGATTTTTTATTTAATGTTTTTAAGATGGTTTTTAATAGTTTACTGTATTTTTTTATCTGTACTTGGTGCATGGTAAGGGATATGGTATATTTACTGAATATTATGTTTTTTAGTTTAGGTGTTGATAAGGTTGTTTTTGAAATGAGTGTTATGGTTTGCTTTAATTTTTTAGGAGTATTATCTTTTTAAAGCACTTGTTTTTTAAGGTTTAGGATGATGTTTTGAGTAGCAGTGTGAGGTATAGGGTAGGTTTTTATTTATTTAGTGATGTTTTTTTATTATTGTGAGTATGTAGTGTTTATTTTGGTGTGTTTGGGGTACAGTAATGTACTTAATTTGTTAGGTTTTTTTATATTTCTATTTGGATTATCGTTATAGGGGGTTTAACTGTTTGATTGAAGTATATGTTTTAAACATGGATAATGTGAGAAATATTGTTTCTGGCTAAATTTATTTTTTGGTTTGGTGTTTATTTGGAGATGTTATTTTTATTTTGATGATTTGAGGCATTATGAGATTATTGAGTTAGGAACAATTTGGTTTTGTATGGTTAATTGCAGTTTACTTTTGACCTTTTAATTTTTGTAGTTGCATGTACCTGTTTATTGCTTTGGTGGTTTTTATTAGTTGTGTCTCTGGGGATATGAATATCTATATGATGGATTTTTACAGGTAGTTTGTTTTTGTAGTGATTTCTTATTTTTTAGTAGTTTAATCTTTTTTATTGTTAATGAGGTCTTTAGTTATTTTTATAGAGCATTGATTATTATTTATGAATTAGAAGGTAGCAATTTGGTTAGGTTTTTTTAGTAATGTTTAGGGCTCATTGAATGGCTTTGTGTTTAGTAAGTTGAGTTTTTTAAAGTAGATTTGGTTTAGGGCTCATTGAATGGCTTTGTGTTTAGTAAGTTGAGTTTTTTAAAGTAGATTTGGTTGTGTTACGTTTTCTATAGTTTTTTGTGTTTTGTTTTACTTTTATGATGTGGTATGAATTATTAGTAAAAAGAGTGTAGTGGGGTTTTTGCTGCTCTTCTACTAAACTGGGTATAATTACTAATACACTTTTAAAACATGTTACTGTGATTGGGATGTAGGGGAGGACAAAGAAACTACAAACTAAAGCTACTTGGTACAAACTTCAGTACTTTTAAAAGGTTTTCATCAGTCATTATTACTGAGCTTAGCATAACAGCTATTTTAATCTGTGCTCTTTTACTGCGAAAATTATGTAGTAGGGACAGTATTGGAGTTATTTTTGGATAAGAAAATAAACTTAGGGACAAGAAAGGCATTAAAACCTCAAAAAAAGCTCAGAGACTAGAATTACATAAAGACCTCCACCCTGAGAGACAAGAACTTAAGTAACACCATCACAAAGTCCTTTATCAAAACACACAGAAAGTACCAATATAACGTAATCAGTATAGGTTTTTCTCACTCTTTTGAACCCCACATTGGGCAGCAAATAATGAAATGCTTAGAAAGCTAAGACAAAAGTCAAAGTGCTGCAGGATAACTTCACAGCTCCAGACATCTTGTGTCCATCTAGGAATACTCTCTAGATTCCAAAGTAAAACCTACATCACAAATTTCAAATTACAGGGGCCTGGGACTTGTCCCTTTACACCTACACCCAGGCTGGGCAGGAGGGCAGAGCAGCTCCGGGACAACTACACCCAGACACCCGTGACACACCAGACAACAGACGAGGGGACACAATGGGGAGACACAGCTCTGGGCCACAAGAATGGCCGCAAGGACCGAGAGAATGCGGAATGAGATGACCCGGGTGAGAATGAAGGCGAGCTGATGAAGCTCGCAGAACCCGGGAGGAAGAAGATGCTGATGGAATGACAAACTCCGAGACTGCCAAGACGGATGCCCAAGAATCTGAGGGCCACAGTCCCCTACCTATCTTTGCGTTTCTTCAAGACCTAAGCCGCAACAATGGATCCTCGCGGCGCACAGCTGTTGACACAGCTCAGAACAAGACCTCTAAAACACATCCCATCGGATGCTTTTCAAAACAGACGCGATTCCAAGGCCTCTGAGAGCTCCAGAGGCAAAGCTTCGATGGCGTCGGGCTGAAGAACCCAGAGATGCTATGAGTGATGCCAGGGTTTCTGGTAAGCCCCCAGAAGAGATAAGGCAAGGCATGTACAACACAAGAGGCACAAAAGACACAGAAGGCACGACGGACAAGTGGCACGACACACCCCGGGGCTGCTCTGTCCTGCACATCTCAGCACTGTGAACAGAAGTGAGGCTCTTCCTGCATGGGGCCAAAGGGGCCACAGCCTGGACCTCCCCATCCCCAAAGCTGACTCCATAATCCCAGGTCACAAGTCCTGGACCCGGCACCCCGCTTTCATCCCCTCTGCGGGTCGTAGCCTTTGACTCAGCTCTCGGATGCCCGGCGGGGAGGATCCACACGGGGCGCCAAGGAAGGCCGCCTCGCCATCTGGGAAGTTCCTGCCATCGCCAGGCTGTCGTCTCTCGGTCAGCTACAATATATAAAACAGAAAATCAGCGGCTGATCTTTGTAGGGCGTCAGCCAAAACCTGACAATTCCACTACTCACGGTCTCCTGCGAACGGCCAAGTCCTGAGGCCACGCGCTTTGGCCACGCTGGGATCCAGATGCTGTCGTCGCAGGGCACACCTGAGTTAAGAGAAGACAAAGTGATGTGGCATTGCTGAAACTCAAAGGGACCCTCGCTCCTTCTCCTGACATCCCCAACTCACGGCAACCCCTCAGCCCATTCCTGAAGGCCACCCACATGGCCTCTCTATGTGGAAAAGGCCAAGGCTTCATCAGATGGTCCCTGTAAGGCTTCCGCAGGGCTCACGGGAGAGGCGAAGCAGCTGTGCCGGTCCGTTGGCGAGGGGGTCTCAACAAAACGCGACTGGACCGCCTAAAGTACGCAAACAAAAAGGGATGCTTGGCGTGCCACCAGAAACTGAGAGCCCAGCGATAAAAACGGCTTCCCTCCACTGGTCAACGCTCACCTTCTCCACTTCACCTTGACTGCTGCTAGCCGGCTTTACTTCCTAAAAATAAAGACAAAGAAGAGACGTGTAACACAGTGACCGGTTCCAGTTGCCCTGCAAAGACAAACATTGACTTACCTTCTCGGGGGAACCCCCTTACCCTGGATGGGACGCTCTGCCACTGATTTCATCCGTCCGCATCTGAAAGAAAGCTGAGACAAAAGTCAAAGTGCTGCAGGGTAACTTCACAGCCCCAGACATCTTGTGTCCATCTAGGAACGCCCACTAGACTCTAACTACACCCTACATCACAAATTTCAAATTACAGGGGCCTGGGACTTGGCCTTTTACACCTACACCCAGGCTGGGCAGGAGGGCAGAGCAGCTCCGGGACAACTACACCCAGACACCCGTGACACACCAGACAACAGACGAGGGGACACAATGGGGAGACACAGCTCTGGGCCACAAGAATGGCCGCAAGAACCGAGAGAATGCGGAATGAGATGACCCGGGTGAGAATGAAGGCGAGCTGATGAAGCTCGCAGAACCCGGGAGGAAGAAGATGCTGATGGAATGACAAACTCCGAGACTGCCAAGACGGATGCCCAAGAATCTGAGGGCCACAGTCCCCTACCTATCTTTGCGTTTCTTCAAGACCTAAGCCGCAACAATGGATCCTCGCGGCGCACAGCTGTTGACACAGCTCAGAACAAGACCTCTAAAACACATCCCATCGGATGCTTTTCAAAACAGACGCGATTCCAAGGCCTCTGAGAGCTCCGGAGGCAAAGCTTCGATGGCGTCGGGCTGAAGAACCCAGAGATGCTATGAGTGATGCCAGGGTTTCTGGTAAGCCCCCAGAAGAGATAAGGCAAGGCATGTACAACACAAGAGGCACAAAAGACACAGAAGGCACGACGGACAAGTGGCACGACACACCCCGGGGCTGCTCTGTCCTGCACATCTCAGCACTGTGAACAGAAGTGAGGCTCTTCCTGCATGGGGCCAAAGGGGCCACAGCCTGGACCTCCCCATCCCCAAAGCTGACTCCATAATCCCAGGTCACAAGTCCTGGACCCGGCACCCCGCTTTCATCCCCTCTGCGGGTCGTAGCCTTTGACTCAGCTCTCGGATGCCCGGCGGGGAGAGTGCTCGTGGGTGTCAAGGAAGGCCACCTCGCCATCTGGGAAGTTCCTGCCAGCGCCAGGCTGTCGTCTCCTGGTCAGCTACAATATATAAAAAGATCAAATATCAATGCGAGATCTTAGCGGCACATCAGTGAAAATCCAGCACTTACCTTCTCTAGATAATGCTCAGGTTCATGGGCTGCACACTTCACCCCACAGGGAGGCAGAGGTTTGCTTCACAGCAGTATTGGCTGACACAGCCAAATGACCACCACCTCAAGGAGGTGAGAAAGACTCTCCAGTCAGTGAGGGACACGGAGCCCAGGGTACCCCAAGGATGGAAAGCCCAGCTTATAGGACAGCAGTAGGCCCTAGCCTGCGGATCGTCCCCCCACTATCGCTTCCTGGCTGGCCCTAGCACCAGGGAACTGCCTGCACCTCTCGTGGGTTCTAGCACTCTGCTGCTTTAGGGTTCCTGTCTGCAGCTACCTCAGGGAAACGGGAGCGCTGTTAGGGCTACTGTTTAGTGTTTGAATAGTCCTGCACTCTACCTTGTATCCCAACCTGTACCCCTTTTATTTTCACTGTTTGTCTCCAGCCCTCGAGCCCTTGACCTCTGAAGCCCTCCCGCAGCCTCTCTGTGTCACTGCCAAGCTGCCCCGCTGAACCCTACAAACTTACAACCCTACGCTTGCAACCGGGGATGCTCCTTATCCATAGGCCCCAAGAGATGTCCCTTAGCCCGGACCAGGCAATCCACAGTTGCTCCCTACCCTACCTAAGTTTGGCCCTGAGACAGGGCAGAGGCTGACAGAGCCGAACCCTTTGCGGAGGCCAGGCACGAAGCCTTACCAACCGCCGCCTCGAGGAGGGGTGGGAGCAATCCCCGGCTGCGGAGGGACAGAGAGCCCAGGGTGGGGCGGGGCGGGAAACCCCCTGTTTCCCCAACCCTGTGGATCGTCCCCCCACTATCTCTTCCTGGCTGGCCCTAGCACCAGGGAACTGCCTGCACCTCTCGTGGGTTCTGGCACTCTGCTGCTTTAGGGTTCCTGCCTGCAGCTGTCTCAGGGAAATGGTGGTACTGTTAGGGCTGCTGTTTTGTGTTTGGGGTGGGGTACACCTGAACGCCACCTTACCTATACCCCTTCTTTTCACTGTTTGCTCAGCCTTTTTTTTTTTCTTGGAATTCTTGTGACAGATTGAGGGCACCAGGGAGGGACTACCAAGATGAAATAAAAAAGGGAAAAGGAGAAAGATCACCCCTGCAAATCCACACTGGCTCACCTGTTCAGGTGCTGCTTCCTAACACAAAGGTTTGTCCCTCAGCACCTCCTTTAAGCATCGCTCCACATCCGACTGCGTCCAGGTGTTCCCCAGGCCCTGCAAGATCCCCTCACCATCGTTCCGTGAGACACCCCAGGGACCCGGCCATAAACCCCTCTCCTCCGGTTGCTCCATGCCCAAATGAGATGAGGGAAACCCTCTCCCTAAAACAGTGCCCGGCAGGCCCCACCCCGTCCTTATCATCACAGCTCACACCTGGCACAGCTCTGAGCCCTCATCATCATCACAGCTCACACCTGGGGCTGCTCTGAGCCCTCATCATTCTCACAGCTCACACCTGGTGCTGCTCTGAGCCCTTATCATCCTCACATCTCACAGTTTGTGCTGCTGTCACTCCAAGACCGAGGGCAGGGGCAGAAGGAATGCATTGTTCATTCCCTAGATAGATTTATATTGCTTGTATTTATTTCTTATTTATGCCTATATTTATATATATATATCTATTCCCTATATTTATATCTTTATTATAGATTTGCATATTTTAATTTCTTTATTATTTATTTAAAAGCCCTGCCTCTAAGGCAGAGGGAGAGGTGCAGGGAAGCAGAAAAAATTACATCAGCGAGAGAAGAGTGGGATGGTAGGGCTGGAATGTAGAAGAGGGGTAACATGGACTAGTGGGTCCAGGACTCATCGCAGCTCCCACTCAGAGATGCCGGGAGAATTTGACAGTTCAGAAGTATCTTTGTCTCCCTCTCCATCCCTATCCCTTAATCTATACTTCCAGTGGCTCGGCTGTCAGCCACCTAGAACATTTCAGTTAATGTCTTGCAACTTTTACAGTATGTATGAGGCTTCATAAATACACAGCTTCACGTGTGCACACACTACATGGTTACACATACACGCCCTGCCGCGCTCGGCGGTGATCTGCTTAGGACTACGCTTAGAGTAATTCTTCCTCACCCGGAGAGGCAGTGGAGATCCCAGCACTCCTCCCCGGCAAGAATGACGTGGTTTTTCCCCTGAAATTTAAGGGGTCACGTCTCAGATTTTGTCCCTGTCCCCCCATGGTTAATTGGGCACTCCTCGGAACGCAGCGCTGCCAGAGCTCATCTCCACTGCGGTGACCGACGGCCGCGCGGACGACAAAGCCCACACACACACTCAGAAGACTGCGAGCCTCATTCGCGGCCCGGCAGGCGGCTGCAACGGCCGGATCCGATGGGGCAGGAACCGGCGCTCTACTCCGCCCGAGCCGAACGCCGAGAGACCAGCGGCGGCGCCGGGCGGCTGGGACCGCCCGAGCCCCGCCCGCCGCGCGCCCGTCCATGCGGCAGCGCGCTCCGCCCCCGTCGCTAGGGAAGTGAGGTCACGCAGTATGGTGGCTCGGGGCCGAAGGGGCTGAGGGGCCGGTCGTATCGGGAATCCGTGTCCATCTTGCTCGGGAGCTGCGGCGGCGGTCTTGCCTGTCTCGCTAGTATCGACCGGCGAGACCAAAGCCGCGATGGCAACCGAAACCGCAGGACTGTGAGGCATCAGAACGAGAGCCAGCAGGCCGGGCAGAGCAACAGAACCGGGTCGCGGACGAGCCGAGCTGCCGCCATGGAGTTGAGGGTTGGGAACCGGTACCGGCTGGGCCGCAAGATCGGGAGCGGCTCCTTCGGGGATATCTACCTGGGTAAGGAGGATGGCTCGCTGGGAATTTAGCTGACCGTTTTGTGGCGCTGTGGAGAACATCGAGGGCCTAGCCGGGTCGGGCAGGTACCTGGGCTAGGGGCACAGCAGCAGTAATTTAATATTTCGTTGACATCATGTCCTAATTTGGATAATGCGGAAATCGGGAATTCTGGTTTACTCGGCTGCCTCTTCTCCTTGTCGTCTAGTGACCTTGGGCACCGTTCGCGTCTGTAAAATGGACGTAAAGGTAAAAATCGCCTCATTTGAAAACAAGGAAGAAAAAACCCCAGACCACATAAATCCTAAAAACTCACAACCCACCACGTTCGGGAAAACCTTTGGGGAAAAAAACGTTTGCCGGGGTTACGTATTGCTGCATTGGACCAGGAAAAATCGTTGTCAGAAGGATGTTTCTTTCTCCTGTGAGGCCTAAAAAAAAATTACACAACTACAGGCGATTAGGTTGCAGTAAAAGAAATTCTTTAGATCCTTCAAATAATCCTCGTAGTTTGGCTAATGTTGTTGCTTGACCGTCACCTAAGAGTGATCGCTATGCAACTGTAAAATGTACGACAATTGTAATTGTCTTTGCCAGTCCATTATTATAAGTCTCTAATATTATAGCCTACTGCTGTTGCTTATGACGAGCACAGGTACTGAGTACAACGTGTTTTGAAGGCAGGTATTTTTAAAATACTCTACATATTCGGCAAACTCCCAAGCCATGTGAAGTGGGTTAAACCCAAAGAAATACGAGTGTTATGTCCTGTCCCGTAGACACAAGTACTCTGCTTTTGAAAATTGTGTTAAAAAAAGCAAATGTTTAAAAAAGCAAATCAAGAGGGGGGTGCGTGGAAGGTGGAACTTGCAGGGGATAGGATTCATCTTTTTGCAAGATAAAAATAATGTCACTTGCTAGCTTACGTGGTATGTTTGGCAGTGCATGCAGTGTGAGAGGTGGGGGTTGTTTTTCTAGACAGCAGGGCTTCATCTTGCAGTGCACAGCTGGCATTCCAAAATAATTTGTTAGCTAAAGCTGCTTGTCTACAGATAATTAAATACTGGTTATCTATAGGACAGCTCATGATGTCTGATGAAAAATGCACATTTTTAGCTGAAGGTATGTGGTTGTCTAGAGACAGAGAACGTGATTCTTCCTATCTGCAATGCACGTGTAGAAGAATGAAGACGTGACTGTAGAAGATTGTGGTAAAGCTTGTGCAAAAATCCTTGTTAGCCTCAACTGGGATTTTTGGGGGGCAATTAAGACAGCAGTTAAAATCTGAAAAGTTTTAGATGATTTGAAAAATTTTAACTTTTGACTACTGCTCAGAAAAATCAGATTATATTATAGTATGGATTTCAAGCAGAATAAACGTTTACATGTCGCTTTTATGTCTATGCACGCAGCTCATACCAGTCAAGTTGCACAGGAAGTAACAGTTTCCTGTATGCTAGCATATATATTAATGCCATACTGAATTTTGTGCAGTAAGTCCTATGGGGTTTACATATCTTTTTTTATTTTTAAATAATCATCACAGATTTACTTTGAGGGCTCATTGCAAATGTCATGCCTGAGCCAGTAACTAGCATGGAAGTACATGAATGGAAGATCCAGCTGGTGGCATGGGTTTATTTTTCCAGGGGAAATTACCGTCTCTCAAGAACCAAAGCCTTTTGTAGGGTCCTATTTGGTTTGCCTATCATTATCTGGTAGAACAGATGCTGAAAACTATGTTTTTTGTGATAATGAAATGTGTTCAGTTTTCTAAAAATGCCAGTTACTCCTCAGTTGTTCAGACTGTCCACTAGACATAAGTATCTTAAAATAATTTCTAAAGTTATTTCAGAAGTCACTATTTATTTTTAAGTACATGTGCCTTCCGATAGGCCTCAATGACGTGGTAGATTATTTCAGTGTACATTCCCAGCTCAGTTTTATGCTTTGAAAAGGAAGATTTGACTATTTTTGCCTGCTTCCAGTCCTCAGGTTTTGTATTAAATGCATCTATAAGGGTGTTGAAGACATTCCAGAGTAGAGGGGAGTGACTTCCTCCATTTTCCCACCCTTTCCCTTTTTCCCTACTTTTGAATAAGGAGCCAACAACACTGCTAGGATCATGGTTCTTTCACATCCTTTCCTCCTCTCCTTACCTCAAAATTTGTCTTCTGGAACTGGCAATGGGGGTCTGTGGGACAGGATTTTTAAATGTAAGGCACAACTGTAAATAAATGAGCATGGACAACTTAAATAAAATTTAGTCTGCCTATGTTACCCTCCAGATGAAGATATGAAAGAAATTGATAAACGGATATTATAAATAATAGAAAAGGTGGACAGGAGTGGGTGGATCAGAGAAAGCATTTATTTTGTTGCCCAGATTATGAGGTCAAGTAGGAAACAGTCATGAAGACAGAATAGCTGCAGTGTTTTTGAGGGTTTTTTGCATTGTGTATATATTAAGAATGAGTTTTAGGTTGTAAACTAATTAAAATAATTTCCAAGGCCTTTCTTAGGGAAGAGGACTTTGCAATTATAAGTAAGTTAGAATTTTGTGTTTTAAAAAAAAATGTTTTCACAATCTTAGTCTTTCTTTTTCATTTATAAATGGTGACTTCTCATTATACTGCTTGTTACTACTTTTTAATTAATGATTCTTTCCATAGGACTGCTGCTTCTCGAATATTATTAAATGTTCCTTAAAGGAAGCTGAGCTTTTGGTGAAATACTGGGTGCTGTAAAATTTTAGAAACTTTTGTCTCAGGTTTAAGGTGTAGACAAAAGCCCCCACTTGGGGACAAGCGCTGGATTGCTTGGCAAAATCATTTTGATTTTTGTGTTGCTCTCATTGGTTTTGCTGGACTCAAAAATATTAATCGCATTGTTTTAGTACCGAATCTCTTGTCTTGAAGGAGAGGGCTTACACAGAAGTGGAGTTTAGGCTAAGGATCTTGGCTTTCTTAGGTGGTAAAGACTTCCTGGGAAGAGCAAGTATGCTTAAAAAGTGACATAACAGTTTGAGACCATGGTCTGTCAAATAGGTTTAATAGTGCGTTGAGCAGAAGTTGATCCTGATAATACAGGTCTTGATCTTCCTACGCAGTGTTTGCATTAATCAACCACAGAAGTCTGCAGCTGTCTATAGAGAGATATGTCTTTCATTATATGGAGGTGGAAATTTGTGTCTGTTTTGGATCAGAAAAGTTTTTTAAAACAGCCAGATCAACCAGAACCCCAAAACAACCCCATTGTTGATGATCGCTCATCAGTTAATATGGTCTTCAGTCTACGCTTCCCTGATTTGGGCTCCCGTAGAACCTGGGAGAGCAAGGGATAATCAAGAATGGTCAGGAGTTGTGTGGCTCAAAATCAGGACTCCCATTTGAGGTGAGGAGGTCAGTATTAAGTCCTTCCTCTTTGTACTGTTACTTTCAAACGTGCTTTCAAATCTCTGGTTTGATGTTCACTGTGATTAATTTAAAGTCCACCAAAATAATTCATTCATGAAACATGAAAAATACTGGATTACATATTGAAGAGCTTCCAGTTGCTGTGACTATACTGTGACCAAAGTAACAATCCAGGATCCTGTCACTTGTTCTGCTAGATAAAAAAGAGTGGTACGAGACAGATGCATGTACAGGTTTTTTTTTCCATTTCTTTTTTTTCAGTTGATGGCCTTGTATTGTGAGTATTGTATCTAGAGTGAGCTTTGTATGTTTTGTTAATTTTTAAGGTGCGTCGTGAAATGCCTAATAAATACCTGCTGGGGTGTCCACTCAGAGAACCTCAGCAACAGCACTTCGATACCCGCGTGTGCATGCAAATGGGAAGACATTTTATTAACGTAAAAAAAGGTGCATATAGTCTTGTGTGAGCTCAGATGATTTCTTGCAGCATCAGTTCCTGCCAAAGTGAGCAGTCATGCCCGTTTTGAGGTGTGGGATGTTGGCATGTCTTTGTAGCCTTAGTTTTCCTGACTTTATAGGATAAAAGCCTATAAAGCACTGAAGTGGCTCCTTAATCGCAGGAATAGGATTTTGCAACTACAAAACTTAGGTCAGTACTCTGTAATGGTCAAAGAAAAAACATACGGGAAAAGATAGGTAGGCAGAAAAATGTGTAATTATACACAGGTGTCTTAATTGCTTCGTGTGACTCCCAGAAAGGGCATTGTGGAACCGACAAAGGTACAGATAAGAGAAATGGGAAATAATATGCAGTAATTAAAAATTACTTATACAGGGAGTGACCACAGTTTTTGAACTCTGAAAAAAGCTAAGGGAGAGTGAGGTAGTGTGAAAGTGTATGCAATCCTGATCATGGTAAAAGTGAGTACAAAAAGATAATTTGGTGTTTTCTCAACAAAGGAAAACAACCAGTGAACTTCAAGTTAGGCTTCTGAAAGTGGGGATCTGATCAAATAGTAGGGGATGCACTTCACAGGATCCTGAACTATGAGGAAAAGCTGAAAAGGGCCAAACTGAGAAAGTAGAGAGGCTTGGCAGTATGTCTGTGAAGTGTCATGTTTCCTTTTGCTATTTCCTTTTTTTTCCCTGTAGTTCTTAAGTTGCTTGGCTGTGAAAGTGTGTGCTTTCTTGACTGTTTCTTTTTAAGAATGTCACTTTCTCCCTACATACTTTGAAAGTGAACGGGCGAGCCATTTTTTATAACAAGAATTTAATGAGATTTAAAGAAAGCTTTTGTAGACTGCAGGTTCTTTAGTTTAGATAATCTGCCCTCCAGCCAAATAAAATGAGGTGTCAGGGTACAGCCGGAGTAAGTTGAGATCTAGGGAAATTGTAGTCTCTATTTCCAAGACATAAGAGGAGGTGATTTGATTTCCTAGCATTTCTTCCATTGGTGAGGCATGTAATATGTTTGTAAATATTAATTCTGAGCATTTTTACCACAAACTAGAAGTGTAAAGACATCCCTGAGAAGATGCACTTGTTTCAGTTCTCTACTTTGCTTTGGGAATTTTTTATTTTTTTTTTTTTTTTAATGGGATGGCAACAATTTTGGCTTCTTCTGCTACAGTGTCTAATAGTTGTCTTTTGTGATCCTAGTCTTTTGGAGAGTATCTGTAAGGTTTCAGAATAATTTTTAGATAATCGTGGCTGAAAGAACTTAATGGTTGCTTGCCATTGAGAAATCATTGAATTTTGTTTTGTTTCGGTCTTGGCAAAGGAAATGCATCTTAAAAATATTTTGACCAATGTTTAAATTTTTTTGGTTTTAGGAACTGATATTGCTGCTGGAGAGGAGGTTGCAATAAAGTTGGAATGTGTGAAAACCAAACATCCTCAGCTCCACATCGAGAGTAAAATCTACAAAATGATGCAGGGTGGAGGCAAGCAAACTTACTTTCCTTCTTCAGAGATTTTACTGGTTTTACACCTTTGATGTATCCGCCATCTGGCAGATAATGTTCGGGTTCTCTTTTGACAAATAAGGAGAAGGTGGGAAAGGTAGCAGGGTAGATGAAGAGCAGCATTTCAGTTCTACAGGGGTTGTAGAGGAGCAGTTCCAAATCCATGATTACCACGCTTTATGATAAATCGGTAAGATCCTCCAAAGTTTCTCATGATTCCTGAAATATTAAAATGGGAGGACCTTGTGCAATGTGAAACAAAGTTTGGTCCCAGACCAGTGATTTATTTCTGATTCTTATGGATCAGTGAAAGATGGTAACCACTGCTTTGGACCCTTTCACCTGACTTGCTTATTATGGTAGCACAATTTTAAACTTTTAAAATTCAGGTTAATTTCTGTTGTGCATGTTAATATTTTGTCTTCTGAGTTAAAAACTTGCTGGGAGAATTCAAAGATAAAATGGCATTAGTATTGGAGAATAGGAGTGCAGCAGGGTTCAAAGCCAGCAAAGATGCTCAGTACTTTAAGGTTACAAGGTAAGTACAAAGACTGGAAGGTTTCTGGGGAAGGAAAAAAAAGGCCATTTTTACACCTCTGTTTCTATAATTTTGTAGTGATTCTTCTGGAAGTTATCAAGCATATAACTTTGGAATGTCTGAAGGTAGCATAAAATATTAAGTTTCACTGTAAATGGAAACATTCACAGTAATGACCCTCAGAAATCATCTGAAGAGCCTTGAAGATTTGTGTGTACGAATTACGTAAATCAAATTGTTACACTGAATAAATGTGGGTTTTTTTTCCTAGTGGGTATTCCCACAATTAAGTGGTGTGGAGCTGAAGGGGACTACAACGTTATGGTGATGGAGTTGTTGGGACCGAGTCTTGAAGATCTCTTCAATTTTTGTTCAAGGAAATTTAGTCTCAAGACAGTCCTTTTACTTGCTGACCAAATGGTAGGAAATGGCTTTGTTATCTTCATAGCGCAGTATGTTGGGATATTGGAATTTTTTTGATAGATCATATACATGTCATTTCTAAAATTTAGAGCTGAATAGGCTATATTAATAGAGAAAAGACTCAAAATTAGTTCTGTTTCTGTTACTCCAAACTATCCTGTCAAAAGCGATTAACAATTCTTCTTTAAAAACTGGACTTGCACTGTTTGCAAGCCAGGTGTTGCACTGCTCAAAGACTAAGAAATTTCCCCAAGACAGTTTTTGGAAACAAATCTAAAATAGACACGGGCAAAGAGCTGGAAAGGAGGTTTGTCCATTGTCTTCTAAATTACGTTCTCTTTAATGCCCTTATATTTTACAATAAAAAGGGGGGTTGCCTCTTTTGTTATTAAGACAGAATTGCTAGTGTTTTTGTCAGAAAAAGATGTGTGCTTAGTCTCTCAACAATGATTTTTTTTTTGCGATTCTGTATTTAGATTAGTCGAATTGAATATATTCACTCTAAGAACTTCATCCACCGAGACGTGAAGCCAGATAACTTCTTAATGGGCCTGGGGAAGAAAGGCAATCTTGTCTACATAATAGACTTTGGACTAGCAAAGAAGTATCGAGATGCTCGAACTCATCAACATATTCCATATCGTGAAAATAAAAACTTAACGGGAACTGCCCGTTACGCATCTATCAACACTCATCTCGGAATTGGTGAGCCGGGGCAAGCAATAAATAGAAACTTGAAAAGTGTCAATGCATGTAATTTTAGTGCAAGTAGATGTTACTTTTGTGGAGGCATAGGAGACAGTCCCTATTTTGGACACTAAGAGTGCAGCGTGCATGGCCGTGCATATCTTGGTTAGGTGGGATTCAGTCAGTTTGTAATGCTCAGGAATTAGCACACTTTTTAGTAACTGCAAGGATAATAGGCTTTTCTTGTACTGAACAAGTTTATCATGGTCATAGTAACTCTCAGCTGTCTCTTGTTTTTGTAAGGGTTTTTATAACAGTCTTGTTGCACAGACTTTTGTTTTTCCAGTAGAAAATGAAACCTAATGAGTTCACTTTTTTATGCTGTTGTAGAGCAATCTCGCAGAGATGACTTGGAGTCCTTGGGCTATGTACTGATGTATTTTAACCTGGGCTCCCTCCCCTGGCAGGGACTGAAAGCAGCAACAAAGAGGCAGAAATACGAACGTATCAGTGAAAAGAAAATGTCTACACCCATTGAGGTTTTGTGTAAAGGATATCCTTGTAAGTTATTCTTCTGTGATGCTAGGCACATGTGTTCATGGTTTAGTGGTACATCTCCTTTCTTTGTGTTAAATTCTACCACTATTTTTCACCGTCTCTCCCTTTCTCTCTCTCTCTCTCCTCTTCCCCCTCCTTACCCCCCATGACTTTACCACATGTATGGTAAAAATACTATGCTGAAGTCTGAGGTCGGTTGTGTTTGTAGAGCATTTCTAGTGATCCCATGTCTCAGCTATTGAAGTGTCCTCACGAGGAAGGATGGCATGGTACATCTGAATTGTGCTGTACATTTTATGCACCTGCTGGTTGGATAATTTGTAACAGACAAATAGCATTTTAACAAACTGCCTCTTTCTCTATCTGTGTGGGTACTGTTTCTTGGATGAATTGGATTGCATAGTGAGATGCATGTCTCCCCTGCTGCAGTTGTTTCACTTGGGAATTATCATCCCAGGTTCATCCAGTTTGGCCAGCTGATGGGTTAGAATTTGTGAGAGGCATAAGAAACCCTGCTTTATCCTAACATCATGCCTCAAAGCAGTTCTGTTTCTCAGTTTGTTATTTACACAAAAACAATAATAAGGCATTTTGGAGTCTTGTAAATGATACTTAAAATTGTTTTAAAATTCAGTAACAGTAGCTGTGATCAGAGAATATTTTCATTTCACAAAGAGTTCTGTCTCTTCTTTCCACCCTCTTGGCTTCGACAACCAGTTACAGTGACAAGAACTATAGTTTTTGTTTGGGTTGTATGAAAATTCATCATTTTTGATGTGTTTCAAATGTTGCATCATGCATGTTCCTTTACATTCATGAGCTACGTGGTTTCTCTGTGGTTTACAAGTAGGAAAGACAAATCAGGCTCTCTTGTGCCATTTGTTAGAATTTCTTTCTTAATATAAATTAATACCTTCATTTGGGAAGATCTAAAGGCAAAAGCTGGTACTTTGATCATGCTGTTTTCTCTGGTGCACTGAATTCTATACAGAATTCCTTTTTTTGCTTTGTAACTAATATTTTGCTTGCCACTTAAAAACAAGTGTTCAGACTATTGTAAATTAAAAATGCGCATGACTTACCTGGGAGATTAAATGTTTGTGTTTTGTGATGTAGCAGACATGAATCTCTCTGTGTCTTAACAAAGAAATGTTCTTCCATGTCCCACAATAAATTACGTTCAGTATATTCCAAGCAAGGTTTTAAACCTTTTCTCCCCCACCAACTGTTGGTTGAAGAACTGTACTATTGGGTCCTCTCTGGTGTTGACAGATGAGATTTTTTACTGTTCCGTTACAGAAAAATAGTTTATTTTTCAGGGTTTGCATGATAGTGTTCCCTTTGGTGGATTTCTAGTATTAGATCATTATTCTTTTTCTTATGTTAAGAAGATTCCCTGCTTTTCAGGTTTGGGGTGGTGTGGGTTTTTTTGACACAGAATTACAAAAAGCCAATGCAAAGCTGAAGCTAAAAAACAGGTTTTCTTTTAATTACAGCTGAATTTGCCACATACTTGAATTTCTGCCGTTCTTTGCGTTTTGATGACAAGCCAGACTATTCCTATCTAAGGCAATTATTCAGAAACCTCTTTCATCGGCAAGGATTCTCCTATGACTATGTATTTGACTGGAACATGTTGAAATTTGTGAGTAGTTCACATGGCTTTCTAAAACTTTGAATTTTTAATTGTTTTGGTTGGGTTTTTTTACTACGTTGTCAATTTTGAATACCTTAACTGATACTGTAAGATTGTCTTCCATTTTTCCTCCTGGCAACTCTACTGTATAGACAAAAAGATAAGGAAATGAGGAAAGGCAGAAGATACGGGATCCATGCCGTAAGGTTTGGATGACAACTAAATTGCAGTTACAAGGCTTTTAATGTGGAAGGCTTCTTAGATCTTTTAGGGCAGTCACCAGGCTAGGTTGTGGAATTATTACTTTCTCCCAGCTTCATCTTTAAATAGTGGTCATTTGCAGCATTTGAGGAAGTGTCCAGCTACCGTAGCAGTATGTGTGTCCATTAGCATTATGAAGACTATCCCAGCAGCTGTATGAACAAAACTTATGGCAGTTCTCAAGAAATTTTACCAAAGCAGTTGATGCCCTCTCAAACTTCAGTTCACACATTGTGCAGTTCTTTATTTTCAAATGTATAAAGTAAGCTCAGTAATCCCCCAAGTTGTTCACTAGTCTTGACCCGTAGGGTGCAAGCAGAGCGGCTGAAGATGCTGAACGTGAAAGGCGAGAACGAGAGGAAAGATTAAGACATACACGAAATCCAACTGTACGTGGATTACCCTCCACTGCTTCTGGCAGGCTAAGAGGAACGCAAGATGTAGCTCCTCCTACTCCCCTTACCCCAACTTCACATGCTGGTAAGTAAGCCAGTACCTGGAAAAGTGCATCTTCTAGACTACTCTAATTGACAATTTGTCTCTGGGCAGTGTTTGGCCTTTTGGTTTGGTTTTTTTTCCTCTTGCTTCTTAGTAGATTGAAGGTAATTGCATACACTTATTGCCTGGCAATTGGTACTTGTATTTCTATGAAATGTCAAGCAAAGGCCTTGATTCCTCATTTGGTCTTGTGGAATTTTTATGTGCAAACGGCAAGAGTATAGTTTTTCTAGAGATTGTGTTAAAATGGCATTTCTCATTATGAGAATCTAATGCAGTTTTTCTCACAGCCAACACCTCTCCTCGGCCAGTGTCCGGTATGGAACGAGAAAGGAAAGTGAGTATGAGATTACATCGTGGTGCCCCAGTCAATATCTCCTCGTCTGATTTAACAGGCCGACAAGATACCTCTCGCATGTCAACTTCGCAGGTAAAAAAAAAATAAATCTGTGTATTGAAAAAAATAAGGGTGATTTGATAAAGTTAATTTGCCAAAAGAACTTACCAGGTAATTGATGTGATTTCACACTGTTCTTGCAGATTATGTTCATTAATGGAAATGCTTTACATTTAGCCTGAATGATGTGGGTGTGAAGAAATTTTTATTTTTTCCTTGACAGCAATGAGAGGATGCAAAATACTAGAGGTGCAGCATTTAAACCTACTATTATAGGATTTAGCTCCTTGACTCATTCAGTTCTTTATATCTCTTACCAGTGAAGAAGCAGAGTAAGAGACAGTAGTGAATCGTGTTTCCAAATCAACAGAGCAGAGAATATTGGTGCAGAAGAGGCAAGAAGCATTTGGTGACGAATGGAAGGTCCAGTAGTGAAGAAATGTTGTAGTGAAGTGCTCTTAATTCAGGGCCAATAAGAGGCCACATACATGGATGATGGATACATTGCAGAAGGCTCATTTGAGGAAAATGGCAGAAGGATAAATGATAATGATTTGTAGTCATCACTGAAATTGTCCTTACTGCTCACAGTGACTTAGCAAAGAAATTTTAGGAATCTTTCTTCTTAAGACTGACAATTTTAAATATGTTTCTAACTATATGCTATAGCTGAAACATTCCTTCCTTACCACACTGACAGTCTTGTCCCAAACAGTGTGTGGCTTGGCTTTGTACAGTTTATTTTCAGTCTTATAAAATGGAAATCAGCCAATCTGATGACATTCTGCATCATTTCTAGGGAAGCAGTGTGTTAGGGGACTGTGGCAGTGACCTAGGGATTTTTCCATCTTGCCTCACTGCTGTGCAGGAGTTCTTAACTGAATAATTTTGCCAGGGACTCATTCCTCGTTGACAGAGCGCGTTGATAGAAATAACTCGGTTCCTTTTGGCTTCATCATTTAATTGGCAGAGTTAATTACTTTCGGATAGTACATATTCTTACCTATAAAATCTTACTGCTAGAAAGAACAGTGTTTTAGATGGGGGCCAGGTGGATATCTATAATGAAGACTGAGAGTAACTGGGTTGGGGAAACAATTCCATTGTGATAAAAGCAAAGTAGGATTTTGCCGGGGGGGGGGGGGGGGGGGGTGTTCATTGAATGAGTTGTTTCACCATGTAGCTGCACATATACTTCTGCTTGCACAAGGGATGAACAGTTCAGGGCCAGAAATGACTAGGCAAGAATAGGAGATAGGCGAGGTTTTCTGGTACAAGTCTCGCCATCTTAAATTGTTCACTGAGCTGCTATTCTTGCCACCAGAAATGTTCATGTTGAAATATTTTTAAGTAGTATGAAAACAAAAAGGGTAGAATTATGCATAGTTATGGATCTTGTAAATTTGCATAAATACCTGTTAGAAGAATGTAAAGAAGGTGCAACTGGACTGTTCGCAGCAATATCCAGTTAACGGACAACAGAGAGTGGGCACAAATTGACATACGGGACGTTCAATTTAGACATACAAATAAAATTTTACTATGAATGTGGGCAAGGACTTGTAACGGGTTGCCCAAAGGGGTTGTAGAGTCTCCCTTTTCCAAATTACTTTGAGCCCAATTGGACATTGTCCTGAGTGGCCTACTCTAGTTGACTGTGTTTTGGGTAGTGGGATTGGGCTACATGATTTCCAGGGCTCCTTTTTGGCCTTGGATATTCTGTGAGGCTGTGATGCAGACTTCTCCCTGAACATTTACTTTATGTAAAGATAGCTTCTTCAAAATGTGTATATGCCAGGTCTTCGGCATTCTGAGCAAATCTCAGAAGCTTTGTTAACAGTCAGATAAATAAGTAATAGCAGTAACAGACAGAAATGCAGTGATGCCACTTGATTGTTTTGGGTGAAAGTACATCATTAATGTTTTTGCTGTGTTCATGACATGTTACCCAGTGTGCAGGTGACACTATTGTAAACATTTTAAGATGCGAGTAATACAGCTGGGCTTGTAGGTACATTTTGGTTCTGCCTAGCTTGTAAAATGTGAATACTGTGAGGGTGTGTGAGTGGTTTTCTGAGTGGTCTTTAAACATCCAGAGGTATAATTTGCGATACGGGCCAACGGTACATTCTGTTCCCTACCTGCTCTTTTCAGCACTCTGAGCACTTTCTGCTTCAGATATAGGATCGCTTGGTTGACTTCTTTCCAGTCTCAACAGTGGCCTAATTGGGATCTTCTCTTGAGTTTGTTAGAACTAATAATTCATTGGCTGCTGTGTTCATTTAGTTCTTAGGACAGCGCACCGGTGCTGGTATTTACTCACGGTGACCGAATAACAATGTGTGACTGTAGTATAGTTTGAACAGGTTCCCGTGGGCCTGTTGAAATTGGAAGGCAAGAGAGATTTGCAAGGGGAATGGGTTGGATTGGAAGGGACCTTAAAGATCACCTCATTCTGACCTCCCTGCTGTGGGCAGAGAACTTTCCAGTAGGCCAGGTTACTCAGAACCCCATTCAGCCTGGCCTTGAACATCTCCGGGGATGGAGAGTCCACGACCTCTCTGGGCAACCTGTTCTAATGCCTCACTGCCCTTAGAGTAAAGAATTTCTTCCTAATAAACAAATCTACCCTCCTCCAGGTTAAGGCCATTCCACCCTTGTCTTGTCACTATATGGACTTTTTAAGAGGGGCCATGTGAACAGCTGCTCTTCAGCCTTCTTGTAAGCCCCCTTTAGGTACTGCAAGGCTACTCTCAGTTCACCCCAAAGTCTTATCTTCTCCAGGTTGAACAGCCCCAACTCTCTCAGCCTGTTTTTGTAGGAGAGGTGCTCCAGCTTCAACTTAGTGGCTCTCCTCTGGACTCATTCTAACACTGTCAGTGTTGTTCTCATGTTGGGGGCCCCAGACCTGGACATAGTAGTCTAGGTGGTGTCTCAAAAGAGCAGAATAGAGGGTAAGAATCCCCTCTCTTGAGTTGCTGGTCACTTTTCTTTTGACGTACTTCAGGACACAGTTGGCTTTATGGGCTGCAGGTGCACATTGCTGAGTCATGTTGAGCTTCTAATCCATGAACACCCCCAAGTCTTTCTCCCCAGAGCTAGTTTTGATCCATTCTTCACCTAGACTTTACTTGGGCTTGAAGTTGACCTGACCCACAGGCTGGACCTTGCACTTGACCTTGTTGAACTACGTGAGGCTCTCAGAGACACACTTCTCAGGCCTGTTCAGGTCCCTTTCCCTCCAGCATGTTGACTACACCACACAGCTTGTTGTTGTTAGCAAATTTACTGGGGATACGCTCGTTTCCACTGTCCATGTTGCTGACAAAGATGTTGAACAGCATCGATACTGAGGAACAAGCACCACTCATCACTGCTTTCTACTTGGACATTGACTCACTGACCACAATTCTTTGAGTGCAGCTATGCGGCCAATTCCTTATCCACCGAGTGGTCCATGTGTCAAATCTGCGTCTCTCCAGTTTAGAGACAAGGATATCATGTGAAACAGTGTCCAGTACTTTGCACAAGTCCAGGTGGGTGACATCTGTGGCACTTCCCTCGTCCACCGCTGCTTAGCCCCTCTGTAGATGGTCACCAAATTTGTCAGGCACAATTTACCTTTAGTGAAGCTTTGTTGTCTGACACCAATCACCTTATTCTCCACGTGCCTTAACGGATAAGAGGATGTGTTACGTGATTTTGCCAGGCACTGAGGTGAGACTGGCCTATAGTTCCCTGTGTCGTATTTCCCTCTATAAAACTAGAGGTTGTGGTTTCCCCTTTTCCAGTCAGAGGGACCTACAGTGGACTGCCATGGCGTCTCAAATATGATGGATAATGGTGTAGCCATTTACTCAGCCCATTCCCTCAGAACTCATGAATATATGTCATCAGGTCCCACAGACTCGTGCACTTTCAGGTTCTTTAAACAGTCCCAAACCCAGTCTTCCGCAGTGGATGGTTCTTTATTTTTCCCAAACCCTGCCTTCACCTTCTGCAACTTGGGTGGTGTGGCTGAAGCGCTTTATTCAGACTTCAGTTTATAATGCTTCCACTTGAGCCTGTTAGAGAAAATTCACTCTTCATTTACCCAGTTCTCTCTCACTCTCCACCAGGCAAGATGGTGCAAGTTGCAAATGTTGATAGCTTGTGCTCTTTACAGTCTTCATAATACTAAAGTAGCTCTTCCGTAATCAGAATTTATCCTTAGATGTTAGCCAGGTTAACAGTTACAGCCATGAGTTTCCAATTATCTTTATACCTTGTTCTTAGGAAAACCTAAAGTGTTCAAGTTACGTGGTGAAGTCATTAAAGAGAATTTTGTTTGAAGAGACGTAAGAATAGAGTAACCTGTGTCACTTTTATCAAGAGAACCATAAATAATAGCAGCTATTTGTCCATGTCCATTCCAAGTGTGCTAGTTTCCTTAGTAAGTCTTAAGTAAATGTACTACCACAGATCCTTTCTCAGGAAGTTCTTAAGCCATGCTTCTGGTAGAAAACAAGTTTTAGTGTTTGCCATGCACGTCTGTTAACTACTACATTTGTTAGAGTTCTTGTTTATAACTTGGTAAGTTTGGTTTTTTATTTCATTTACTTTATGCCTTGGTTTGATAAGGCAGTGGTGCATCTGTAATCTCCACCTTTATTCATCTAGAGTAAAGGTTGCTGCTTGTAAAATTCTGGACAGTGAAATGCACAGGGGTTACTCAAACAAGGAAAGCTACTTGCCTCTAAGCACAGTTCTTAAAGATGACTACTCCATGTGTTTATCTTTTGCAAACTGAATTCTGATGAGGTCAGACTGAAACTGAAAAACTAAGGCTGTGAATGCAAGTACTAGCAACCAAAGTTCTCTTAGGAAAACCAGGCGTTCTCAGAGAAATGTAATGCTCGTAGAAAAATGGTAATTGGTAAGCATAGCAAAATAGGTGTCATTTATTCTCCACATCCAAGATAGTGTCCACATAGTGCCTAAGTCATTATCATTAAAAAGACATGCAGTTTCCAACACTAAGAAACAAGCATTTACTGGAGTAACAACTGCCGTATCTGTGAAATTTACATGTTTCTAATGAAATTATGTGAATTCTATGGCGCATGTCATTCAGTACTTTTCTGGATTATATGAAGTGGATACAACAGCAAAAAAGCCTGCAAGTTGTTCACAGATAAACATCAGTGGGAGCTGAGAGGTTGAGTGCAGTCTATTCAAATGTGTGTTCCTGCAGTACTCCAAAATCTGGTTAGGATGAAGGAGTGGAGGCCTTTTTCTGGTATGAGGGAACTGTATCTGTGGTAAGTAATGACTGAGGAGGCAGGTGTACTGTTGGAGAGGTTAGTGAGGTTTTGTAATGAAAGAGCGCAATTTCCTCCTTGAATCTATGTATGATACAGTAATGAACAGAAGTGTAGATGTTATTTTGCATCATTAGTGGGATGGACTGGGAGAATAGATTGTACAGCGTAAGAGTTTCAAATCTACTTCTTTCAGTTTGTCTGAAAGCTAAGAGAATGTCTTGAGTGAGTTGGTGTAGTGTTTGAGACAATCATTTTAACAGGAATTAATGTTTAAGGAGAAAACATGTGAAGAACCTATTGCTTAAAATTAAAAACACTCATAAGTAAAGAAAGGCAAAATAGAGCTCTAAGTAAAGGTGGTTACCTACTGAAACAACTTCTAAAATAAGTAGATCATCTCTTCTCTCTGCCTTTGCATCAATACTCAGTTCATTTCTAAGTGGTGTGTTGAAGTCTAAACCAACCCTAAATCAGAGGTCTGTGTGCAGTGAAGGAGTGTGATCTGTGTTGGACAGAAAATCATAGGAGCTGTTAAAAGATCCTTCTGCTCTTAAACTCTCTAAGTGAATTGCTCCCTAAGTCTCCTTTACACGTAGTTTTTTTAAAACATTAAGAGGCGTAGTAAAGGAGGTAGTAAGTAAGGTAATGAGCGTTCTAGTGAAAACTACCTTGTATTGGTTCTGTCGGTCCACGTGCACAGACTGCATCCTGAAAGCAGTGATCATCTCAAGAGTCTAGTTATGGGTGAGTAGTCTTCATTTCTTTCAACAGAAGTTCAGTCTGACTGCTCGTGGTTACACAGTAATTTGTTTAATATTTTTTTCTTGAATGTAACATATTCAGTACCCAATTGTCAAAGCTGTGGCAAATTCCTATTGGTAATACAGAGGTATTCTCTCTGGAGTTGGAAGGAAAGATTGAAATGCTGCACTAAGAAATACTTGATTACGTCTCTTTGACAGAAGTTTTTAGAAGACTGTAGCCAACGCTGGCATTGAATAACTTAAGTGTTGTGCCACACTTCCAGTGCTTCTGCATTTTCCATTTCCGCATCTGCAAATCTTTCTCCACGTATCCATCTTAATAGGCATCAGACTCTGCGTTGTTCTTCTGAGTCTGTCAGCTTCCTTTGAGGAGTAATGCTTTGTTTCTTTTACGTGTCTCTTAATATGATGGAAATGTCTTATGGAAGTCTGAAATCAGAGCTTCTCAAAAGATAAAGTTGCTACTGCAAGTTCAGGTTGGATTTTTGTTAAGACATCTTTATATATATTGGGGCAGTGGAACCGTTACAAATTGCTGTCTTTTCCCCTACCTCAGAATAGCATTCCTTTCGAACACCATGGCAAGTAGCTGCTCGTCTCCTTTCGTTGGAAGGCAGCACTGGGTGAGTGCTTCTCATTAGACACCAAAACTTTGTATGGGGTGGGGAAAAACTCTGTGGAAACATCTGACTTCGCTCCTTCTACTCATGTGATCTCCTAGTTGTATCTGTGCCTTCTGGTCAGATGCTTGATGAAGCATTGATTTTTCTCTAGCTTAAAAGTTAATGTCTTTCCAAAAGCTGAGTTATTGCTGCTATTCCACTTGGACTCTTAAGCAGAATTGACAATAATAGTGACTTAAAAGGTCCCTAAAATTGTTTGAGTATCAACAATGGAGTGAAATAACCGTGTCTAAATTTTAGCTATGTGAGAATCACGTCTTTCCATTCCAAGGATGCTGATGCAGCAGTATGTCATCCATTAAAACTAGATCTGCTCCAGAATCATAAAAGCAAAATACTTGTATGAAGACTCAATTGACAGTATTGCTCAAGTGAGGCCCTGTCTTGTCTTGTTGTGAATGGAATGTTCTACTACAGCTGTGTCCATTTTTCACTGTTTTATATTCTTCTCCATGCCTTATGAGTTCTCATTTTAAAAATAATCAGATCTGTTCAGATCTATATTTAAAAAAAGGTCACATACTAACAAGCATAGTTGACCATGAGTATCTCAGAGGTACACAGACTTGAATTTGGGTATTATGAAGTCTTTTACACTGTTCAGTGCTGTAGAAGTTTCTACCTTTCTGTATGCAGCTTTTGGCTTTTCAGTCTGTTCTGCTTTTGGCAATAACAGGTGTCATATGAGAAATAACAGCTTTCAGTTGGAATCTGAACCTTAATGGCTGAGGGATGCTTTTCTTAAGTATTTCAAGAGCTTCTTTGATTTGCTACTTATTAAAAGAAAAAGCTGTGAGATTTTTCTGTTCCTTAATAAATTCTGTTGTATAATTCTGGTCTGCTGTCTCACTTTCTCTATAAAGCCTAAGCTTGCATTAATCCTGTATCTCTAGTTGGTGAAGAATCCTGCTGTTTCTCTTGTGTTTTCTTCTTCTGCTTTGTGTGCTTGGCTGACTCTGTACAAGCTGCTTTGTGAACAGTTGATAACATTAGAAAGATCCAACTGTAAAAGGCAGCTTAACTCTTTAAAGACCAGTTATCAGACCTTAGTAAAAAAAATTTTAAAAAATTAAAAAAAGACATAATTAAAAAATTGCAAAACAGCAAACCTAAAGCTTTGCATCAAAAACCCTGTGTGCAGGAGATGTGCGGATTCTGGTCTGGGTTGCGCCTGCGTTGGTCAGCCTGTAACTGTGTGCCTTAGTATTTGTAGCTGTTCACAACTGAAAGAAATACTGGTCCAGCTGCTTAGATGTTTCTCGCTTCTTAAGTTGCAGAGATCTATGGTTGTTTTTCACTTTCATGGTGAAAGTGATACTGAAATAATACCTTACTTCAGTAGATGAAGCTATAGAAATACAAGAAGCATCTTTTAACATAATGTCCCATTGAAAGTGAAAAGCTATTTAAAATAATGAATTTATTTTTTACCTTCTTGATATTTTTTTTTAAATGAATTATCCATTGAGTCTATTACTGTGCATTCATAGTGTTTTCATCTGGTTGGTTCTTTCTGCTGCACGTGTTTATGCTCTGTCTAATTTTCTTCAAAAAATTCCCTCTGGCTGGAAAGGTGAATTTTCAATGTTAACTTTTAATAAAAGAGGAAAATAATAGGGAGCTTTGTGTAGCTGCAGGTGGGTGTGAAGCATTGTATTGCTCACTGGAATTTTAATTCACACACTTAAATTTTGGCAATTAATAGTTCAAACGTACATTGCAAAACACTTGTATTTCAACTGGAAGGATATGTGCTGATGTTGTCTTGTTTTTTGGCTTTGGTAGATTCCTGCTCGGGTTACTACCAGTGTTCTCCAGTCTGCTGTGCACCGATGAAAATTATTTTGCCATGGAGGGCAGATAATGCATGGCTGATCTCCTTTGTTACCAATGGCTTTACTAGCAAAAATACCCTAAATTAGAGCGGAAATTGGAGTTCTCCATGTGACCTAAAAGGCGCTTGGAGGAACATGCAGAGACTCCAGCAGCTGCCATAAACAGGACGCTTTTGCCAGAAACCCAGTGACCTTAAGAGAACCCTGTGGTAACAGGGCTGGAAAAGAAAGATGGTTTACAGAGTTCACCGCCTGTTACTGGATGGCCATTTCAGTTTTTCCTCCACAGGCGGCAGACTTTACTCCCTTTTTATTATTCTACTGTAACTATAAATCTTTTACTTGGTTTAAGAAAGTTTTTTGTATCATTTTGCTAAAATTATTGGCTTACTTCCCTGTAAAGAATTCTTGCTTTTGTCTGATTTAAAAATGTAGAATATAAACAAACCTGAACTGAAAACAATGACTTGAAATTTCTTGTTTAAAAGATTAGTCTGCCAGGGAACATGTAAATGAATCAAAACCATCTGGTGTTATTTAAAAATTGTTTACTTTCATATATAGTCCCATTCTGAGTCGGTTTGCTCATGAAATTTTTTGAATTGTTAGAAGTTTATTTCACTGTTTGCTGTCTTCATTCGCACTGGACATTTAACTTTCTGTGTAACGCAAAGGAATTTTTAATACTCGATTGTGATTCATGGAAGAGGAGAACTTAATACCCTGCAGGAGAGTCTTAAGTATGGTAGAGATTGTAATGATGGATTTCTTTTTTTGTAAAGAATATGAAGGACAAAGTGAAAGACTGGCATTTGAGAGATTTAGAATTAGAAAGCTTGTTCTGTCTCTCTGTTTAGTTTGGGTGAATGAATACTTTGAAAAACTGTTTTTACTGGGAAAATTTGGTTTCCTCTTTTCTGATGTTGGTTAGCTTGGAGGCTATTACAAGTGCAAAACAGACATTGCTGCTGAGTCTTCAGTGAATTTGCATGTTTCCATCAGTATCCACATGTTTATAAATAAATAAATATATTGATTTAGGCCTTCTGTTACATGCCAAGACTCAAAAAAGGAATTCTTAAACCAAAAAAAAAAACCAAAAAAACCCCCCAAACATAGTAACCTATTCTTGCCATAAAATCCTTGAATTTTTACAGTTCAGATGCATATTGTATTCTTAAGTATATTCAACCTGAGTATGCCCAGAGTCATTATCTAGGCATGAATGACTCAACATGCTTAGATTGTTGCAGGTGTTGGTTATAGAATCTGGGAAATTCCTCATATTGTCTGTTACTGTAAATGGTCTCATAAAAGTACGTGTTCTGTCCTTACAGTACTTGGAACAGTACCAGAACTATTATGACTAAAATTATGGGAAGTTCTATGCTGGAAATTAAAGTATGTACAGAGATTTTGTTTGAACAGTTGGGTATTTTGAGAAATTCTTCCTGCCTAGAGATAAGTTTTAAAGGTATATTGGTCTTCAGATTTTTATGGAGAGTAGTTTTTATTTTTTGGTTCTTCTTTTTTGCCCCTCTCAAAAGTCCACGTACTAAGTATTACCATTCTTCTTTGGATGTTTTCATAACATTAGCTATTTGCTTGTGTGTACTCTCAATCAGACTGGGGAAGTGTGTGTTTGAAGAGAGTACAGTGGAAAAGCTTGAGAACTCGATCGATTGATAAGTTTGCGTAAGAGAATTATTTCCTCAGTTACTATAAACTTTGGTATTTTGGGCATGTGCCATTTGATCAGTTTTACACTTCACTGTGCTTTCCTTGTAAATATCTGTGGTTAATAGTGTAATGTTTGAGGGACTTCAAAAGCAGCCTTTTTATTTCCTATGTATCTAGATCATTAGATTGCTGTACTATACTTAAAAGTTGACTGCAGACTTCTAGAATTGTACTCACTTGTGGGCAGTTTTTGTCCTCATAATAGTTATATTTCATCATGCAGAAAATAGTTAGACTGTCTGTATAAACCTGTGTATAAACCAGTATCTCAAAGCACTTCATTTGTACTACCAATGTATTTGTGTACTTTAACAGTTGTGTAAATACATTCATAATAACTTCTGTTCTTCTTCGGTGTAACTTACTGACTTGCAATGAATACCTTACCCTATACCTGATGCAACTTTTTTCTTTTTTCTTTCTTCTTTTTTTTCTTCTTTTTTCTTTTTTCAAGGGGTTTCTCTGCCTACAAAGAATATTGTCAGTTGAAAACATTTGAGGATACTGTCTTGGTACCAAAACTTTCAGTGAAGGATTTTGGTAGTTATGATCCTGGGGTATACAGGAAGAAAAAGAAAATGGTAGTTGCTTTGCTCACAGAAAGCATGTCTTTTTGTCAGTTTAAAGGTAAATGGTTTTGTTTGGATACTTCTTTTTTTTCCAGAAGTTTTTCATTTTGTACAAATGTGTTTGCTTATCAAGTAACACATGGTATTGACCAGGAAGTATAGTAAGGGAATTGAGATTGGATCAGTTATGGGAGCTAGGATAAAAGCAAGAAAAATAGTGAGCTCTACTCACTGTGCCCTGTATAATAAAACTGTGGCTTTTGCTATGTGATTCTCAAAAGTCTATTATAATCTGATGGTAGACACACTTTCAGGAACCCCCTGTGTTTTCTTATTAGCAGGCCTTTAAAAGTTGGAAGGATATTTTAATTTCTTATCATGGTTTTCATTTTGAACTGTGTAAATGCTTTTATATGGAAAATACCACCTGTGCTGCTGTTTTACATGACCTTGAATGCTTACAGAGTCTTTGAGTTTTTTGTGGTACAGGTACTTGAAAAAAAGTGAAAATAAAACCTCTGAGAGATTTAAGGAGGATCCTTTAAGAGAGAGATATTAAGAGAAAGCATTTGAGTCCATATATTCCATGTTAACTTCGTGAAAATATTCCCTTGGAGGAAGGTATGTTGATGAACTCATCATTTCCAGTGTGAAAAAAAAACCATAAGCACAACTGTTTGTCTTTGTTTCCTCATGTCCCAGACCCTTGAATATAGCTAGAGCAGCATATGTGTTGATTTCAAGAATATTTAGTTTCTCTTTTAAAATAGCTAAATGAAAATACATTTATTTTGTTCTTTAACTTTTGCTTTACAAAAGCTGCACTGCATGTGTACAAAATACCAAGTAAAAGCAAACAGTGCTGGTTTTTTAATGGTGCTGAGCCATCTGGTCAGAAATCAAAATTTAAGCTTTGAGATCGTGAGACAGTGTAATCCATCATGAACTTAATCCTGCAGTAGCTTCTAAAATTCACTGGGTGATATAGGTTAATAATAAAAAGGGTTTACTGTGAAACACAGTACTTTGTTATTAAGAACAGTACATTTCCCTCTGATTCATTCAAGTGACAATTACTGATTTTACATGTATATGTCTTAGATTTAAGTGACTGTATGAACCTGAATTGTATAGGCTATGTGCATTGTTCAATACTTTTGTATGAGGAGAGTGCTCAGAGGCCTGGTCTTCAGTAAGAACGTGTTTCACAGCAAAACCATACTGATTTTCTCAGCAGATATTTGCACAGTATCAACACTTTACAACTTCTTAGACACTGGGTGGGTTTTTTTCTTGCTTAATATTACTAGGACTAGTATGGTTCAGTTCTTCTGTCAAAACCATTGAATGGTGCAGGCAGAGGGGTTGTAGAAAATGAGAGAACTGTACATACAGAACCTACAAAAATATGCATAAAAATGTTATTTTGGACAATTCTTGATCCAAAATGCTAAAGATCTAGGTCTGAGGTGTGTGTGTGTGTGTGTGTGTGTAGGTGTGTGTGTATATATATATATTTATGTGTATGCCTCATGGACAAAGAAGAATGTGGAAAAGTGGAAAAAGGGACAAATGGTGCAGATCATCCTGAATTATTAAGCCCTAGTCTAAAGTGTCTTTGCTGTGACCAATCGAGGATGCTTGGGGTGGATGTGGAACAAAACAAGAATTAATTTGGTACATCATGCACTAGGAAGAAAATGCATAGTCCTGAGCATAACAAGAAAAAAATTTTGCTTGGTTCTAGTCCTCAGCTTGGTTCAGACCTGCAAGCATTACAGGCAGAAAGGCAGGCCACAGTTTCTGGTATTTCCCTTAATCCTTAAGGAAAGGGTAAACCAGGATAATTTGAAGTCACGCATAGATCTTTTTCTTAGAAGACCCCAAACAGCAAATGTTCTTCTGCTCTTACAGCCAAAAAAATGTGTTTTGTCTGACACGTCAACAGTGAATCTCAAAGCACATTTTTCAGCAAGACTCAGTCTTTTGCTGTTCAAGAGTTTTAAATACTAAAATCTGGATATACTTCTTAATTGAGTTCAGAGTTCTATTGTGAAAGGTTTTAAACTGTTGAAGGAGTAGTAAATGAAAAGTCAGAAGAGCAAGAGCTATCCTTTCTTAATGCTCTGAAGTATTTATCTGGGAGTAGTGAGGAAGGCTGCCAGCTGAAATGTTGCTGACGTGACAAAGCAAATACAGAGATCAGTCAAGGAACTAACAGTGTCTAACTAGAGGTAAGTATCTTTATACTCCATCTCTAATTTGCCGTCCATTCTCAGACAAATACAGAACTGCTGATATCGCAGACTGTGTCACTAGCAAAATGCTTTTAAGAGCATAAGCATTTTAATGCCCTTTAGTAGACAGACCTTTTTCCTACTGGCACAAAGATGAGCTCTATCTCAGAAGCACTGAGAAAGCTGCTAAAACAATCCATTCCAAAGCTGTTGGTTCTCAGACAGAGTGCCTCTGCTGTTGCCAAGGTTGTTTACTCTTCCACAAGTAGAAGAATACTTCCTTCAACAGGTCCAGCAGCAGGGAACAGCTGTGCGACTCAGGTCGAGCCCGTTTTCCCCTACTTCCAGTGAATGGCCCTACTTCCTTCTTTCAGACTTAGGAAGAGCCAGAGGCAGAGGTAAACTCTGGTTTTCTGTCACAAGCGTGGGCTGACTAAATGCTAATAACTTCTGTCATTTCAGTCCACCCAGTACATTAATTCCTGGAGCAGCATATAGCTTGATTGGGCCGTTGCGGCGGCACAGCATTTGATTACACCTTAAGTCTTGCCAGTTTAATTAAAGTAGCATAAAAAAGGTAATAATGTATTTATTCAAACACGGGTGTTTATGTAAACTAGACCTATGACCTTTTTAGTGTAGATATATGGAGAAGCTTTTGAAGATGACCTCTATAGATTGCTGAAAGATTTCTTGCCAAAAGATGCTTGGCATTAAGCACAAGTAGGTATCAGTCTTCAGATTGCAAAAGATAGATCTTGCTACATTGAAGAGCTTGTAATTTTGCTTCACTTAGATGTAGCCTTGAAATTATACCTTGAGGAGCCAGTCCTAGCTGAGGTACCATAGGAGACAGAAATCCACAGCATAAACATACTCCTACACTGTGTTTTCTTAGGAGATTTCAAGTCCTAAAGAGCATCACTTGACAGTAAAGACAGCTTGATGGCATGTTGGTATTCAGAATATTTTGGGCTTTATAAGTTATGACAGTTCATAAAACTTTACCTGCAAACAAAACCTGGAGCACTGTGTAGGGGAGAACGTTAATACTTTTTACACAGCAGAGCACAAAATTAATTGCTGTTATTTTAAATTAGGTGATGCTTTCAAATAGACTTCAGGATCATTTAGAGCAGAAGCAGATACCCATTTTGGAAATGCCCATTTGGCCAAACTGTGAGTCATGGCAAAAGCAGTCCCCTTGCCCACAATAAATTTTGGCTGCCTGTCAGCTAAATGTCAGCTCTTTTCTATAAACACTCTTGTGTCTGTGTAGCTGTTTAATAGGCATGTGCAGATGGAGCCCAGTGTCCATATCGAGGTGTTAATTTCTTCTGCTTATATTCTCAAACCCACAGTTTTTGACAACCAGATATTTATTCACTACATTTGCAACAGTTTACTAGAAAAGCATAAAAAAAAAATCTAAGTATAAATATACACATTACATTAAAGTGCATTAACAAGAAACAAAATGTCATCTTGCACACAATTGAAGTGCATTCCCATAATCCTAAAAACAAGTGTGGCACAGAGACACAGACGCACACACACAAGTCAATACTTACCGCTGTAACATGTAAGAGTTTGCATTCTGAAATTCTTCTGTTTATGATTGTCTACCAAACTAAACATTTCCTTTGGAATGTACCAAAGGTGCGTATGTGAATTTTGATTTTTCATTTTGTAGTTTGATTGCTTGATTACAGGAATGTTCTAATTTGTTTTTAAAGAAGGATTCTACATTGTCCAAGATAAGTTTGTGTGGATGGAATTTAATATTAGCACGAGATCTCCCCACTCCTTTACACCATACCTTCATACCATTTCAATTCTTAACTTTAGGGAGCTGGCTTTGCTTGAAACAGATAGCTGCATCACTTTCAGACTTCTAATTCTGCTGAGGTCTTCTAGGCTTCAAGTGGCTACAAAATATTTAACTTAGAATTTTCAAAAAGGCAAGCTGATCTTTGGATCAGCTTGGAAGGAAGAAAGTAATTTTAACTCTGCACATTGTCTAATAATGGGCGAACTCTCTAATCTGTGGGTATTTGGCATGTTTTTTATATATATATATACACACGCACATGCGTAAATAGGTATGTGCAAACACATGTATACTTTTTTATATATATTCTTTGTGTTTTACTGGCATTTATACACATTTCATCTCTTTGTATCAGGCCCTTATTATCCTAAGATCCATTACATCATCAATCATACAATATTTTAACCATAAATCCCATAGTACACAATATGTATGACGATCCAAAATGCTTTAAAAATTTTGCTAGCTTGCAGAGTGAAAGACCATTCACTACTTTGATAGAAATAATCTTTGAAAACTGTCTTTTTGTTTTTTGATTGTTTACTTTCCAGACTTAGATACATTCGTGAACTGCGTGTCTAAAGAAATTACGTTTGTTTCAATAGTGTATGATGCAGGAGTAAACTAATATCTTTTGATGCTTGGCAATTCAGTTGCATAATTACTACATTCCCTTCCTTTTCCCTTTTTTCAAATCAAAAAATTTTAATCAGGTGAAGGTTGAACAAAGGTACATCTGGGTAGATGTTGTGTGAGACTGTTCTGCCTGTGACCCTGAGCAATCAGTGTCTCTTTAGCAGTGCTTTATACCGTCAACCATATACATCCTCAAAATATATGGACGAGCACATCTCACAGACTGCTCTTAAGGGCATCTCAGTGGTATTGAGACAGAAGAAATGCACTACCAGAATACCTGTAGGAATTTAAAATCAATTCCTTGCTTTTAAATATACAAAATACATATTTTTTAAAATATTTATCAATCTATTTAAATATTTACAATAAGCAGAGTTTAATTAAAAAGGAGCCTGGCTGAACAATACTGGGAACCTAAGGACTAGCCACCTGTGGGGTTTAGTTGGGCTGGTTTTGGTTTTGTAACACACAGGGGAGGAAGGAGAAAGGTCTATAAAACAGGAGATCAATGTAAAGGTCTTTGTGGCCATGTCAATAGGAGCAGTTGGGTACATGGTTCAGCACAATCTAGTATAGTGGCCAGAAGGTGTCTAGCCTAGGGATCTGGCATGGAGGTTTGTGCCCATCAGTAAAACAAATCTCTTTCCAGGAAGATAAAGGCAGCTGAACAGAAAGAGGACTGGAGGGCTAGCACACATTTGGGTGTTACCCTTGAATGGGACAGAATGGGAGCAAGGAGCTTAAATGGCTTTAGAATTCTGAAGTCATCTCAAGCCTGCCATTGTTGATGTTGCTAAGAGAGCTGCATTAAGAGTTTCTCACCTTTGTATTGATGCTTCTTGAAATTAATTAAAACAATAGAAGATTTTACACTGCTTATATGGCTTTTTAAACTGCTTAGTGAATTCAGTTCTAACCCTTTTTTTCCTCGCAGTCAATAAAGGAGTCCTGTGATTTGACCACTGTCATTCAGTAAGCATCTCCTGCTGTCATAAATACTGCAAGCCATTGGTAGGTCTGTGCTGAGAACAGCACAAGAGCATTGGTGGTCCCAGTCAGTGACTGATCTTCGAGTTGAAGAAAATAACTTGTATAGGCAAATGAGGCCTTTCTGGGAACACTAGTTTTACTTCTGAGATTATTTATGGTTTCTTGTTGAGAGAAACATGGCCTCCTTGTCTTCCTAACTTCCTCTTGTGTCTCAAATCACATAAAATTACAACATAAAACTTCTTGTTTCCAACTTAAAGCTTAACTGTAAAAGTATTATGTATGGAAAATGAAACATAGTCTGGAAAGTCAGTACGATAAGCACAAATGACATTCTGTCACATACAAAGCAGTCCAGACAATTTTCAGAATGTACAGAAACTTAAAATTGTGCCAAAACAATGAGGTCGAAGGATTAACTATTTAGTTCTGTGATAACAGCATAGCATTAACTAGCAAAGAAATCCAGTGATGAAAGCACACAGCAAGACAAAAATGGCTGAGAATCAGGATCCACCTTTGGCAAGGTTTCTAGTTTTTGCTTTTTGAAACAACAGGGAACTCCAGTCTGAAAGTTGCATCAGGCCTTCATTTATCATCTGAAGCAGACTTCAAGGATGTATGTGGATTCCATTTTTCTCTTGCCTTCTGGAGCTATCGGTGTTGTGTTTCAAGTACCAGTTTAGTCTTTAGCAAACTGGAGCTAAGTTCAGTAAGTAAGCTGTTACAACTGAGAAATGTCATTCACTACAATTGCTACCAATAAATTAATAAAAGACTTTAAAATAATGCACTACATAGGATATAAAAACAATTTATTCTGTGCGGCATCCATTTATTTTGAAAGTTCTGATTCTAACTTACCGATTTCTGTGCAAGGTTGTCCTAACAATGCAAAAGTATTTTCAAGAAACTTCCAAAATGGAAGCTGGTATCTGAGATAGTTCATTTTGTTTCTGTTTTAAAAATTTAAAGGGTACACTGAGTTTTAATGGATTAGGGTCTTTTAGTTTTCAGTTATTAAGCAGAACAATTTCAGCACTTAAAAGCTAATATTCCTTTGCTACTACGAAGAAAACAGAATGCTAGTTAGTCTGTTTGGAAGATTGTTACTGCAGTCACAAAGCCTAGACAGCACCCCAGATTTCAGAGGTGGGATGCAGTAGCATGATTTTATATTTAAAAAATCACATTTCTTGAGTGGTTTTGAGTGGAAAAAAAAAAACTAGAATGCTTTCCTTTTGCCTTCCTTTTCTATTCAGTACCATGCCATCATAAAAATAATGAACAGTTCTATCATGTTTCCTCAAACAGCAAGAATGGCACTTTGAACTTCCATAGATTAAGCCAAAGGGTGGGGAAGTGGGTTAAATGGGGAAGAAAAAAACCTCAAAACCAATCACGTTAAAAACTTCCCATGATGCTAACATTGCATTTTATCGATGACTAGCATGTTTCAAAGTAGTTCAGTCTCTTCCCTAAGTCTGCCCACTCTATACGTCATCTGGAAACTTGCACCATTTCCTTTATATGCAAAATGGACGCTTGCTCAGAATATTCTACTAAACCTAATAATCATCTTCTCCATGTAATCACTTGTAATACTCCACAACGCTCTATGGAAACTTTACTGTAAACAGTGTATGGAATTGTGAGCTAATTTTCTTTGCTTAAGGTTAGTCAGGATCCATTCTGCTCATTTTCTTTTAGTGCTACCCTGGAATATCACTTGTGTGATCTGCTAAGGACAGTATCTGTAATGTGCCTTTCTAAAAACAGGACTTCCAGATGATAATTGCAAAGATTACAGGTTTCGGCAGAAGTGCATTTGCATAAATCAGAGTTACAGATATTATCAAAATTAAATTCAGGCTGAGCCAATTAATCTAAAAAATATAAAAAGGTAAGAAATTCAAAAATCTAATGAAGACCTTTAAGTTCCTGAGATTTTTATCCATCTCAAACTTTTTCCTTCACAGAGAACATAGGGAAATTATATTTAGTCACACAACACAGCAATTTCATCAATATTGTCTCAAAACATACATATAATTCCACTTTTCTTAAAATACGCTTTTCCTGTATCTTCCAAGTGAGCAGTTTCTGGTGCATAGCAAGAGCCTACTTGTGTTCATAAAAGCTTTTTAGTTTACATAAAATGTATAACCACAATGTTCCACCTTTTAGTGATAAAGCTAATTTTCCAGTAAGATAGTGTCTAGATGATCAGCTTCCAAAGAGACCTGGTAAGCCGACTAGCTCCCAGTTACTAAAGCAGATTGCCCAGCCCTAAACTATTTCTGTTTCTAAAATAAATAGTGTTGAAAATCTTTCTTTTCTAAATACTTTTCGGTTGCTTGTCATGCTCACACACATGTTTCTGGGTTGGTTACAACTTCGCCATTTTTTTCAGCCTCATCTTTCAGAAACTGCTCCACTTCAATAGAGTCCACCTTGGCATCTTCAGGAGTTTTTTCAGATTTGTTTAATTCCTCTCTTTCTGACACTTCTTTTGCATGTGGTTCTTCTAATTTTTTCTTAATGCAGAAGAAGTTTCCCAAGGCCAATACAAGGGCTGAGGTGGTAACTTCAATTCCAGCAATAATGAAAACAAACATGTACCTCCCTGTTGCATCCAGGAGTTTTCCTGAAAAAGACAACATTCCAGGTAATTAACAAAAATTATTATCTTGCAGTGAATATTTTTCTACTCTTTTAGAACATTTTGACTCTCCTGTCCAGAATCACCATGACTCCCTAACCGAGTTTTTTGAAATAGGATTTAAACAAGTTATAACAAAATATTTCTTGATTATTTCAGTTCAGTTTAACAGTCATTGACATTACACGACATCCCAAAACACATACACAGAGGCGTGCAGTTCATCTGAAATAAAACCAGCCTTGCCTTCGGATGCAAGAGATCACACATACTTCAGATAAAAATGTGTGCATCCATGGATGGGATCTGTATCATCTGTATCGTGATCTGATCATCATTATCCTCTTGCTCCCAATCTCAGTTATCTTTCTACATGGGCAGTGCACATTTTAAGATCTGCTTAAAATGCAAATCTTATTCATTAGTCAGTCTGGACTAACTGACTGATTCTGACACTGGTAAAGGTAAATTTTCACAGGACTTGGTGGATGTGAAAGAACAGGTGGGAGGATATGAAGGAAGTGCCTCTTCAAACCTGAAGATCAGAGGAAGTAGTGCATAGTACTGGTTTACCCATGAAGGGGCTTCTGTCAAAATAAAGATACTTGATGTTTTTAGTGTCTGGTATAAAGAGTAAACATTTTATGGCAGTGATCTGGTGGGTTTTGGGAGTGTGTTTCAGTTCAGGGTCTGTAGCATGTATGTGCTTTGATTAGTCATTAATTTGTATTTTGACTTTAAATTAATGAATTTTACTATTTTGTCCCTTATTCTTGGGTTGTAAGACCTGCAACAGAGGCACTGTACCTTCCTTAAATCAATCTTATTTTATAGTCCTTGTGAGAATTTTTTTCTTCTTTCAGATGTTTTCTTTCCTCCCCCAAATCTACCATGGATCTAGAGAATTTATCCTAATATTTCCCAAAGAAAATTGACAGGTTTCATATTCTGAATCCCAGTCAGCTGTCTACCAATAAGAAGTTGAGTGCAGGCTTTCAGAGCAGAAATAGCAGCACCTCCAGATGGCAATTTAACCAGTCCTGAAACAGATCCAAGAAATGAAAAGTTCATTCCATCCCAACTTGGACTGTTTCAGAGTGTAACTACATAAAGCCTTTGAAACATGTGCAGCACAATCTGCATTTCTCAAGTGACTCGCATCTTTTTCTCAGCTCCCTTATATTTTGTGAAAATGAATGCAACGCACACAAATTTAAGTTCTGAACTAAATGGCACACTTGCCTGCTGATGGTGGACCAATCAGAACAGCCACAGCTTCTGCCAGGAGCACTAAACCAATAGCACTGGAAAACTTCTGAGTGCCAACGATAGCCATGAGAACTTCAAACTGAAGAGCACCTACCATTCCATAAGAAATGCCAAAGAAAATGCAAAAGACCACCAGTCCACCATAATCAACAGACATAGAACCCATGAGATCAGTAAAGCCATTAAAAATCATAGCAAAACTGAAGAGGTAGACACAGCGTGGTCTAACCCATTTAAGACCAGCTACCATTCCACAGATTGGGCGAGCAAAGATATCAATGAATCCCAGAATAGTCAGAAGAAAAGCTGCTTTGGTGTCTTGATACCCTAAATCCTTGGCATAACTCACAACAAACACTGGGGGAACGAAGAGACCAAGCACCATGATAGATGCTGCTAGCGTATAGATTACAAAACCACCATCTTTAAACACACTGAAATCCAGAAGTTTTTTCTTCACTTTCTTCTCAGCTGGCTCTTTGGTAGCTTCAGCCTTTTTGGGTGGCTCCAAAGGTCTCATTAGTGCACCGCATACACAGCAGTTGAGCAGCATCCCACCCAGGATAAGGAATCCTCCTCTCCAACCATACTCATGTTGTAGTATCTGCCCCAACGGTGAGAGAGCACAAAGAAATACTGGACTCCCAGCAGCAGATAGCCCATTGGCTAAGGGCCGGCGTTTGTCAAAATAACGGTTTAACATGATGAGCGAAGGCTGAAAGTTTAGTGCCAAACCCAAACCTGTAGGAGAGGGTACATAAAAATTAATACTGGCCTACAATATCACTGTTAAAGATACTCTAATTACAGTTTTTCTGAATCATGACTTAAGAAAATAATTTTATTCTAAATGGACAAAAGAATCCTAAGGTAACACATAGTATTCTTTTCCTTTATGATTACACTTTGAGTTATTAAACATTCATAACAAAAATAAATTACCTCTTAATCCCACATTTATCTGACATCTTTATATAAGGCTGGGTGATCCTGATGCTTGAGGTATTTTTCACTTACACAAAACTTCAAAGCCAAGACCTAACTTTACTCATTTTCAGCAATTCATAGTACTTACCAGTAATCACACCTGCAGTAAGATAGATCTGAACGATGCTTGTGCAGAAGGATGCTATCACCATCCCCATTGAGGCAAAAAGGCCACCCACTAGCATGACAGGGCGACAACCAAAGCGATTGACACATACACTACAAAGTGGACCTAGGCAAGAAAAGCAGATTACAGTTGCTAAGATAAACCAACTTTTGCAACTTATTTTATGACACTTTGTATTTCGTTGGTGGACTTCAAAGTGTAAAGTTCATGGTTAGAATCAATGATCTTAAAGGTCTAAGGTCTTTCCAACCGCAATGATTCTGACTCATTTTGGACTTTGTCCATACAGTCAAGCCAATCTGGAAAAACGTCCTTTCCTCTGTAGTCAAATACTTCAATCTTTTTTGTCTTCAGAGTGCCTTGTGATTTTTCTTTTTCATCATCTTTAGCGACTACTGAGTTACAGAGACATAATTTTATATCCAAGATGGATTGGCTTAAATAATCTTTTCATTTATGTGATTAATAGTAATTCTTTTTGCCTTACTTGCACACAAGTCATGATATACACTGTAAATGGCAGTAAGATTTACAAATTTAATTGTATGACATAATGCTGTTTCAAAACCAGGTAACTACTCACCTGTTCCATAAAGCATGGCCAACAGAATGGAGGAAATCCATGCAGTGTCACTATATCCAATGCCAAATTCCCGGATAAGTTCTTTAAAGAAGACGCTAACTGCCTTGGGAAAGGCATAGGAGAATCCTGTGATGATAAAACAGCCAAAAAGGACAGCCCAGCCCCAGCCTCCATCGGGGGCTTTAACACCTGATGGACCATCATCAGCTACTACAGCTCCCATGATGAAGAAGCTTGTGTGTTCCCTAAGAAACAAAAAGCAATTAGTATCTATAAAATTGCGCTAACATTAAAACTAAGGCATGGAAGTACTTAAAATAAAAGTCTTGAAGATGCAGTGCAATTTTAACTATTCCCCGTTTGGGTTTAGTTCTTACAAAGCTTGCAAAAATACATGAAAATGAGATGCACACAGCTGAGTTTTAAATGAATGGCCCCTCACAGCTCTCAAAGTCAGAGCTAGATTTCATCCAAATCACTGTTTCATAAAAAAAACTGAAGCCATGACAGCACTTCAGGGGTATATCTGACTTTCACAGATATGTAATAATTACTGCATTGAAGTTTGCAGGATGTTTTATATAACGCTGTGTTACATGAAGCTCCTGGCCTATTCACTTAAGAGACCTGGTACATCACAAGTGTTCTGTGAAATGGTGGACTAATCACACAGATTTTTTTATTGCCCACTGAGGACAGCAGTACAATGCTGATACACTGTTATCTTGAAAAGATAGAAAGATTCCTTCGAGATGATGATGAAAAAACATTTTTCACACATCAAGTAAGTTCGTAAACTGCAGTGAAGATCTCCATGAGCCAATTTTGTGGATGCTGGGACTTAGTAACTGCAGCAATGCTCCATACAACTGTAATTTGCCTGAAGCAAATACTTTCCATTGTTGTTATTACATGATCAGTAAGAAAAAGTAGTATTTAATGAATCATATTTTAAACATTTTCTGTATGCAGCCATAATCATCTTTGCATCTAAAAATTAAAACCTTTGCTCATGATAATGTTGCATTCTAGGCAGTAATGCTGTCAGGTTTTAAAAGGGAGACATGGGGTAAATAAGACACTGAAAAGGCACATAAAGTGTCCCTGTATGTGAGGAGTGCAGCGTGTTACTGCATCACATCTAGGTTTTTTTGTGTTCTACACAAGTCTTGAAATGTTAAAGTGACCTACGAGCAAGGATCATTAAACGTTAAATCTTAGCATGTACAAAACTGCACTTTAAAGTGTAATTGACTGTATCAGTGTTTCTCTTCAGTGGTATCTAGAAGAGGAGAGCAAGCACAGTTGCACACATGTAAAGAATGCTTCTGCTTTCAACAGTTACAGGCCTGCACAGCGATTGTTGTAAGTTGGGAGCAGTGCAATTCTTAAAAGCTCCGTTTCAGAGCCAGGCTATATATGACACAACAATCTCATGCAGACTTGTCTAGACAGCTGAGCATCAAATGCGTGATTGTTAATGGGCCAGTATGGATGTACTTAATATGATACTTAGACCAGCACTCCCACTTCTTGGAAGAAACAACTTTATATACATGATACAGAAATAAATCTGGCCATGACTGTGGTTGTTCTAATGCCCTGGCCTGCATGACGACAGTAAGCCTCACACTTTTGGCTTTACCTCTTGTTTTCTGGAAATCAAATATAAACAGCAATTTCTCCTAAGTCCAAGCAACTAGAACATAAAATACTTTAACAAGAAGGGAAACAGAATACCTCCACAAAACTACTCATCGAGGTGTCTGGCTACAGATGGCTCATTTGCTGATTGCTGTGAGAGTATGTAAAAATGTACAGCTTGGTAGACTCAGCAATTTCTGCAGCAGGCTTTGAGTTGCTAAATGACAATCTTAAGATGTGTCTCTGCCAAGACTCCTAACACTTCGACCTGTCCACCCTTTGAAACTCTTTTTCCCAGTAGCTTTTGTTTGACATAATGTATAAAACATTCTTCAAATAAGGACTTTTTTTTTTTTAAAGCAATAGCTAGACAGCACAGAGCAGGTGCACAAAGGATAATCCCTGTGACAGTGGCAACTCTGTAATATTAATGACAACAAGGGAAATGCTGACAGAAGTATCTCAGCTCAAATGTATAAAGAATAGGAATAAGATGTAAAATTGGAGCACTGCAGGGGGTAGGAAGCATTATTACTCACACTACCAAGTTGTCAGAATATTTCATTTGGAATGAAGGTTTAAAATGCTGGGGGAAGGGTTGGGGAGTTTTTGTTCATTTCCATTACCCATCTAATAGCAGCACAAAGTTAGTAATAATATATGAGCATGCTTTGTTGAAAAATAGCAACTGGCAGTCTCTCCAGACTGCTTATACTGTGCTGGATGGGGACATTCAGTGCCTTAAGGCATTCATCTCTGCACACAGGCTGGGACAGTTTATTGAGTCTACGGCCAAGTTGTTGTAAGGGCAGCCTCTGCAAACCTACAGTGCTGAACCCCGACGGCAAAGTACATCCACGCCATATGAAGCGGCGAGTGGCTTTGAAGTGGCTTCCAGAAGAGAACTGTCCGAGGTTTTCGGGGGGACAGACAGAAGTCAACTCGGCACCCGGCACACCAAGCCCGGTGCGGACGCGCCTCGGAGGAAGAGGGCTTCACCCGCTCTCCGACCCTCTGGGCGGTGCTGCACGAGCCACTGCCGCCCGCGGCCCCGCGTGACCCCGCGCGGCGGTGCCCCAGCAGGGCGCGCGCGGGCGGCCGCCGCACTGAGACGTGCGGGACGTGACTCGCGCGGGAGGCGGGCGCTGCCCGAGAGTTGCGCGCGCGGCGCGGGCGGAGCCGGGGCCGCACCCCCGCCCAGCGCTCGCAACCGCCGTTGCCGGAGCCCGGTGCTCCCACAGGAGAGGGGAAACCTCCTTCTTCCTGGCCTTTCTTGAGCTCTTCCATGCCAAGCAAATCAAAGTCAGCCTGTAAGAGACACATTCTCTTGCACCTGCCTTACGGAACTCACCATCTTTGCCATGAGTAACAGTCTCTAAAAAGGTTTTACGTTTTGCTGTGATGAAAGAGCTAGACTTGCTGATGTGAGGGAACCTGGCCTACTTTTCAGCATTTCATTAAAATAGGCCTACAAGGAAACGCACATTTACCCTTCTTTACATCATGTCTACTACCACATTTGGCTAAAAATCACCATAAACTGGCACACCAGATCTTCAAGTGCCATATTTTTAAGAGTGGTTCACATTTGCACACGCATGCATCAAAAATAGCTCTCTTAAAGGGAAAGGCTGAGAGAATTCAGATTGTTCAGCCTGCAGAAAAGGATGCTCTGGGGAAACCTTACTGTACCTTTTCAGTGCCTGAAGTGGCTACAAGAACGCTGGAGAGGGACTTACTACAAGGGCATGTAGTGATAGAACACGGTGGAATGGCTTCAAACTTCCAGTAGGTTTATATTGGGTATTAGGAAGAAATTCTTTAGTGTGAGGGTGATGAGGCCCTGGCAAAGGTTGCTCAGAGAAGCTGTGGCTGTCCCATCCCTGGAAGAGTTCCAGGCCAGGTTGGACAGGGTTTGGAGCAACCTGGCCTAATGGAAGGTGTTCCTGCCCACAACGGAGGGTTGAAACAAGATTAAGATTTCTTCCAACCCAAACCACTCTATGATCCCACAATCAGCATTACACATCTGGTTTTGTCCATTGGTTGTTTGTGTTAACACATCAAAATCAAAAGACCGTGAACCAGAAGTAAATGAACCTTGTCTCCATAAACACAGCAAGGATGCCCTTCATCCTGCTGTGGTGTGCCTTACTTAGCTAAGACTGTATTCACCTCCTTAAGAAATAATAATACGCAGGTTCCCCCATTATTATGTACAAATGAGAAAAGGCAGGTTTGTGGTTGATCTGCACAGGCAAAATTTTAGGATTTGTCTACAGTGCTGGGATGCTATCAACGCCTGCTGAGACAGGAGGCTGCTGCCTAACTATTGCAACAGCTTGCTTTGCTTTCTGCTTTTGCTAGTTCAGCCCTATTTAGAGGCAAAGGATTACATTTAACTGGCTGTGGCTCAGTTTCATGTCTCCACAGCAGACATGATAGCATTTCTTCCAGATTACTTCTACCGTGAAGGTGTTCTTGCTTTGGTAATGTATAAAACAAAGGTAGCATCTGGGGAGTCATCTTCCTGATAGTATCTTCTTGTTGTCATGGAAACCAATATAGACTCAGGAGGAAATATTAGGTAGCATTGTGGGTGGTGTAATGGTGTGGTTTCTGGGATGATGTATATAAAAGAAGAATATTTGTATTATAAAAAGGAGCAGCTAGAAATGGCAAGAATCTATTATTTGTGTTTAGCCAGTACTCTTATTGGCAACATAGCTGTACTGCATGGTCAGGGCATTTATGTGCATGTACACTGATCTATATAGCTTGAGAACTTCCTGTTCTCAAGAAGAATTAATTTCAAGAATTCTCAAGAATAATTAATTTTTCTAACTGCGGCTGGAATCTACACAACCTTGAATTTCTATGATACAAATAAAAGATGGTTGTCAAAAATAGAACATAATCTTCCAAGCAGGGAACCAATTTCAGCCTAGACTTCAGTCTGGAGCCCCACCCTCTTGAGAAATGTGTAACTACAAAATAAGGAAGATGGTCTAAGCTGGGCAATGTAGACATCCTCCCTCAGGTTTTCTATCTGTGAAACAAACTAATTCTCTCTTCATAAGATGTTGGGGGTATGAATACTTTGAAAAGCATAGGCTGCTCAATACTGTGTTCATAGGAGTTATAGATCTCCTGTATTTGTCCAAGGGTATTAAAACCTAAGCAGACTGAACAATATATGCATGTTATCCTTGGTTTTTAGTTAGGATCCCTATGACTAACCAACTCTACTGAAAATTTTCAGGAAACGATTCCTGAAAAAATATTTTTATTTTAATAATTCTCCGGACCCTTAGGACAGCCCTCAACATATAGAGCAACTACCCTTTGTATTGACATGATTGACATAAAGTAATGCCTATTCAGCATTACTTTAACTCCTTCCTGATTCTCTAAAGTACAAATGAATATATCCTTAAGTCAGATTTTATTACAACTCAGGTACCTCAGATAAGCCATTTAGATGGTATAACCCACTAGTGCATTTCCTGGGGCTTACCTGCTTAAATATTAGCCAGTTTAATTATATGTTCATTCCAAAGGCTGCTGCAAACTTCTGTTCCCTACAAAATCATTACCATATTTACCAATGCCTATCCTGTTCTCCCTGGAAGGCCCCACAATGACTGCCACTGTCCTATTTTGGCCTCCTCCGTTTCAACTGAGACAGTTTTCCAGATCTGCTGACTTTCTTAAGGTTTTTCCCCATTCTCTCATCTCCCTCTCAGAACTCCTAGGGATAATTCTGTGCTGTGCTGTCTGTAGCTGCAAGTGACGTTCCTTGTAAATGTATCCATTTAGCCTCTAAACATCTTAACTGTTCACTGCTGCTGCACAGTGAGTAACATTCATCACAAGTTATTAGTAGACCGCACTGACAGTAAATTCACACTGCAATTTTATATGTGTAGAAGATACCACTCACCGGTCTAAATTCTATTATATTATCTGGGTAAAGTGCTCTATAGGGAAAGTTGTGACAATTTAGTTGCTTGTTTTGTTTTATATCATGAAAATGTTAGAACCCTGCTCTCTATATTATTTGGGAAAACAAATACACTAGCCCTATTACAATTGCATTGTTAACCTCCAGAGTTATTGTATCTGTATCAAATGCTCAGTTTTTGGAGAAATGGATTTATTTTGCTAAAAGTGTGTGGGTTTTTTACACCACATCCATTACTGTAAATTCTTACTGTCACCACCACAGAAGTACCTTAATACCAAAGAGTGTATGCCTTTTCTGTGTTCACAGAAAAGTGACAAGCATGCCTTCAGTTGTATTGCAATTATCTGACTGATTTCCATATGCTTTCAAAAATATAAGTTGCAGAATCCCAACTTCAGTTAGTATCATGAAAATTAATTTGAGCCCTGCAGCTATGATGGCTTTGCAATGTGTTGAAGCTTTAGAAAAACAGAAATGCTTGACAATTGCTTATATTGGAGAAGTGTCTTTGTATTGTTTAGTTCAAAACCAAAAAGTGACAGAGCTAGATAAATACTAATTAAGGGTCTAGTCCTGTCACCAGCTGGGTATCTGTGCTTATTTTTGCAGAATACCATGGAACTACCCTAATAAATAAAGTGCTCACATACACGTGCACTGTATCTCAACCTAGGTGAGCACATGTAGCTGAATATAGTGAGAAAAGATCGTCTGGCTCAGAGGTGTCATTTTACACAATCACATTGGACAGTGCAGCTGCATAGTAGGGCGTCATACATTGAGATACATGAATTGCCACTTCAGTCACCATTTAAAATGCCACTTTTTATTTCTATAATATACCTTGAGTTATACTTCTCACTGAACCACAAGAGGTGTACTGTACCAATAGATTCTGGTTTACGTTTTAAAACGGCTACACACTGCTTCCTCTGAAATAAACACTGCAAAACCGTACAGGACTTTACTCTGTTACATCCTAAACTGAACGGTTTGCCCAAAATGAGTGTATTTCCACTAGTGCTAACGGTCAGCGCCTAGTGAGGAAGCTCAATTGCTTAAATTCAACTCCGCCTTTGTGCGCTTTTTCTTCTCTCCACAAAATTGCTCAGAAGGCAAGCCGCAGACCCCTCCGGGTGGATTGCGAGCAGCATCAAAAAAAGGCTCTTTCCCAAGAGATGGAGAGGGGCTGCGGCAGCCGCCACGCGGGAGAGGCTGGGGGGGGAGAGGGGTCGGGAATACAATGGTGGCGGTCGCGACGTCGCCCCGGCCACGATGGCTCGCGCGGCGCTCCGGGGCGGGCACGTAGCCCGCGCAGCCCTCAGCCGAGACGGCTCCCGCGGAGTGCTCGGGTAGCCGCCGTAGCCGATGCTCACGCAGACCAGGAAGACACCGCGCGATTCCGTGCCCGGGCGCCCCACCGTTCTTGGTGTGCTTGCTGAACCGAGCAACGGAGTTCATGTCCGGGGCTGCGATGATGTCCTTATGAGGGAACGGTCCCTCAGACTGCTCGCCGCTCGCTCTAACGGACCTGAATGCTCACCGCCATGACAAAGAACTCCGAAATTCACCTCCCGGGGGCTCGACACTGCAACAGGAGGTGAGCACTAGCGAAAGGACCGCGCAGACGAGGCTTTCGCGGAGACCCCCAGTAACGGTGTGAGGCCACGAATGGCGGAAACAAAGCCCGAGCTCGCGGGTGTCCTACGAACCACCAGAGTGGCACTGTACGTGCCCTCGGGCCGGCGGCACTACGCGCCTAGGCGTGACCCGTCTGCCAGAGGAAAAGCCGGAGGCAGCGCTCTCTCGTAGCAGGCGGAGCGGTGCTCGGTGGCCAGCACCGCTCAGCGCCCGGACAGCGCTTTCAGGCCGGTGGAGCTGGGAACGATGGGAAACCCACACGGCAACGCGGGTTTCCCGACGAGGAGTTGCCCTCGCGTGGCCCCATGAGCTACGAGAAATGCAGCAGGCGGGACGGCGCCCCGCCGACCCTCGTAGGGTGGTGCCAAGGGGTGCGAGAACAGTCGGCGTCGCGTCCACGTCCCCACCGGCGCCCAGCGCAGCCTCTGGGCAAGGGATGAACCCGCGACTCCTACGCCGCGCTTTGCCCAAAGCTTGGGGGGCGCTCGGGCACATCCGCTGGCCCGAAGACCCCTACGCAGAGAAGCGCCCTCGGTCAGCCCGGCGTTCTGGATTCGGCTCACCCGGCTCCGGACCCCCCACGTCGCGCTCCCCACGGCGTTTGTCCGCATGCACCAGGCAAGCACTTCGCAACATCGCGCACGACGCCTCCGCCTCAGTACCTGAGTCACGTTCCGCGCCTCAACGTGAGGATGCCCGTGCTCGCGCCGGACCGCAGCTCGCTGTCCCCGTGTGCCCACGCAGACCCGCCCCAGCCCGTCTGGTCCCGCCGACTGGGGAGCGCTCCCGCGCGGCGGGTCTGTCGCTGCTCGCCCCGCCCTGCCACGCGGGGCGCGCCCTGGGTCCTATCGCCGCCGCGGTGACTCTCCCTCCGCTACAGGTTCATCCGTGCGGGGGCCACGGCAGCGCGCAGCTCAGCTCCGCCGGCGGCAGCTCGGAGCGGGGCCCCGGGGCCTCACAAGGCACCAGCTCGAGCTTTGCGCTGCTTGCGTGGAGTGCACCGCAGGGCCGGATCGTGCCGGCGTGGATGCTACACTGGCTGTCCGAAGGAACAGGACCTGAGCAGTGGACTTCAACTAATGAATGGGTTTCTGCGGTTGAGGTGTGTTCTGTGCTGCAGTTTCTGTTTTCCCGGGAGCAGTCAGTTTCTTCATTGTCTCCTCCCATGAGAATTACTCTTACAAGCTTCCTGCTTCGTTGTTTTATTCTTAGTAATTTTGAGCGTGATATTGTGCATTCCATACACAACCCTCAGAGTTGCCTTCTCATCCTTTACCAAAGGAGCATTCCCTGCAAATGTGATTTCATAGCATACTCCTTTTGCATCAGGATGGAATGAGCTTTCTGCATTAATCTTTTGTGACTCAACTGCGATTCATACAAATGCTGAATTATAAAACTGAATGTGTGCTGATATTGCTATTTAACATCTATGAAAGTTGTGGTGGGATTCTCAAGTGCACTACAGAAAGTAGCACTCCTAAGGCTACCTGGGGCTTAGGAAATTCAGGAGTAGGTGCTCAGCTCATTTGTGTGCTTCTAGCACACAATCCAGTATGTAGGGGAGTGACGCCTCACCTTAAATCCTGTGTTCAGTTTTCAGCCCCTCACAACAAGACAGACATTGAGAGGCTGGAACATGTCCAGAGAAGGGCAACAGAGAGAGCTAGGGAAGGGTCTAGAGCACAAGTCTGATGGACAGTAGCTGAGGGAACTGGAGAGACTCAGCCTGGAGAAAAGGAGGCTCAGGGGACACCTTATCACTCTCTACAACTACCTGAAAGGGGATTGTACCAAAGTGGTTGTATGTCTCTTCTCCCAGGTAACAAGTGATAGAACAAGAGAAAATGGCCTCAAGTTGTGCCAGGGGATCTTTAGATTGGATATTGGGAAAAATCTCTTCTCCAAATGGGTTGCCAAGCACTGGAATGGCATGTCCAGGGAAGTGATGGAGTCACCATCCCTGGAGGTTAACAGCTGGACTCGATGATCTTGGAAAAAGATATTTTCCAATCTAAATGATTCTATGATTCCTATCACCTATGTAGAGATACACATGGGTAGTGTTCTAAATAGAAGAGGGTAGGTAGGATACAATACTGTCTTTTGAGAACTATGATATTGCACAGACTAGTAGCTTCCAATATTTTAAAACCTACTTAGTGAAATTATGTAATACCAAGGCAGGAACTGAAGCTCTTTTAATGACTTAGAAGTTTTTTCTTTTCCTTGCGCACTATGTTTGCACTGGTTATTCGTTCAGTTTTGCTGAAGTATAGTACCCATGTGTACATGCTTAAGGATTCATTGCACTAAAGTGTGAAGATGAACAAGGCCACGTGGTTTATTTTGAGTAGGTAACATACAGCCAATAAGACTGCTAATCTTAATGACTAGTAAAGCCAGTTTTTGACTGTCCACTATTATCTGAAATTAGGCCGTTCACTTGCAGATTAGGTGTATTCAGGTTGCAGCATCAACCTCCGAATTGACATTGTGTAGACTCTAATCTTGTTTACTCATCATTAAAGTTTATTTGTTTGGGGCACTGTTGAATCACTAGAAGTCATCAATTACTCATTTGTAATATGCATTTAATTACACGACTAGGGGCTGATTGAAGGTGCATTGGAGAAGATGACAAGTAATTTGAAAGGGGAGGAAGGGGTGAGGAAGGGTTGCAAAAGATAATGCAGTTGATAGGTTAGGCAATGGCTAATATAAGAATGTAAAGAATATCAGCTGTCAGAATGGCGTAGGGATTTAGACATTCACCTATTATGTACTGATTCTGATGAGTGCTCTGAGGGGCCCACTGCAGAATATAAATTATGCTGGGACCTGCACTAGAATTTCTGTGTGTTCAGATGTAGAAAATAATTTGAAGTCATATACCATTGTATTTTAAACCAGAGGTGATTCATATAAATAAATGAACTAAATCCCTTTAATAATTGCAGTATTCTGAAATTATAATTAGCTAAACGGAACTTGCTTAATTTCAAAAGTCAAATTGTTAGTTCAGATTCTAATTTTCATTAATAGTTACTGGTGAAAATAAACCCCTTCTTTCTTTAAATGGTATGGGGCTAGGACACAAAATTCTCTTCTGATGACATAAGGAAAAATATGTAGGAACTACTGATAATACTCTATCTTCTCTAAGTTAGTGTACTTCAAGTATCATTAGGGTGCAGCATTCAAGTTTCTGGAAGGCAAAAGCTGTTTGTATGATCTAGAAAAACAGTAAAGTGACAGAACATTACAGGAAGTTTGCCTCGTGACTTCCAGACAAGCAAGTCATGTAGAGTGACTAAGGGAAAATCATGCTTTTGGCCTCCTTCTTGTGTTACATCTTCCTCTGTCTCACCCAGACAGTGTAAGGCAGTTTAGTTGATGGAGACAATTTTTAATAATTAAATGCCTTGGTAGCAGAATGTATTTATCTGCTCTGCATGACCTCGTGTTGCAGTTGGCCTGAGTTTGTTTTACAAGCTTTTTAAAGTTTTTCACATGATGCAGTGGGAGTTCGGAGAGGATGGGAAGTTTGTTCACACCCCTAGCGGCTGTATTTACTTGAATGGGGGCAACCGTCTCCTTCCTGACCTGCGCCAAGAAGAAACTGTTTAATACTAAACAGTTGGATAAACAAAATGTATAGGAAGATACGTGAACGAGAGCGTGAGATCTGAGAGAATGGGACAAGTACTAGCTGTGTTTTGGGAGAAAGAGGTCTTACTAAACGAAGCCGGGGCTGCAGAGGAACGTGCCCATGCTCACACGGTGCAGAGAAGAGGCTGCTGTGTGAGAGTAGTGAGGTTGGAACGGGGAGAATGTGAGGAGGAGAGAATACGCTGCCGGGTTCCTGGAAGTGAATGTAATGCGAGGAACTAAGAAACGCCGGCTCGTTGAGCAGGAGAGTAGACGGACGGGGCCGGGCGCTGCCTCCGGGAGCGAGGGCCGGAGAGGAGGCGGCTCGCGATCGCGAGGGGGCGGAGCGGCAGCGTTCCTCTAACGGTGGCGCCGCGGGCCCCACGGAGACGGGCCCGCCCGGCGGCCCGGGCCCGCCCGCCGCGGCGCTCCGGGGAGACGCGGCCTACAGCCGTGAGCGGAGGGCTGTGCAGGTTCGTGGCGCCTGGAGGCGACTCGCGGCTGGGCTGCTCCATCAGAAGGCAGTGCGGTCGCACAGCATCGCGTTGTGCTTCGGAGCTCCCGACCCGTCGCCTGCGCATCTCGCGTCCTTTTCTCTGGGGACCCACTGTCTTTGTGCACCCTTCCTGCTAAGTGCTCTCTCTTGTGCTGTCCTTGAGTCCAAAGCATTATCTTGTGCTCCTCTCTGCTGCCTTCATCTAACAGTCTGCAGTCTGCATCTAACATCTCGGCAGTCTGCCTGCCATCTGCTCTTCTGCCTCAGCGTCTGACCCTCAGGGCCTTCCATGGAATCCTTCCTTGTGGGCTCTGCTTCCTGACAGCCGGTCGTTCGGTTGGAAGTGTTGTCTTTTGCCGACACTCGTCTGTCTTTTCCTCCCTCTGTGCACTTAAAATTTAGTTAATCTTTTAAACTGTGGTAGCCACCTGATGCATTTGGAACAACTGTAACTGAAAGTGTGGTACAGAAAAAGCAGATCTTTCAGTGTTGCATGTTATAGGCAGGGAGGCAGTACTGTTCATGAATATCCACGATAGTGACTTTTTAATAAGTCATCTGCTTCTCCTTACCCAAATGAAGAAGATATTACTTACACTATCTGTGCATGGTAGCATGATTTGAACATTGCCAACAGGAATTTAGAATATGAAGAGAAAACACTATTTTAATTAACTTAAGGATAAATGTGAAATCTTGGCCAGCAGAATTGAAAGACCATCAGATCACGGTGTCCTTTAGCATGGTTTATATACTGTAAAGTATATCTGGGAAGAGCAAGCTTGAATTTTTTTTATACTTCTCACATCCAAAGATCAGTGACTCATTTTTTGATCCTAGAGAACCAGACTTTTCTAGATTGTTTGTGAAGAAAAACGTTATTTAAATTATGACATCCTTTAGCACAGAGGTATTGCATAGCATTTTCTGGTCTCAAAATCTCTCTTTCATTTAAAGAGATTAAAGAGCCACTATTTGAAAGGCATTGTCTGATTTGTTCTCTGCATCCCTGTGCTTATTCAGAAGGGATTATCTGCAACCAGTGACACAGAATAATACTGTACAGTGAGAGAAGCTGTATTGACTCCAGAGATTTTTCCCAAATCTCTAGAGAGAGATGAACATAAATAATAATTTTGTTTTTTAAAAGCATCTATACTGCTTAAAAACAATGTTGTTTTTTTTTCTTCTACAGAATTTAAAACTAGATATGAGGCAAATATGGAGAATAAACAATAGGAAGAGGTGGATGTGAAGCAAGTGAAGGGTTTTACCTGTAAAAGCACAGGCTTTCTGTTGGTTATTTTCTTTTTTAATTAAAAGCAGACAAATCGAACACAGCAGTTAATATTGTTAATAAAAGCGAAGGCTGAACTGTGCCTTGACTCATGATACATATCTCAAAGAAAAGAGAAATATGTGTGCAGCTTGCAGGTTGGAGGGAATAAACACTTATTTCTTGAATTCTGTCTGCACATAGTTCTTGTTTAATGTAACTACTGTCTTCAGAAATAATAGTCTCTTTGGGTTTATTCTCTGCTTAAAATAATAATTGTTGTAAAGAGCTGTAAACTGTGCTGGATCCAACTGCATTTATAATGTAGTAATGTAGGCTGGGTAAGTTTTAAATAACTTTTTTTGTTGTTGTGGCTGATCTGGGCAAGACTCTGGTATTCATCAAAGGTTGCTAAATGATTGATGTTAATGTGGTGTATATGCAAATTCATTTAAAGCCAGTTGAGGAATTTTATATGGAGCATTTCCTTTGGGAATGGAAGGAGTTTGAGTCTCTTAAACCCAGCAATTGCCTCTTTGCCAGGCTGAGCTGAATACTGATCACAATACAGCAGTCATTCTTCTGATCTGCCTTGCCCTTAAGGGTTAGGGGATGAACAAATAAGGTGTAAAAATGCATGTCTAGACTATACTGAGACAGCACTTCTGATAGACTTGGTTTGTATGCATATGTGCTGGCTATAGGATTCAGATTAGTTCAGGCGAAGTGTAAATTTAAAAGCAAAATCATGAATATGCATTTAGCTGTTTGCTAGTCTCCAGTTTTAGTTCAGACTTTTGTCTCTGTAGGTATTATATCAGTCTTGATCAGTCTTGTCTAATCAAATGCAGTGGTCATTCAGCTACGCAAAAGTCCTGTAATACAGAGTTGAAAGTTAATAGGAAGTTGCAGAACAACAAAATAGCAATCTAGGTTTGTTTGGGTGTGTGACAGGCTGCAGCAAACCTGTTAAATCTTTAAGGGATTAATGCAGAGCTTCAAAGGTTCAGTGTATCATTAGAGAACTGGTCTTGGTAGCAGTATCACCTCCTCAGATTTGTTTGAAATCCTGGTGTTACTGATATTCTTCCACCAGATCTCAGTGAAACTTTTTTGTTGATAACAATTAAAAATATTGGGAGAAGAAGGGAAAAGATACAGAGCTGCTTCTGTTTTTAAATGTATCTAAAAGATCAGATTTCTGCTGGTCAGCCAGATTGGTTTTTTTATGTAACAGAAATTTTTGAGTGGAGGAAGAACTCAGTTACACTGAAGTGAAGGTCTTGCACTACTTTTCAGCAGATCCACTATATTCTGTATGCAACTAACCTTTTGAAGGATTGTTTTGGGAAATAACATATACTGTTATAATTGGTTTCCACTAAGTTATGAGAAGAAGATGTTAAGGTGCCTGTTTCTTTAGGAAATTACAGCATTCTCTATTAATAGTTATGTGTTGTTGTTCAAAAAATTCTACATGTGGATCCCTCATGCTTTTTAATGTAAATTTGTTTTTGTTTACAGCTCTAGGAAATCGCATAGATCATCTGCATGAGGATTATGTGAACCGGAAACTTCACATGGAGCAAAAGATTCAAGAACTGGAAGATGCTGATGTCAGAAACTGGTATAAGAATGTTGGACAAGCAATGTTGTGTTGCTGCAGTGCCATCTAGCAATCATTTCTTCAATTTTATTTCTCTTAATTAGCATGTTCTGGTTTAACATTGCTATAGTTGTATAAGATTCCTTTGACTACTGTTTTCTTCTTCTAAAAATTGATTACGTTTGTAATTACACTTTGGAAAATTATGCCCTGCTTGTATGGTAGCTGTTGCTTTGCTTGTTTGACAGTTGCCCCTTGTAAGGAATTACTAGGAGTATGTTTAATAATGTGAGATTGCATTAGATTATTTTATGTAGTAAGCATATAAACATTACAAGGTGCTTTTTTCTCCCTTCTGCTTCTTATATTCCTATCATTTCAACATAAAAGGATCATCTTACCAATGGTGAAATTTGATCGTCAACTGTGATACCCTAGGGAGGCATTATACCACCTCTTTCGATATAATGAACTTTAAAAAACAACAAAATTTTCCTTCTTTGTTTTTGTATAAAAACGTATTTGATATTGGAATTACCTTTACTAATTTACATGTGAATGAGTTTAGTTGTTACAACTAGAACACTTAATTTTTGTCCTGTCAGCCAAACCAATGTATAATATAAATGGAAGTGGTGATTTTAAGCAATTGTGTCTTCTACCCAACACCTGCCAATCCAAGTCTCACTGCCCTCAGTATAGTAGTCCTGCTAAAATAACAGCTCTTCATCCAGGACTGTCTTTCTCATGGGCTTCCCAAAGACAATATATGAACCTACCCGAAGAAGTATGAGAATCTGCAGAATACTTGATAACTGGCTTGGTCTGGAAGTTACAGTGCATTCTGTGGTTGAACTGTAATCATAAAGCTGATAAGCTGCTGTCCACAAGCGTAAGGCTACATCTTCTAATACACGTGATCTCACTTACCACACTGGAGAAGAAAAAAAGTTATCTCCTTACAACTAAAGAAGCACATTTTCCATGCTTGCCACTGGATCTCCTGCAGTTATTCCCCCTAATCTAACATGATTTAGTATCAATTAGACAAAATCCCTTGTGATCTCATTCTCTGGTTTTCAGTTGTAATTTATCCATTTAATTCATCAAAGTAATTTCTCTCAAGCACTCTTTAAAATACTTTATCAGTTTAGCCACTGGATGGTAGCTCACTGCAACCACATAATTTTCTGGAAAATTAAGTGGCTTCTTTATGGAGAGTTTTTCATGCACTTACAAAACATAGGTGTTGCGAGGCAAGAATTTCACACTTGTTCAGTGGTATCTTTAATTTCCATGCTTTGGAGTAACTTACATTCTGTAAACTACATTCTGTAGTGTTGTTCTTGCTTGGGTTTTAAATGTAAAGTCTTCTAACAACAAATTTTTGTTTTCCCAGGTATGACAAACAACATGACTGGTTTTGTTCTTGCTTGTAAATTAAAATTCAATAGCTATAAGGAGAGCAGGGAGGGAGGGAAGAAGTCTTTTCCATAGCATCCTGTCTTCCAGCAGCCCTCTTGTCACTTCAGAGTGGAAAACATGGTAGTATTTTTCTAGCAACTTTTCAGTAAGGCTCTAGTTTCTGAACTCTTCTGAAGTAGTTCTCGAAGTATACACTTTAAAGGCCTTTTGACTGCAGCCAAAACTTTCCCTTCTGATAGTACTGAATTGTTTTGCTTCAATAAAAAGCATAGATTAGTGAATGATGTACCTTTAAGTTTTTTTCATGTGATTTCATAGTGACTACTTCTTATGTTGTTTATATTGTCATTCAAAACATCCTTAGTATTTATTCTGCTGAAATCAACAGCTTTGCTCTGTATATCATAGGTCTAAACAACAACTATCTCTGGCAGCTGAGCGAGAACGAATTCTGAAACAGAGTAAAATGCAAACCGAATTGAACTGGCAGCAGCTCTGTGAGAATGCTGAACGTAATTGGTGTCAGACACCAGAGGATCTAACACACAGCCTGTCTTCATCAAAAGAGGAGGTGAGAATTTCAAATTAACACTGTTTAATAATCATCTGTTGCATAGAGAGCTATGGAGTCTTTCCACCATGGTGTTTCTCAGGGAAATATGTCTTTAGCCTTCTTTCAAAAATCTGTAAAACAGTGATTCTGTATTGTGTACAGCAGTTCATCACATGTATTTTATCAGAGACCAGATTAATTTTCACGAACAATCTCTAATAGTGGCCTTTTCTCCCTTTTCATGTAATCAAGCCAGCTTGAGCGATATTTTTCCTTACCATTGTAGCAAAAGGAGAAGGATGTCTCTTAGAGCAGCCCCGGGGCAGAAAGAATTTCAGATCTCAGAACCACTTGAATTCTACCAAGAGAACAATATTAGTCCTGAGAAATTTTTGGGTATTTTTGTATGGAAAAAAACCCCAACCCTATTTTGTGTAGTGTACAAAATTCTGATTCTGAAAAATTAAGTAGATGTTTATTGTTTAGAGGCTATTAGACAATGGTTTAACAATTCTCAGTGTCCAGTTGCCCTGAACTCATAGGTACAGAGGAAACACTTGTTTGCGAAGTTCAGAATGCTGGCATTTAATCTACTGTTTTATTTTATCATCATCTTTCTAAAATGATTCATAGGCATCAATAGCTGTAGCATGTGAACACGTGAGAGAGATAAATCAGCATTTTCCATTTCACATAAAGAAGATAAGAAAATTATGCTAAATTATTTGTCTGTTATGGCAGTTTTTGACAGTGATAAAAGAGATGTGCTTAAATCCCTGTGCTATGTTTTAAAGTATCCTTGATTTCCTTATTTTTCTTTTACTTCCCTTTTCCTTTCCCTTCCTTACCTTTCCTTTTCTTTTATCCCCTTGTCCTTGAGCTACTGACATCCTCTACCTCCCCTCCGTTTCTTCTGTCCCAGGCTGAAGCTGATCTACAGAAAACAGACTACAGGTTGCATGAAGTGAAGACTGTTCTTTCTGCTTTGACTGTTGAGAGAGAACAGACAACACAAGCATCTTTTAATCACAGTATTTCACCTGAAGGGGAAAAACAGGTTAGACAACACTTACTGTGGACATAGATGAATTAATTCTAAGGTAACAACATTATGGGCCTTGTTTCCACTGGACTTACTGTAAGCAGTTCATCTGTTTCATATGTTTCATTCAAAATACAGCCATATCTAGCCTGGAATACACATAGATTAGGCGTCATGGGCTTAACTATGCCTCTCATTCATTACTCAGTGGCAAAAGGAGCAAGCTTGGTTTAGAGAGTTGCTCCAAAAAGTGACAACGTATTGTACCATTATGGCAATCAAATGGGAAGAATTAATTTCTGGAACCTTATTCCTGAGGTTCTGTGTCAGTTGCAGTTCAGGGTAGATTTTAAAGTTGTAAAGTCAAAATTTTAAGGCAACATTTCAAAATACTATTATGCCACCTGTTTAAAATATTTTAATGTCTTCTATTCTGGTCTTCTAGAGTATCACTAGCTAGTTTTCCTTTCATGCCTACCTCTTAAAATGCATGTATTTTAAAAAGCCATTCAAAATTGCAAATGTAATGCTGGTTTGAAGTTATGCTGAAGGATAACTCAAGAGTAGAAAACTGTCTTTGGTAAAAGAGTGAAAGTAAAGCGAATGCTGCAGTGCACTTTACTGGGCAGGCCACAGGTGCTCAACAGTGACCAGTTCAGAGCATGTTACCAGAGCTTGCTAAGAAAAAGCAGTGCTAAGCAAGCCTAGTAGTTCCTGAATGCAGGAAGTATTGTATTCAGAAAGATACTTCCTGAAGACAGTTTTTATTACTGATAAAAGTAGATTGCTAACAAAAACTTGCTATGGAGCAAGTAGTTTTTCCAATTTTATTTCAAACTGGACTGATTTGCTAATTGATCGTTGAGATACCAAGAGAATCAGGACTAGGCACGGTTTCTTCTTCATATTCTGTCAAGAGAAAGAAACTGCAGGGCAGCTGTTGTCTTTATGCCAGGGAAATTTAATTTGAAGGCCATTAGCATTCCAGATAAGACTTTCAGATCACACTCTCGGAACAGACTTATGACTGGGAAAATAAGGGTGAAGGAAGTGGGGAGTGTTGGGGAAGATGGAAACAGAGTAGTGTTTGAGGCTGTGCAAGGCATAAATGTTGAGACTGAAGTATTTTACTGGAGTGTCTTAAGCACCTCATGGATTGCCATGCCCTCTGAAGAGGCAAAACTGCTGCTTTGCAACAATTTAAGGTTAGGGTTAAATATAAAGAAACGTTTATGGTGTAACCATCTCTGGATGTGTTTAAAAAAAGACTGGATGTAGTAGTACTCAGTGCCATGGCTTAGTCGATGAGGAGGTGTTACATCATAGGTTGGACTAGATGATCTTAAACATCTTTTCCAACCTAGTTCGTTCTGCGAGTCTGTTTTAGCAGCATTTCGATACAAATACTCAAAAGACATTTCATGGTCTTTGTCCTTGTGAAAAACACCTCATCTGAACAGCCTGAGAATTAGGATTTGTTTAGTGACTGTAGGAGTATATATTCCTCTAGTGCATGGCTTTCTAATATTCCTGTATCAAATAGTATCTGCATTTCTTAAGCGGATGATGATACATGTTTCTGTCAGTGAGGGAAGATTTTACAGGGGTAGAATCTAAATGAAGCTGGAGCAGCGCTTTTGCCGTACCTCTTCCCGGTACGGGAGTGCGACATCGCTGTAAAGCCCTGTCTCCCTACCCAGCGCGTACCGGCTGCTGTTAGCAATGCCGAACACCGGTCGCCGCTTGCGTGGGTGCTTGGAGGAGTCAGCCTGTCTTCCCTGTCTCTCACCTGAGCTGCCATCACCGCCAGGGAGGTCCCGATCTTGCAGCTGAAGCCGCGGGGAACTCATTTCGGCCCCTCCACCTCTACACGAGCCCGCAGCGCCTCGTGCCGGTTGTCATCGTAACTACACCAAAGGGAAATGCTCGAGGACGGAAAAGGCTGTTACTGGGTTTTCTTCTTGCCGTTCCTGTTGTTTGTTTTGTGTTGTTTTGTATATAGATATGGTCTAGTAAAGAGCTGTTCTTCCTTTTTCTCTGTCTTTTCCTTGAAACCCTGTAATTTCGAAGTCATAATAATTTGGAGGGAGAAAGTGATCTTTCCATTCCAGGGACATTCCTGTTTTCCATAGCAAATACCTGTCTTTTAAACCAGGACAGTGTTATTGTCAATAGATGATCTCCAATGACACTTTCAAGAATTTGACAGGTCAGAAAGGGGATCACTGTTACTGCTGTTGAGCCCATAAATTCCTTAAGGAGCGGGATTGCCTGCACATGGAAGAGATAAACCACACCTGCAGAACAGCAGTTATAAAACAGAGCTCGCTCTGTCACCATGGTCTCCCCATGTGCGCCTCCTCCTATGAGGTTCTCAGTACAGCACTTCTTTTCCTGCCAAATCCTCAATAAACAAAGATAATTATTTTGCTTCTATGGTACTTTTCTCCCACCTATGTTCATGGGTTGAAAGTATTAGGATCTCTGTGTGTGGTGGTGTATAGAGAATGTGTTGCTTATTAATGAAGGGTTCTTTCTGTTTTGTACTTTTATTTTCCAGGTATTTCAGTATAATGATGAAAGTTCTCTGTGTAAATATATCCCTGCTTTGGAAATAAAAAAGCTGCAGGAACAGAATGCCAGCCTTCGGGCTGCTATTGCACAAATGAGGAAAGAAATGGAGAGTCTTGATGAGCAGATGTTGTCTTCTCTTCCTCTAACAGAAGACAGACAGTTTGCAGAGCAAGGTGACAACTCTTGACAAAGAACATTAAATTCACTTAAGAAAGTTTAGTGGTCATGGTCACAACCTATGGGGGCTACCCAACCCACGAGTGTGTAAAAATCGTTATTGTGGGCTTCTCAAGATTGCACCATACACAAGCTCACAGTAGTTTGAGATTCTGTATTCCAAATTACTACAAAATAATGATTAGTGAAAACAAATACATATACGCATACACACACATGCTATAAGTCACTACAAAATTACTACTAGAAAAGCAATGTTATATATTTTGCAAGAGTAAAGCAATTATATGTATATTACAAGTTATGACAGAATTCCTGATAGTGAAGCCAGTATGTAGAATCACAGAATGGTTTGGATTGGAAGGGATCTTTAAAGATCCCCTGTTCCAAACCCCCTGCCATGGGGGTTTATAGTATATCTGTTTACTGGATATCTACTGAAGTGGTGTACAAAAGGAGATTCCGAGAGAACTTACCACTATCTACAACTACCTGAAAGAGAGTTGTTGTGAGGTGGGGATCAGTCTGTCTTTCCTAGTGATAAGCAATAGGACAGAAATTACCTCAAGTTATGACAGTGGTGGTTTAGATTGGATATTAGGAAAAAATTCCTTTTGAAAAAGCTTATTCAATCATTGGCACAGGTTGCAGAGGGAAATGGTTGAGTCACCATCCCTGGAGTTGCTTAAAAGGCATGTATGTGTAGGCATTTGAAGATGTGGTTTAATGGTGGAGTTGGCAGTGTTAGGTTCCTGGTTTCATTTGATGATTTTAAAGGTCTTTTGCAACCTAAATCTGTGGTTCTATGATTCTGTAACTAGACATTTATATGGATGGGACAGTGTTCTGAAGCAGATCTTGCTATGAAAGCCTAAACTCTATAAATGCATATACATTCATATTATACTCCTCTTTTAGGTTCATTGAGCACAAACAAAATTTCATCTGGAACCACACTGAGCAACACCAAAATCAGTTCAGCTAAGCTGGATTGTATAGTAAACCCAGACACAGAAGAGGTATGGTGAGGTTTAAACTACCTAATAATATCTGTATGTGTGTGTGTGTGTTTGTGCGTGTGTGTGTGTAATTAAATACCTAGTGTATTATTTTTGATTGAGTAAATATTATAAACTGAAGTAATATGTGTTTATGTGATTGGTCAGATGAGAGCCAGCAAAGATTTTTTCTGCCAAACTTATTCTTTCTAGGCAATCAATTTTGACTGATCATCTCTTGGCACAAGTCTCTTCTGATCTTGCAAGCTGGTCCTGGTTTTTTTCCCCATTTGCAAATGCTTAAGTTACTCTGTATCACCTCTTCAGGTTTTCCGTTCTAAATCCATATTTTAGTCTTTTTTTTTAATACCAAGTACAACTTGGTATGACCAGGAGAAAGGACCAAGCTCCAGTGCTGTCTTGGAGTGCTTCACGAAGGAAGAACCCACTGGGTGTGAGAGCATATTTTACTCCATTCAAGAGTTTACAAACATCATTCCTACTGTGTTATTTTAAAGGGTAAGAACAGTATCAGCATTAAAGTGACAATGACATCTCCTGGAAAAAAATAATTATGGAGTTGGAAACTGGGACATATATATATACTACTATGTAAGGACTAAGTCACTTTATGTTCTCTTCCTGTCTCCCAGCCATTTCATGGCATAGTAAACTGTGTCTGAAGTAAGATAGTTTAAGAAACAATTTAAAAAATCAGGATTTTCTAATCTGTCATCTCAAAGATGTACCAGTATCACTTTCATGCTTTGATCTTACTGTTAAAACCCATCCAAAACTGTCTAAATTCAAAAAAATTGAAATAAAACTAAGCAATAAATAAGCACAAGAGGTCTTGATTAAAAAGCTAGGAGCTTTAAAAACTGAAACAATATCAATATTTAAATAAAACTTAGGAGCCTTGGGAACTTTGTGGGGAAACATGCATAACCAACCATGCACAGATCGTGTTTCATCTGTTTTTTCTCTTTGATGAATATAGAAGGAAATTTTTTGTTCATGCTGTCAAATTATATTTAGAAAATCATTGTGTGCCAGTATAGACAGTGCAGATTTATTTTTTTCTCTTTGGCTACCTCCAGAACTGGGTGACAACTGGACTTAATATCAGTTTCTACACCCCCCCTACCCCTCACCCCACCCTACAGAAAATAAGTGTTTTACAAACTACTGCCCAAGGGCCATTCTGATTTTCTTTGCATTTCTGTAAGTGAGGATAGAGCCTTAAAAAAAAAATAGAGTCACTTTGCCTTGAAGACTGCAAGATAAGGAATGAACTTTCTCTGTTCAGAGGCTAATCCTTTGCTTCATGATGCTAAATTTTAATTGAATACTCATGGCTGGATATAAGAACAGGAACAATTTCAGGCAGTGATTTGCATCTGCAGTGTGAAATGCTGAATTACTTATGCTTTATATGTATAGACATGTAGCAAATAGGGGATATGCAGGCCAAAACTTCAAGTGAATAAAGTGCTGGAATTGTAGTTGATGCTGTCTTCACTGAAGTTGAACTATTGTTTCCTGTTTATTTCTGCTGTCTGCTTTATTTTTTTCTTTCTTAGTACACAACAAGCCTTCTTAGACATGGACTGAGCTGTAAGCAGTCCTGAAAATATCTTAAAAACAATGGACAAAACTTCATTTTAATTCCTTACTCGATTTTACATGTGCTTATCTTTAGCACTTTTCTACACTTTCTCTGTTCTTCTTACATTTATTAATTACATGCAAAGGATGTACTTAAGGCCATGAAGAATTACAGGTAAAAATATTTCTATCACAGGGAGCTCAGAATCTGTTGAGCAATAGTGGTAACTAAACATAGGGGTGCAGGTGAAGTCAGTAAGAAGAGCCATGGTGATATTTTCCATTTAAAATAACAGGGTTTCTGTGACCATAATCAGGAAATTATAGGCTCCAGCGCTACAGAAGAGGAAAGTTTATTGTGGAAACGAGTAAAAATAGCATGTAAACTTTTGCGTTTACATATATTTTTCTTTTGTATCAGCTCTGACGAGAATTTTTCCTCCCACTCTTTTTTAGTACCCATCTTTTCAGTGTTTTCTCTCTTTTCTAATGAAGAATTTTGGTCTGGACATATATCTAAACGTAAAGAGATTTCTGAGTTCCAGTCCTAACTCTACATCTTACAGTCTGTCACCTGAGAAAAAAATACCAACCCTTCTGTGCAATGCTGTGGAATGTTTTCCTGAAAAGTTCAGGAAAAATAAAAGTTTAAGCAAATGGCATTCCTTGCCCCAGCCAGGTGATGTGCTTTTGATCTGGTGAAGGTGGTCCACAGTGTGACAACTGGTGGTGCCATAATTGGTCATTGCCTTCATCTCTCTTTATGTTAAGCTTTAGTATGTCAATTTCATTGAGGAAGGTAGGCTGTAATAATTTGTGGCTACTTGTAATAGTTGCTTTTATACAAATTGCTAGATGTGTGTCGAAGTGCTGTTCCTTTTTCCTTTCACTTCCGCGTCTGTCTTAGTATTTTTAGATTCTAGTCCTGCACTAATTTCTCTACCTTTCTCCCCCATACTGTTTGTAGGCCTGCATGCTTTCCCTGTATGTTCTCAAGAGCTTTCCTTTTTATGGTAAAACCATCCAAAGAAATAAGAGCATGGGAGTTGCATGGCACAATAAGGCAACAATGGTTTGTTTTTTTCTCAGTATGGATAATAGCTTTCAATGTGTACTTCTTGAATCATAGTGCTTAGGGTGATTTAGTTAAAAACTGATTGGGATTGCAGAGTTAATGTAGTATGCCTCTAACTAGTTTATATGTAAAAGAGTAAACATAACAATGAGTAATTGTAAGACAATTTTAATGCATGTGATATGTTTAGATACTTATGTCAATGTGTGAAATGTAAAATGTTTATAGGGAGATGACTGTTCAGTGAATGATGACTATTTAAATGGATATCAAAAAGTCTTCTCTGTGAGGGCTGAAAGAAGACAGTGTATAGGTCTTGAAAAACAAGGACGTGATCTTTTGGGTCTATACCTTATCATTATGTATATGGGCAGGTGGACTCAGGTCGGCAGAGACAAAACAGACTGTAGAATCTTTACTTTTCAGTAAATGTTTTAAGTTGTATCTACCCCTTTTGTTTTCATGTACAAATGATTAAACAATGTACACGGTGATTAAACAAAGAAGGATTTGTAGCAGTTTGCTATTTGGTATAAAGAGGTTTTTTTCCACATTTTATCATTAAATTAAATGCTCTATAGTTTACAGTTATACAGTGTTTATCCTATATGTATTATTTTACACCTACTGTTTACAGTATCTGTGGGAATGTCTCAGGCTGTTACAGTGTTTTGCTCCACAGTTTAATTTGCCCTATACTGCTAACAAAATCTTGAAAATGGGCCCTAAAACATGGAGTGTGGCCTTCAATTTTACACTTATTCTTCAACTGATCTCTCATGTATATTTGTACAGATCTCTGAACCTGCAGACCTCTCTTTCAAAGTGTATTTCAAAATATTAATTATAAACACTATCTGTTTTATTCAGGGGCCAGAACCCAAAGTTCTTGAAGAAAACATGGCAGATTTTGGACAAACGCTACCTGCTGTAGGTACTGGAGTTGGTTGTCAGTATAGTGTCAAACACACTCTACAAGGAATGCAAAGTAAACTCAAGGAAGCAGCAAGAAAAATCTCAATTCTGAGCCAAGAAAAGCAGCAGTTGATTGAAATGGGAAACAGACTCAGGGCAGAACTTGGAATGGTGCTAAAGGAAGGTAAATTTATTCTAAAGAAAAGTGTGCTAGCTTATATATTTAGAATAAAATGAGGGAATCAGTTCATCCTTTGAGCTGGAGAAAGCTAGGCTTCATTATAAAAAAAAGGTGCTGGACCTGACTAATCCTTGATCTGCATAGCTCATGTGAGACTGTGGTACTAATCCTTGCAAGTAAGATTATCCTGTGATAGGAGATGCTAAACCGGAACCAGAGTCTGTATGTAATGACTTTCGTTGATGAAAGTCTTAGATTTAAAACTCCCTGGTCCCTAGATGTCAGTGTGGGAGCTGGAACTTAACTTTAAGACTTAGTTTATGAGCAGAAAAGAGGTAGTGTATCTCTTGGAATAAAAACTAACACTCATGGAAAGTGGAAGAGAAAGCAGAAAAAGCTTACTAGAGTAAACTTGAATTAAGAGTGTATATAATGTCAAAAGATTTTGCTGTGGACATTTAAGTTCCATGCATAGTTTTTCTGGCAATGAAGCAAAGGAAAAAAGCACAAGGCCCATTTCTGCATAGCACTGAAACCTTCTGCAGTGAGAAGGCCTGTATTCTGTGGTTCATTTACATCTGCTGTAAATGCTTGCTGGAAATGTAATATTGTTGACAAAATATCAACAAAGAATGTCTTCCTCAGTATATTCTCTCCTTTATAGGACTCTGGCATCCTGTTAGCTCTAACCACTGCACAGTTTGTATTGCTTCTGGTAGTCTTCTTCCAAGAGAACTTGTCAAAAGAACAGAGTGTCAGCTATCAGTTCTAAAGTATCTACAGCACAGACTCTCAACACAGGTAATTATATGGTGAAATCTAGCGATAATAAGCCATTATTCTAATAATGTTCTAATTCCATTAATGTAACTTAAGATTCTGCATTGAAATTACTCTTACTGAGTTTAGCTCAAATCTATCTTTGGAAGGTTCCATAGAATCACTGCACCTCCAGAACTGGAAGGAACCCATGAGGATCTTTGAATCATGATGACACACAGGACAACCTAGAAGTTAAACCGTTTAATGCAGGGGCATTGTCCAAAATGTTTTTTGAAAACAGAAAGGCTTGGGGCCATGACCATGCCCTGGAGAGGTTGTTTCACTGTTTGACCACCCTCTCAGGGAAGAATTGTCTGAATTTCCCCTGATGCTGATTTAAGCCAACCCTCCACATCCAATCACCAGATACCGAAAACAAAAATCAGCACCTCCTACTCTTCTTCCCCATCATGGAAGGAAGTTATAGAGAGCAATGATGTCATCTGCCAGCCTTCTCTTTAATAAGCTGAACAAGCCAAGTATCCTCAGCCACTCCTCATGAATCTAGCTATCTGATCTTTTCACCATCTTTGTTTTCCTCCTTCGGATATATTCTAATATTTCTATATTCTTCTCATATTGTGGAGCCCAAAAATCCACACAATACTTGAGGTAAGGCCACACCAATGCTGAGCACAGTGGGACATTCACTTCTTTTGGCTGGTTAGCTGTGCTGTGCTTAACACACTGAGGACACAGCTGGCACTTCTGGCTACCAGAATACACTGTTGACTCATGCTGAGCTTGCCAACAATCAAAACCCCCAGATCCCTTTCTTCAGGGCTGCACTTCAGCCTCTTGTCCCTCAATTGTATACAGACATCCATGGCTGTAGTCCCAGGTACAGAATACAGCTTTTTTGCTCTCACTAAATTTCACGCAGTTGTTGATTGCCAAGCATTCCAGTCCATCATGACATCTTGTAATGTCTCTCTACCCACAAAGGAATCAATGAGTTCTCCTCATTTAGTATCATCAGCCAATTTGGTGTACGCTCAACTCATGTGTCCAGGTCATTGATCAAAGGCTGGAGAGAACTGACCCTAAAATTGAGCCCTGGGAAACACCATTAGTGACCAGCCGCAAGACAGATGGCTCCCTGTAAGTTTAAAGGGTTTGGGAGTTCAAAACTAAAACTTTTAAACATGATCATCAACTAAGGTATTTCAGAAACACATGTGTTTATGCAGCATAAATGCAATCCTAAATTACAATTTCATAAGGCTCAGTTTTAACTAGGGCAGAAAGGCCAGTTGAAGGATTTATACTATGTTCTAACATAAACTTTAAAATGATTAATCAATGAGGATGTTTCCAAATACTCACAGTGGTGGGATTTTAAAGCACCCATGTCCAAATGACTGTAATACCATCTTTTCCATATATGAAAGCAGGATATATAGCTAACCTGTCTCGTATATTTTGTAATTACAATACAACCTTTAATAGATAAAATGCAACTATAATCAGAGAGACTAATGAATAAATCCTGGCTTCCCTATTTAGTGGCAGACCTCCCAGTAACTTCAGTAGTCAGGATTTCACTATGTCCTTTACTTAATTGATCAGCGGATCTGTTTCTGTGAGGATTGCGTCAGAGCAGTTGATTGTCATTGTAGTTTTGAAGGCAGTAAAGAGTGCTCTTTCAGAAAGGGTGAGGTTGTTGATCTGAGGTATAAAACTCCAGCAGAATTATTAACCAAGTTTAGCTGGGGAAACACCTCCCCTGGGAACCACTGGGCAAGTTGTTCCAGTGTTTGGTCACCCTCATAAGAAAGAAGGCTGGCATTTGGTTGGGGTTTTCTTTTCCCTTATACTTAAGTGAGGTGTCCTTTACTTACCTTTTTGCCCATTGTCACTTGGTCTTCCACTGTATACCACTGAGAAGACTCTAACTCAGTCATCTATCTCCTTGTAACATCCTCATCAGATGCTTATACATGCTTGAAAGATCACTCAGTCTGTCTCTTCTGGGGGCCAGCAAGGCCAGCTGCCCCAACCTCTCCTTCTATGTCAGATGTTCCAATTCACTGATCATCTTTGTGGCTGTTTGCTGTTTTGCTGTTTGTGGCTGATACATTATGTTCATGTCTTTCTCATGCTGGGAACTCCAGAAGTGGACAAAATACTCTAAATGTGGTTCCACGAGTGCTTGGTAGAGGAAATAGTGACCTCGCTTGACTTGCTGGCTGTACTTTTCTCGGTGCAGTTGATTATGCTGCTAGCTGAAGGCTTCATGAATGCATTGCTGCCTCGTAGTCCACCAGGATTCTTGTTTCTTTTCTGCTGAGCTGTTTTCCAAACAGTCAACTTCCAGCATATTAGTTTGAAACTACAATCTCCTCTGCCTTCTGGGGGGGGAAAAAAATCAGCTGAATTTAAGCTAATGTCCTCTGTTTATTTTTAATTCTCCCTTTATGTATTCCTACCTGTCTTAATTGAAATTAAAAAAAATATTTGAGAACCTAGACTTGACCGTTTTGTAGATCACTCAAGTTCATTCAGGAATACGTAACAGATTGAAGTTAAAGGTTTCTCTTTTCACCTACTAAGATCTATAGAATTATCTCTAGATAATATGAAACCACACAGGAGATAATCCCACTGTGTGGTCAAATTGCACCAAGAAATCACAACTTTCATCCATCTACTTGAAAATTTTATCATCTGAATATATTTTAAAAGTCTTAAACATTTTTATACCTAGACATTCTAAAAAGATGGAATAACCATGTATTTGTGTTGAGCATGCCATCTTGTGCGGTTTTTAGCTTGTAATTATCAGTAATTCTGCAGATGTTATCTGGTTGGCCTAGGTATATTATGAAGTATATGAACCATCTGGCCAGACAGTCTGAATGACAAATGTGAGTTTCTTAAAAAAGAACCCAAATAAATATTTTATTTTTCTTACAGTTTAGAGTGATGCTAGGAAAAAAAAAAGTATATTAGTCTCTGTTGCTTAGAGTAAATGATACAAATGAGGTAAAGGAAGGCTAAGTGACTCAGCTGGCCCAACTAAATTTTTGGCAATTTAGAATTTAGTTATGCCAAAACCAGATATATTTCTTTTCCTTTAAAGTAAAGCAGCACTACATATTAGACATGTGATTGTACCCATCAGGGCTGTTAGCTGGAATAATTACAAAAACTTCTGGATTAGTAGATCTAAGAAAATATGGTAGAAGTTTGAAGGGCAAAGATCATCCAGCAATTAAATTTGAGAACAAGTACTGACAGGGTCAAGTTCCGTGGTCTTTATGCAATCAGGTCTTTAAGCAAACAGCTATGCAGCTTCTCCACAGGATTTCGCTTTTCTTAGATAAAGAATAATAGTAAAAACAAGTAGTACTTTTTTGGAGGGCTCACACATTTGAGTCTAAAAGGAAAAGGCTCTCCAAGCATCCAAAATATGCAGGATATTTTACCCAAAACAGACATATTATTTGGGGAAGAAAATGAATACTTATATTTCTTAGCCAAGGTGAATCTGTCATAATCAATCTATGGCAACATTTTCAAATGTGTTCTAAGGGAACCTGGCAAGGACAAACACTGCATTTGGACATCCCATCACGGGTACTTGAATTTCTCTTAGCTTCTTTATAGCAGAAGGTATCCAACAGGAGGAGCACTCCTGTCTGGTAGAGGAAGGTTGCCTGAAATCCAAAAAGCTGTGATGCTAGATTTATAGCAAATCATAACCAAATTTGAACTGATTACTTGAGTGAAAATAAGCCCCTATTCTTCTTTAGTACCCATTAGTCAATAAGGAAGTTTTAAAGGTTGCAGTGTGAGCAAACGTTGTAAACCATCCATCTGACAGTGATAAACTGAGAATGCCATCTCCTGTAGCTCTCCAGAGCTAATGGAGACTTACTCTTCCTCAGATGCAGCAGATAGTCTAAGACAACAGAAACTGAGGACTGTAACAGGTCAGTTAGATGAGTGCAATGTGAGCTGGAGATTCTGGTATATTTTATCAAATTTATCTAATCAAGTTCTTTTGATGTCAGAAGTATTAGTTGGTGCATCAAAAATGTGAGTTAGACCATACCATAGTGAAAGCTATCTGGGCTGTGAGACTGGGAAGATTAAAATTATTTGAGTTCTGTGACAAAACAGGAATGCAGCACTGTTTTTCGACTCTTCATTGACAGTCTGAGGACCTGATCAAGAGCTGTCACAACAGCACTGCCACAAAAAGTATTAGTGTCTTGTTGTAGCATGAGGACGGTTCTCAGAGAAAAGAATTAGGGAGCACCAAATACACAGCCTCACTGGTATACGGACACTATATCTTAGGGCATGGTGGCATGGGCTACTTCTGGAGCAGGAAATCTTTAACTTCTTGTGAAGTCAAACTCCAAGGTGAAAAGTTCAGGTCTGGTCCTAGGTGGCAGTGCTGAGCATATGATTCTGACCTCCCTCTTGTGGGGTTTCAAAAGAGAATGGGTGAGGCAGCTGTTACGGTGTACAGGGTGGAATGTGGTCTGCCAACAGATGAACGTACTGTGGAATGCCTCAGCATGCTTGTGGACATGAATTTTTTTCCGGATGCTTGTGATCATCTCATTAACCTAAAGTCACAAGCTTGGCATCCTTTGTTCACTTGAACTTTCAGTTCTCTGTTTCAGAAATAGTGACCTGGAAATTAACACTGGAAATAATTTTTACAAAGGAAATTAGGGTTCAGCAAACCTGTTGAGGAGACCTCTTGTAACCTGCTTGTTTTGTCTGTGCATTGCTGGGATTGAGGTCTGAAAAAGATAAGCTAAATGCTTACACCAAACATATATAAAAGTGACTTCCAGATCTAGGCAAAATTGCCACAATTCAAGACCTCTTTTTTTTTTTCTTTTTCCACCTTCTTAATTATTCTTTCTTTTGTAGCTCACCTTAAAACTTAGCTGACTCTCAAATTAAGACCAATGAATATTCATGCTCATCCATCCCAGTCTTCTCTTGCCTTATTTCTAATGAGCAAAATACTGTGTTTGTATTTTTCAACATATCTTGTGTCTCCCATGTTCTGTTAAAAATCATTAAACATTATTCTTGTTTTTGTAAGAATAAACAGATTTTAAAAATACAGTATGATTATGGTGCTTGGAGAGATAGAATTTGACTGTGAGTTTCCAGATGGTGACTTAAACTCTGGGAGTAGTAGTTCCACCTCTTCAGCTGACAGGTTTCTTGGACATCATGGCTGAAGTGGCTGTTGTTGAGGAGCTTTCCACCTCTAGAACCTTTGAGTTCATCATCTGTCCAAACTAGAAAGGATAGACCTTCTTACATCCAAGCTGTTCCTTACTCTCATTCCAGGCTGCTCTTTACTTAGAACATATCTGCTGAGGCTCCAGGTTGACTTTCCAACGACTACTATTGTTCTAGTTTGGGTGTTTTTATTCGAGGTGATCGCTCTTACTGGCCAGGCTACATTTGCTCCCACATTCCAGGATCTTCATCCTTACAAAAAAAACAAGATAATTTATTACTGTCAGAGCTACAGGAATTTGACTGTCAATTACTTTATGTAATGGGTTCATGTTTCGTTTCTTTAGTCTTAAATATATAGCAAAAGACTTTGATGTTTATTTGCATCTCCTTTGACAGGGCTGAAGCAGTTTGCTTTTCATCAAATCTCACTTTAGTTGCTACAGGTTGAAAGTTGGTGAAACTTTGAGAGGCAAATTAGTTTATTTTAGCTGCTGACGATTTATTTTTCCATAGTTTCTTTATTTTAGTTGGGGTTTTAGGTATTGTTTTGGAGTTTTTCTTCTGGAATTTAATCATGGGAAAATACAAAAATGAAGAAGGATCCCAACAATATAAGCTTGAGCAACAAGCAAGGTGATAGTAACAGCATCAGGAAACATAGATTTTGAATAGATTTGATACTAGGTTTATTAGAAAGGTAGTTTGGCCCTGTTGATCTGAAGGTAACATGATTTTGTTTAATATTATTTATAACTGATGATTTTAAATCTAATAGCGTAACAGCAAACTGAGCTATAATGGTGTTAGTTTTCGGGACCATGAGTCACTTGTGTTAATGTAATACTTCACATTAGGAGCTGCAGTGTGCAAGGCAACAGCATCCTTCAAGGTTCTCTTCTCTTACTGCCTGCCCTAGCTTAAAAGAAGAAGAAGCTCCAAGCAGCTGTGGGGAAGAAACAAAATTACCATCTGCTGAGGTGCAGTGCAGTTTTATGATCAGTGTAATTCACCTTCGTTTGTATTTTTCTATTTGAATTGCTCAACAGTCATCTCCTGGAAGACTTAAACACCTATGTCTTTTTTAAATTGTGTATTGTTCCTGTACAAAATAGTATTTGTTAACACTAAATAAACTAGGGTTTCTCAATCACTGCCATAATGTTGTAATTCATCTTCATGTACAACCTTTCAAAATTAAAAAGAATAATTTTCTTTTGTCTTGCCTCTTGCTGAAACCCTCTATCTTTCCAAGGCCAAGATATCACTAGGAAATGTAACCAATTTTCTGATGTCTTTGATGGGAAAAGTATGTATGTCTGTAAGATTGTGTTTGAATTTTAACAGGTTCGGCTAGATTTCTCTATTGAAAATCACGGGCCAGATACATTCTCAGCAACAAAGGCTGCTACATCCACAAAGATTATTCAAACTAAGCTGCTCAGTCAGAGTCCTAGTCAAGTCCAGAAGGTTCAGCTTTCTTCATCTAGAATGCATCATTTCTGTCAAATTTTAGATACAGGATCAAGCCTTTTTCTACTCAGTCCTCAAAAGAACACCAGCCAGGGTAAGCCTGCTTTGTAAAGCAGTCACAATATTTGACTCTTCTGGAAGTGTGGAAGTACAATGGATTCTGTTGCTGTTCACTAATTCTTTTATGTACTGCTTCTGTTGCTACAGACCTATGATCAGAATCTGAATGAGTTACTTGAAGGGAATTTCATGGTTGCCGGCAGAAGTAAGAATTAAGAGGAATGTCTATATAGTTGTCTGGTTTAAATGCCATCATTGCAAATACTTCCTCACTTTTATTAAGTACTCCTGTAAAATGCAAATTCTGTTTTGACACAGTCTAAAAACTTAGCTGGGACAGATATAGAAGTGTCTCTTTGAGAACTGTACACTTCATGTATTGACAAGTGACTGTTAGATCAAATTATAATTTGCATATCCTTGCTTAATTGTTATTTTTTTGGCTGGTTTATAGCTACAATACTGCTTAGAGTGCTAAGACCTGAAAGCCAAAGGTGACATCACAGGCTTAATGCTGGTATATGCTGTGGGGATTCCCTAGAATTTTATAGCCCACTTCAAAAAGTTGGAATGGGAGAAAATAGAAGCAGGTGCAAATTTTTGTATGTGAGACAGTGTCCAGTCTTCACATGTGAGACAGTGTCAGGGTTAGGATGACAGGAGAAGGTAAAACCTGGGTCACAGACTGAACATGAATTATGTTCTACTTCTAACATGAAGTGTTATACTACTACAAAAATCAGCACATGTTCTTGGAATTTTTAACAAGAGCACAATTTGTAAGATATGTGCAGTACAGTGTAGCCTCTTTACAGGGCAAGTTGTTAAGAAACTTTTTTATGGCAGCTATTATGAATTGATTATTATGAGCTATTATTATACACTATTATGTATTGCAAGTTAATGTTACATATTTCAAACTATTGGTCTGTTCATGAAGTAATCTTTCATTGGCTAAACTTCCGGAAACTAACACCTGCTGTAGATAGGACAAAAAAATAATGGACTTACATTATAATATTGGAAAAATTTTAGGAATAGATAATAGTGGAGTATGTTCCCTAGAGGGATTGTAGACTTTTCTTTATAAATAGATTAATATTTCTCCAGAATATTCCAGTAAAAGTGGTTTTAGTTTTCATTTTTAGTAAGAGGTATAGCTATCAATAAGTTATTTCTCAATATGCTGTAGGGTTTATGTGAATTGCTTGGGATTTTTGCCTTGATATTATTATTTTTATCATCGTCATTATTCCTGAGATCTGACAGTATCTGTATAGTAATATGGCAGCCATTAGCATCATTTTCAAATGAGCTGTATTATCATTACATATAGCATATGCTTGTAATCACAGACTGCAGGAACAAGAATGCAATCACTGGATTAAGGGAAGTGATTTGTTCCCCTCAGTTTGGTACTTGTAAGGCTGTTGTATCTACCTTTGGATCCTCTTGTACAAAAGCTTGACAAACTGGACTCCAGTGGAGAGCCATTAAAAGGCTGGGGCACAGAAACACATTACATGAGAGGAGGTTTAAAGATCTGGGTTGTTCAGTGTGTAAAAGAGTTGGTGATTGGTCTGACTGCTGCTTTTTAACTATGCAGTGTGGGATTTTGGAGAAGACAGAACCAGACTTTTAGAGGTGCACTGTGAAAAGTGGCAATGGGCACAAGGTGTGTCAAGATACGTGATAAGCACTGTGACATTTCACCCACAGGTCCTATCCAGCTTATATTACATCTATTTTTAAACCAGTGTATGGAGGCAATGTATCATCTTTAGTAGCTCACAAGAAAAAATAATACTTAATGGGGCTTTCAAAATAAAGAGTGGATTATAAGTATATTTATTCACAGTAGCAGTGCATTGCAGGGACAAATGTGCATTGACAGACCTGTAGGACTGGAATGGACACAGTGCTGACACTCATAATTCATGTGCTTTCTTTGTGAGGCTAGGACTGAAATAGGAAGAGTATTTCAGGTCAGGCCTATATTGACAGGATAAGCAAAAGGATGTATTTGAAACATTACTGATAGTGCCATGCAGTTTCGTGATGTTGTATGTGTGATGCAACAGCTCTGGCAGACTTACAAGGACATCAGTTTCTTAATGTCTAGAAATTTCCAGCCACTGTTGCAAAACTTAATGTAGATTTTTGGGGATCTTGAAATAGCAAAAGGGGCAGAGGATACTGCCAATGTGGAACAAGTGAAATGTGAATCAGTAAGGGAAAATATTTTCCTGACACCGAGTTGAATTTGATCCCTGTATCCCGATTTATATGAGGCACACCAGATTGGAACTTCTTACACAAACATGCAGGCCCTGAAATACAGCATTGCAAGAATATGATTTTTAAACACTGTTTTTTGCTGCTTAGCTTTCTGCTCCAGAAAAAGATGTCCTTAATTCCAGTGCACTGAATTCTGTATTTCAGAAAAAAAAAAAAAATAAAATAAAATATATATTTATATATATATATATATAAAACCAAAATCTTTTTTCTTTTGGAACAACATCATCTTAGAAGAATTATATACAAAATTTTCAAATTCTGCTTCTGATTTTTAGCAGAGGCTTGTATTATTTTTCAGGCCTGAGCTATGGAAATTAATTCAATCTTTCCCATTTAAAACCACTCACTTGAAGTTAATGCATTCATCAAATACGTTGTTACAATGGATAGAACTGTTATTGAGACAGACTAGCTTGGAACTGGGCTTTCAGGTACAAGTGACACACACAGAGACTTGGAAGCTCAGTGACAAAAAATTATTTGCAACAAAGCATGCAAGTTAGTTTGTTTATTCAAACTTTTTTTTTTTTCCCAAGTTCAACTCTGTCCAAATTGATAATACCAGTTGGTGTGTTTTGTGGAATTTCTGGTGAAACAGAGAACTGTAGCTTGAAAATGATTTTTCTGAACTTGTTGAACAGTTCATTTTTTTCATTTTACATGTATAAAACAGCCTACTGGCACTCAAAATGGTTGGCATGTCAAGTAAGCCCTGCAATTTGCTGTATTTCCAACATATTACACAATGCAATGACTAAATGTGTTTTGAAGAGTTAATGACTACATCTTAATTACTGAAGTGGACTGTTATATAGTTCATTTCATCATCAAATTCAGACCTTGTGTAAGCTTCCAAGCAAGTCAAAAGGCTATGATATATTTTAATTTTCTCTCTCCTCTCTGTACCTACTAATTTTCAGTTTACTGTAGAAATTAGATGGATTTCATAGCTTGTATGTTAATTCTGCAGATAAGTAGAAGGAAGGTGCTTAGAAGGATCATAGGTCCCTTCATCAGATATTTTTATTGTTCTCTGTTATTGAAAGAAATATAACCTCCTAGAGATAGACAGGTACAAGCCACGATGATATCAAAAGGCTACATAGGATGCATAGGCTATACAAGTAAGAAATACACCTCTGTATTTCTTTACTTTTTAAATGTTCTTTCTCAGAGGTTGAGAGTAGGTGGAGATTTTGATGGGTGATCCACATCATACGCACCTTGAATGGACGACAAGCCACCTTCAAAGAAAAGTAGAGCGTTTTTTGGAGTAAATGTTAGGCAGGAGGAGGGGAAGCTTTGTAAAACCTTTAGAAAATGGAGATTTATTTTCTTCTATTTGTCTTGATAAACTTACTGTTTTCTATTGAAGATATTTGCTAGTTTTTTAGAGGGGAAAAAAGCAAACATCACCTACTGAAGTTCAGCTGTAATACTGCATTTACTATGAAGCCAGTGCTGTGAATGGTGCTGTGTGGTACTGTGTGAAAAGCTCCTTATCAGCTCCAATCAGCTATCCTTGGGTCAGTGGAGGCTGGGGTCACTGCAGGGGGAATAAAGGGTGTAAGGCAAGCTGTGTCCCCACTAGTCATTTGACTTACATCATAGATTAAACTCTGTATTTTCATGTCCCTACATTTTTGAGAAACCCCACCACCACAAGTACTCAGAACTGTCCTGGGTTTAATAATTTGGGCTTACATTGTAGCCTAACAAAGAACAGGAGTGAGCTGCTTTGAGGTAAAGTAACTTTTTTGATTTACCACTTGATCTTCGATACTGGAGTTTCTTGTACTATAATTCTCATTGTAACTTGCAAAGCTCTGTCGTCTGAAATTCCACGCTTTGTGGATCAAAAGTTACCTTAAGTGTTTCCACACTAGACAGAATTTCAACAGCTTTGACATCACTGACAGTTCTAAGAGCAATCCATGTGGGTAAAAAGCTGGCCAGAGAAAGAATCTGGTAAAATATTAACGAACAGAAACAGTACTCTGGCTCTGGCTTCATTCCAGCTCCAATCAGAGAAAGACTCATGATCTCTTTTCTGTGTTACATAAAACTTCATCTTTGAAGCGTTTCACAAATATTAACTAATGCCCCAGCTACATTTTCCTCATTTCTATGTTCTTCTTCTGAATAGGAACTTGTTTGAGTTGGTGTTCCTTCAGAAGCACATTTAGCCATAGGCATATATCTAGTGACAAATTTCTTAAATTAAACTTCCATGTGAGGAAATTTCAGTTTGCCTGTATATGTCTACATGTATCTCTTTCATCCTGAAGAAAAATAAAAAAATAAAAAAATCTATGAATGGTAATATCTGACTGAAGTTAACACACATCAAATAGAAGATATGTTAAGCATTTCAATGCAATAAACATTTAGTTCCATTTACAAAACCAGTTTAGGTGCTTAGCTGTGATCTTGCTAGCTCTGGTTGCCACAGTCACTTGTGAAAGTAAGTTGCAGGCTTGTAAATTAGGTGTGTTTTTTCATTGGTGTGCAAACCAAGCTACTGCATTTCAATAGTATTTCTAATTCTGGGGTATTGATTCTTTATCTTTTGCTAGTTTTTGGAACTAACCTTACAAGTTTGCAGTGGTTGGTTTTAAATTTCTGATAGTAAACATTTTTGACAGTCCAAAATTAAAAACAGCCATGTAGAATGCTTGTGTTCTGTGGTGTTGTTCCAAGTACCTAATTGAATAGCCTTTACTAGTTAGAACTATAGTTTCTCCGCTAAAGACAGGAGACAAGCATACATGTGAAGAAGTCTTCACAGGAAGGGATGCTTGTGGTACATTGGTGCTTGGTTACTTTACCTTTGGAATTACACAATTAGAGCCTGCCACATTAATTTCTGAAAGTCATCCCCTTGGGTGAATGCAAAAGGCCTTTGAAAACTGAGTATTTAAACAAACAGACTGTCTGTAAGCAGTGTTAACTGTGCGCTATCTGTGGGTCTGCTCATTCCTGTTATTTAGACCACAAACAAGAAGTAGTATTATTCTGCTGCTGTTCCTGTTCAAGAAAGTAATCTTGGAAGCAATACCTTTACGACACTGCTGCCTGCACTTTTCTAAATGGTTGATGTTGTGAAATTCTGCTTTCTTATCTGCCAGATGTAGAGATATTCTAATGATTAAAGTCCGTTTCCCAGGCAGGAAAATAGACGCAACCATCTTCATGGGCTCAAGCATCCTCTTCCGTCATTCTTCTACATCTGTAGGATGCCACTAGGTGGCAAGCTGGACAACAGGATTTCACATCCACAGCTCAAGAGACCATTGAGCTTTTGTCAGCTGTGATTCTCTGCACTGAATGAGCCACCAAGCTGATTCAGTGCAGAAATCACACACACCTGTGAACAGCTGGTTCAAGCTAAGCCTGTGTATAAAAATTATTTTGAAAAGTGCCATGTTTTGACACTAGCCACGATATCATGCTTTGCACAGAGCTGTAAACCTTCAATCAATCAATTTACTCCGTAATTCAGGAACATTTGTATTGTTGTTGTGTTGTATTTCCTTTGATGTAGAATTTTGTTTAGACTTTCTACCATGTTCAGTTGACTTTGAAAATTTACCTTCTCATACTAGTAACTGATTTTTGTCAATTTTTGCACCTTTTATTCTTGCTGTGATTGAGTAGTATCTGGGACTGCAGCCTATGATGCTTATAAAGTTAAACTAATACAGAATACTGTAGTATTATTTTGCAAGTTTATTATGACTGCTTCTGCTGTCTGCTTTGGCTCTCCATAGAAAATCTGAAGTTAAAGTCTCAATGCCTTGAAAAATAAGGATTAAGTGGCTGGAGCCAAACATCTCTAAATATTACCTATAGTTTACAGTGAATAATGTGATAGAACAATTCCACTTATCTAAAGAAACCTGTGATAAGACTGAAGTTCAGTTAGTTGGAGATAATAGTTTTTGGAGAATTATGTGAGAACTGCAAGATGGACTCTGACTGGTATCAGGACCAGTCACACTGCTTCCCAAACAAAAGATGTTTCTTTTTGAGTTAGTCCTTTCTGGAAAGACAGATACTCTAGATAACAAAACCAAAGATTTACATACTAAATGCTTTCCTAAGCGAGAGAAGATTGAAAAAAGACCCAAAAGATAATGGTAGTAAATGCAGCTTTGCCAAGCTAACAGTTACCTGTGAGCCTTTTATATCATGCATATCCTAACGCATTTTCTAACAATGGAGAGAAGGGTAAACTTGTAAAATATGATTTTTTAAAACAGCTGAACAGATAGGTAGTGCTTGACTTGAACCTTCCAGCTGTTTTCCTCTCTTAAGCAGTCTGATGCTAATGGAGAATGAACATGTACAGATGAAGTGGGGATTGAGCAGAAGACGCTGTGTTATACCATCAGTATGGCAAGCCTTAATGGACTCTTCTGGGCCTCTTTTGTACAGAAATGGTCCTGGTAATAAAAGATTTTGACAATGTGGCACTATGGCAGCAGTATATTTAGAGGAAAAGAGTAAACCAGCTCTCTTCAACTATCCAATCTCATAAATGAATACAAACATAACTACAAAAGATTTTTTCTGTTTTTTGAGCAGTGGAGTTTGAAGTTGTACATTCAATCGAGCAATCTGAAGAATCTCAGCAAAATGTCAAAACCAAGGATAAACTTGAAATGTCAGCTGAAGATTTGACAGTCAGAGGAACAAGGCTGGAAGTTCAGCAGAAGTTAAAATCTAGGAGTTTATGTTGTGCTTATCTAGTAAAACCAAAAATGTCTTCTAGCATGGCAAAAATCCGTAATTATAATATTAAAGACTGATTTCTATGTTGACAGCAAGTTGTAGGTTCACGCTTGCTATTAACTTACTTTGCCATCTCCATATCAGGCCTAATTATCAGCCTCAGTTTTGTATGTCAGGTTGAGATATTTGCAGCCAGAAGAGAGAACAAATACCCTGTTTCATACACTGAAGCCTAAAATAAAGGGTTAATCTGTGTACATTATGAGATTACAGTTTTCACTGTTAATACTGATTTATTTTAATTATATATGTTAAGATTTTCTTGCATCATGGATTTAGAAATGCCCAGTTAACACATAAGTAAAGCCTTGTGCCTTCAGGCAGGGCTTGCAGGACTTTAGCAGATATTTTATTGAGAAACTGTAGATATGATTTAAGCTTACAAGTGGGATGCCTCAACCTACTTGTCTTTTTCTAATTAACAATGCAACCGTTAATCCTGTGCAGCTATCTTTCTACTTGAAAGAAAGGGGTTTAAAAACATTACATTTGAGTCTGTATTATTTCTCATCTTCTGTAGCTCTTTCCACTTGTTCAGAGAGCATGAAAGAGTAAAATTTTTAAAATTAAATTTCTGTTGTCACACCGGTGATTGTATTTTCCCTTGACAAGAGATAGTATGGACTTTAAAGCAGTGAGAAACACCGCTACTGTGTAGAATCATACACTCAGAATAATACAGGCATGTTGTAAGAAGTAAGTCTTAAAACAGATGAAACTGAAAGAAAACTTGAATGAGTTGTGATGTAACAAAGGATAGCTATGTAGTAATGAACTTGCCAGGACACTAATAATAATAAGTAATCAGTGTATTTTTGTAGCATTTCCAGTAATGCTGAGCTGTCCTGCTGGGATATTACAGAGATTAACTTTCCTATAAATAAAGGAAAAGGACATGAAAAATTCAAGAAAAAGCTTTTAATTGTGGTGATGGTCAAGCACTGGAACAAATTGCCCAGATAGGTTAGTGAGTCTGTCTATGGAGATACTCAAAACCCAACTGGACATGGGCCTGGCCAGACTGTTACAGCTGGCAGTTGAGTTGAGGGCTTGGACTAGGTGATGTCCAGATGTACCTTCCAATATAAGAGATTCTGTGATTCTGCAAGTAGTATCACTGAAGTGAATAATACTTCTCACTAAACATTTTATATGTTCTGCTAAACATATAAAATCTAAAAAGGATGAATGAAAGAAGAGAGCTAATTACCCCTGAGCATCTTTTCTTTTTTTCTTTTTTTTTTTTTTTTTTTTTCTGGAGCTTTTTTAATAGAAATGCTTTCCTGATACTCTTTGCAAAGAGGTGCTCTCTTCAGCACCTCATAATGTGGTAGTAATCCATTTGAGAATTTGAATAATTGTTTTGTACTACCTGCTGAAAATATTTTGATTTAGAGCAAAGGTGCAGTGGTATTATAATCAGATGCTTAATATGCAAGAAATTTAATGAGATGTTACTAAGCCAGTATAAGGCCTGACTGAGCTTGTGAGGTTCTTCCTAAATATTTTCATTACTTGAAAATCCTGTCATTTGATTCAACATTGTTCATGAGCCAGGACAACATGATGCACTCCCTTGAACCAGGCCCTGAATGAGCTCTTTCTGTAGCACAAAGCATAGTGGTTTCTAACAAGTACAGGAATTTTGGCCCAGATCACACCAGTTAAAGCACTTACTGGTTATTTCTAGAACTCAGTGTTCAAATTCCAAATTTTATAATAGCTGTAGATCATCTGGAAAGATTTTTTGTTATTTCCATGTTTAATATTTACCTGTGGAGATGCACAATAGTTTGGTGGTATGAGATTCTGTGCATGTGTTAAAAGCAGCATAAAAAAGCAGTTTGTTCCATGATATTTGTAATATTGCATCTGAACCTGGAAAACGGTTATCTTTATTCCTTACACCGTGGGTGTAAGCTGATGGGCTGCAGACTTCAGAAATGCCTTTGTGTAGGTTGGTATGCAGATTTCTATGGCTGTTTGTTTGTTCGTTTGTTTGTTTGCTTGTTTGAGGGTTTTTTGGGGTTTTTTTTTTTGCTTTCTTTGTGGTTGTTTGGTGTAGTGTCTCACTCCCCCTCCCATGTCACCTGGCATGCCTGTTCATGCAGACCTCTTGCCAGTAATGCAGCTTTAATTTATTCAGTTTCCCTGAGAAACATGTTTCCTTAAGTCAACTGTAGGTAATGAAAGATGATAGCTGGGTTGTTTAATTTTATGTTACTTGTGGTAGAAAAAAAAAAAGCAGTTCAGTTATTGTAAATTCGTTTCAGAGTACTTCTAAGAACACAGCATGTAAGTATGAAAATTAACAAAATACGCATAATAATAATATGGACATACTGCTTTGATCCTGTGTGGGGAGGTTGTACACTAAATCCAGCAGGAAAATTCTCATATATTTCTCTTATGACCAAAATATTTAACAAAATGGGCACTAATTTCTAAGAACCAGATTAGAAGAGTGGCAGTAAGGTACTACTGTGGATACTATTGAACTGTACAAAGAAAGGAACGCCTATAAAGAAGAGAATTAAGGCAGATCACAGCGTACTGAAAAGGTAAAAGAGGATATTATTTATTGTTGTCCTTATCAAAAGGTTAAAAACATGTTATGTTGAGGAATATATAGATGAAGGCAAGACGTCTGCCCCGGGAAGGTCGAAATTGAGCTGTATTGCGAAACGGCAGCGCTAGCCGGGAGAGGGGCCTCTGCCCAGAGCCAGTTCACAGCCACGAACGAGAGACAAGGCAGGTGACTTTCTTGCATCCCCGTGTCCAAGCCCACATTTGCCGACCGAAAGGCTTTTTTGTTTCGGAGTGGCAGTCGTAGGCAATGCAGAAGAAAATTCAGATTCGTTGCTGTTCGGGTTTAACTGAAGGAGTGCAAGTTACAGGGAAAGTGGATGAAAGGTGATCCACCCCGTTCCGTCGGAGGGAAAGGAGGCGTAGCAGGGGCACGGCGGGGAGGGAATCTCTGGCGCCCGCCCCCCGCCTCCGGACTCGCTCTGCTGCCGCCAGTCAGGGCGGCGCGATGGGCCTGGGCACGGGGCAGCACATCCCCGGCCGGCGTGCCTGCTGCCCTGTGGTAACCCCGGGACCGCGCTCCGCCGGGGTGAACGACCGCCGCCGCCGGAGAGCGATGGGCGCTGCTCGCTCTGCTGGCGGCCCCAGCCACCCCGCAGCCGTCACCACATCGCCTTATCGCTTAGCAACACCGCGCGGGCCCCGCGATTGGCAGGGTCGCGCCCCCGCCCACGTGCCCCCGCCTCCGTATTGGGTGCCGTCCCGGGATTGCGCGTCCGGCCCGGCGTCCCTTCCCTTTGTGCGCCGCGGGTGCGCGCGGGCGCTGCACGATCCGTCCGCGCTTGGACCGGTGCCCGCCGAGCCTCCGCGTCAGTCGCCGAGCCACGGTGCCGGCACGGCGCGGCCGTACGCCTCACAGTGTACCTACCCGCGGGGAGGTGGGAGAGGGACACGAAAAGGTCCGCGACACGAGGGGTCCGTGCTGCCTCGTCCCCGTCCAGGCCAGCCCAAACCCAGGCACGCCCGCAGCGCTTGGACTTCCACGGCCTGCAGTACGGGGCGGGGAGGGGCGCGAGAGCTTGGCCCGGTACCGCGGGAAAAGGGGCCCGCCTGTGTCCGCCCTGGCCTGGCCAGGGCCCCCTCCTCCCGTGGAGCGGATCCGGCGGGCAAGGTTGGCATCACCCCGGGTCTGGCCGGGGCGGCCCTGCCCCGGCTCTCATTGGACTGCGGCGAGGCGTAAACTGTCAGCCCATGTGGCGTGGCCGCCGGAGGTGGCGACTGCTTAAATAGCGGTGAGAGCTAGAGGGAGATAGTGAGGAGAGCGCGGAGTATCGGTCGTGCGCAGCTCGGCAACAGCCGCAGCAGCGTCCCCCCGCAGCATCCTGATCCTGTACCGAGCTGACGACACAGTCTTACCGACACGAAGCCAGCCGCACCTGTGCAGGTATCGGCGGGCTAGCGGGTGCGCCGTGCTTCGGAGCTTGGCAGCTTCTGCTCCAGGCTCCGCGGCCCGTTGCGCCCCGTGGGTGCGCTGGGGAGGCTCCATCTTGCCTCTACGCTGGGTGGGCGATGAGGGTCCGCGGGCTCGGTCCGCGCGACCGGAAGGTTCTGCTCCCCGGCCCTGGGGTCCCTGCGCCCTGTTGCTGCGGGCCGCTTTGCTGCGGCCCAGCGCGGTCGTTCTGGGGAGAGTCCCCCACCTCGGCGGCTGGTTACCGAGCCGCAGCCTCCCACTCCGCACGGCAAGGTGGCTGCATTGTGGTGCTGGCGCTCGGCCATCTTGGCGGCGGGCGGGGACCGTGCCGCCGCCACAGTCGTGAGCCCTCGCTGCCGGGCCGAGCGGCGTCGGGGACGCGGCCGGGCCCCGCTGCCCGCAGTCGTGGCGCGCGCCCGACGGCAGCGGCTGCGCGAGGGGCCGCGCCCGCCGCGGGGCTGGGCGGCCTCGCGCTGCCGCAGCTCGGCCGCCGAGCTCCGCACAGCCTCGGGTGGGCGCCGGGCTGGAGTACGGGCCGCCCTGCCCAGGCAGTGGGGCGACGGCGCTGTGCTCTCCACGCCACCCTGGGCTAGCGCGAAGGCACGGTCCTGACAGGCTGAAGAAGCTGGTATGGGAGGAGATCGGCGCTCGACATTGGAAAGGGAGACTCACCAATAGGTTCTGGGGATCCATCTGAAAAAACGTGCCGTGTATACTGCTAAACTATTCTTTACCACTTCGGTGTAAAACAACGGCGCACTCGAAACAGCCCGGTTATCGTACACCAGTATGGATTTGATGATGCGATTCTGTTAGGAACGTGGTCATCATCTCTCTGGCTGTTTTTGTATCTGTTTGGTTCTTTTTCCACATTGCTTCTGTGGCATATGGCCGTATAAGATACTGAATGCGTATATTCCTAGCTAAAAGCTTTATTTGTATGCTTAAATTTAAGCAGGCAGTATTAAGGCTGTGTAAATTAACTTGCATACCCCGTCAGACCACCTTTGGGGGCTTTGGAGATTGTTTTGTCTTAAAAAATGGGAGAAGAAACCTCAAGCCACACGAGCAAAGGATTTCAGCTAATTCTGCAGCCTCTACCCTTGAAACAAAATGAAGAGAATAGTACATTGTGAAAGGCCGCATTTAGTGGGTGAATTCAGAGAATGAGGGCAGGTATGAAAAATAGACATTTTACAAACATGATAGAGTAATATTTGAGACTTCGAGTTTTATACAGGTAATTTCTGACTACTTGGGAATTGACCAAGCTGTGTTGATTCCATGAGCAAAGTATAACTTACCTGTTCTCCAGTAACAGCTTTGACCCACTAAGTAGTGCATTTTAAATATAAACACATTCTACTGTTTTTCATTTCTGTTGTGGTCAACCCAACAGGACAAATACTTACCCAAAACAGAGGCCTTTGAAAGATCTTTGTTAGATTGAATCTGTAACATACAGATTGATGGTAGCCAAATGCTTTCAAAAGAATGAAAGCCAGACTGTGTTTGCCTCTATTCTGTGGAGGGGGTTTTGGAGGCAAGTATTATATCTCTTCGTAAGTGAAGTTTTTATGTAAGGATAGTTTTTTATCACAAATTTTAGAAATTATAGACAGAGATTAGGAAACCTGGGTTATGATGTCATCATACTGAAAAAACAAAGAAAACGGTCCTTTTGTCAATATCTGTGCTGAAGAAAGCTATGGAGGAGTCATGAGTGTTTCATTTTACAATAATAAAAGCTCAAAAAAAGATGAAGGTTTGGACTGCCTAGAAACAATAGCAGAGCTGACTTTAAGAATTCTGTCACACCATGATGTCAGCTATCAAATAACAGCGAAATAAATATTTTGATCCTGTCTAGGAAAAGGAAATGTGCATCAGGCAAAACAAGGTTTGGGTTTCATTTGTCATTTCTTTGCGAACAGCTGTTTCTCCCTCCCTTTCCCCTTCCTTTCTTAAGCAAACCTTAGGCGAACAAGTCACAGCAGAGTAAGTTTATGTTCAGTGGTTGGCAAGTCAGGTATGAGCAGGCAAAGGCATCAGATTTTACCTTCACTTTGTGTGTAGGTTTTGGTTTTGGATTTTTTGGCTTTTCTTTCCCTCTATAAGCTTATGTGCTTAATGGTCAGAGGGTTATTTCTGTAAGGAAACAGTAGATAAAAGTATTGTAAAAACAGGGATGGTGGAAAATTATGATTAATACTTTTTTGATTAATTTTTGGTGCCAAATTATGAGGGGCTGGGGAAAAAAAAATGTTTTCAATGCAATAGAAAACAGTATTTCAACTTAAGACTAGCTTTGATACCAGAAGGGATTGTTAGTTATTACTAGTCACAAACTGAATGAGTCAGCAACAAAGTAGAATTGCTAAAAAATATTGTGCAAATCCAGCTAGATGGTAGTTTAGGCTTAACCGAGGTGTCTACTGCACTGATACTTTGGCAGAGGGGAGGGAAGGTTGGCTGTGGTATGTTTTTTACTCCACTCAATTTAAAACACTTTACAGTTGTCTGTGGAAAATTCACACAACTCAATTTAAGCAAAAGCATGGGATAAACTGAGGAAGAAAGATGTTGGGTGTCTGGTTGGATTCAGAAAATATAGCCTTAAGAAACAGAAAACTCCTGTTTGTCCTTCGTTATTTTCTTTGTCTCCTGATTTGACCTGTTGCTTTTGAACACTTTGCTCATCAGAGGTAGTAGGAGCAGTCTGTTTGTATGTTTGCTGTAGTCTAATCTCCTTTAGAACATGTGTAGAAATAAATGTTCTTTCTTGATCTGTGCTATGCCCTGTACTTGAAAATCTGTCAGTGTACTGGGTTACTGTGTATAGTCAAAAAATGCTCTATGGAAAACAAGTCTCTATTAATAAAGTAAAATAATAATGCAATACACCATTTGGGGGCAAAGTTAATCAACCTTAAAACGGTTTACTCTCTGTCAAGGACAACTGAAAACATTGTTGATAGCTGTAACAACTGCTGTAATCACTGTTTAATCAGGGATGGCTTGATATCCATGACTTTTTTTCTGACCACTCATGTTTTCCAACAGCAGAGCATCTCTGCTGTCTGCTGCTTAATCCATAATTTGTATCTTATCTTAGATGTATGCATTTGGAGCCATTTGTGGCAAGTCTAAATCCTTCTGGTTCTTTGTGTATTAAAATATTTTAATTTGTCGCACTTCTTACAAGAGTTAAAATTATCTTCTTGGCTCTTGTTCTTCTGATTTTGATTACTGCAGCATCTTTTTCTCCACCTTTGACATAGTCTTGCTCAACTACATTCATAACAAGTTGGCAAAAATTGTTTTGTTGATGAATTTCATTACTTCGCTGTCTGAAAGAAACATTTAGTCAATTGGTTGTACCTGGATAGAGTTTTTCTGATACTCCAGGGAAAGATATGTAGGATGGGAAGGAACAATTCCGGAAATCATGTTTCAGTCTTCTGAAATAGAAATTATATTTCTTTCCCTAAAAATCATCACCTGAAGACCTGAGGAATAAAATAGTTACACTTAAATTGTCATTGTCATGTCTCATATCTTAAGCTTAAATAATAGATTTTATGCCCAAGATCTCTCTTTCCCCGCCCCTGAAAGCGTAGTAGATTTGTGGCTCTTGGATGTTTTTTAAAGGTACAGCGGTGAGGCCAGTTATAAAACTGACTTACTAGTTTTGTGTGAGTGGAAAAACTGAGAGGTTTCTCTTCAGCATGGAGCGGACTGGGCCTGTTACTACCAACTTAAGTTTTGAGGACTAGTTTCTCGGTGAGGGGCTTGTTCGGTTTGGCCTTTACTGTTTCCTTTTTTAAATGAACGGGAGTGGAATAGACCTTCTGTTGGTTTGGGTGTTTAACACAAGACCTAGAAATCAAAGATGTCCTTTTGGGAGCATTTCTGATTTTGCTCCCAGAAGGAATGGACTGGGTGAAGTAATCATCTCTTCTGCTTCAGTGTTAGGTGTTGCATAATTCCACAGTTACTCCACAGATCTGAATCAAGATTACTGCTGAAGGAAAGAAGGGTGAAAGAAGTCAGGCAGCCTCTGTAGTGCTACGTTCCGGCAGGGCTACACCTCAGCTGTGCAGAGGGCCCTGCTTTCCTTCTGCACACCCCAGCAGCCTCATGCAGGTGGGGGAAAAGGGCACCTTGCCTGAGCAATGTATGGTGTGAAGGGAACAGAGGCCTGTTTCTTGCTCAAAAGGAAGTCCCGAAAGAGGCTGCAAAACGATGCCCAAATGAAACATCTTGGGTTGGTAAAACAGCCACTAAATACTCATCAGAGAGTACCCATTAGCGCTGTGCTTTGGAGAGGATGATGAAGCACCAGCAACACTTAAGCAATGGGCCTGCTTGCCACTATGTAGCGTAATGCCTTATGGAAGTCAAACTTCAGCTCTTTCGTAACAAGCCTTTTCCTTCAAAGTTTATTAAGGCAGACTTCTAGTTTTTTGCATGCCTAGTTTTGTGGTTTTTACTTGTTTAAAATCCCACACATTGAAGAATATTTTGTTCCTACTTACCAGAAGGTTTATTTAAGGAAGTACTGTGAATGCTTTCTATCTCTTTGGTTCCTGCAGCCATACTTCTATTTATTTTCATATTATAAAACTACCACCATGTATATGAGAATTTCCCCTACCCCTTTGTCTACTTAGGATCTAAAATTATAATTTGATTTTAACTGCAACATCAAGTTAACTTGCCTTGTCTCTATTTAGTTATTAATATATTTTTACTGTACTAGAAGATAAAGGAGTGTAGGACATGACCTATCATTTGGTACTGTGTTCTGATACAGGTCTCCTGCCATGCTGTGTTATGCAGCATATTGCTTTCTTGTGGTATTTGAGATTGGGGTCTTGAATGCAAATTTCTTGGGACAACAGCTGAAGTTTTTCATTCTGTCTGTGTTCCAGATCTGTTCTGGCAAAGCATGTCTTAAAGCACCACCCTCTATCGTGTCTAGTCAGTTCTACATTCCCAGTTCTTTAAATATGTGGCAGTGAAGGGTGCAGCTAGGGAATACTTTAGATGTAACGCTTATTTCTTTGGTTTTGGCATTTAAAACGATGCTAAATTGTACTGTAATCTTTGTGCTTTGTGTGGGTTTTCTCCTGTGTGTGTGTGTATGCGGGGGTTTGGTGTTTTGTTGGTAGGTTTGGTTTGGGTTTTTCATCAGGTTTTTGTTTGCTCAGTTAATTGTGGGGGGGAAGGGGAGTTAGTGTTGTGTTGTTTATTTGGGCGGGTAGTTTAGTGCAGTCTTGTAGTTTCGTTTGTTTGGGGTTTCTTTTTTTCATGTCCAACAAATCTTTTGATTATTGATTCTTAAGTTAACATTTAACTTTGCAATGATTGTAGAACTTGTTTTGCTACCTCCTAGGTTTGCCTTGTAATTATGTATTTTACTAAGTGTATTTCATAATTTCTCCACCCACTTCTGCTCCAGCATGTTAATCTTTCTTCTTTGCTGACTTCACAGAGGCTCTGCATTTAGTAGAGGTAGACTTATTCATTTTCTGGTTGTCATATAGAAACTGGTGGTTCTCAGAGCCTGATGCTCCTTCAGGATCATTTTTTTCATCCTTATCAGCCCCATGGGTCTTATGGTCTATCTGATTAGTTGGGTTTTGGTTGGTTTTTTTTAAAATAGTAGAGACTCCATGGGCTGTTCCTGTGTGGGTGTTCCTGCAAATACACTTGTTTGTCACAACATGTCAGAAAGACAAGACACGTATACTTTGCTCGGTGTGAAATCTTACTAGCCTTACTGCTTTGTGGATCTCAGCAACAGGGAGAAGTTAAGAGATGGAGGACGTGGTGATTGCAGGCATAGCAGGTAGGCTGCCAGAATCTGAGAACTTGCAAGAGTTTTGGGAGAACCTGCTTAATGGAGTTGATATGGTCACAGAGGATGATCGGAGGTGGAAACCAGGTGAGTGCTTATTGTCACTTCTTTTGGAGCCCTGAGTTCTGAGTGTTTTAGAGGAATTATCCTATGAAAAGAGAACTTATGAAATCGAAATCCTGCCAGACCTGAATTAACTTCTGATAAATCAAGAAATTCAGTAACAGAATACTTTTATGCATTTCGTAATGTTATGTCCTGTGCAGTAGCAGGTTATAAACAATACGTAGCTTACTTTCAAATAAAAGATCATTCTGACAGAGCAGCTAGACAACATTAATCCCATACCTGCTTCTGATAGCTGTGACAGTAACACAGCTCCGACATTCTTCTGCATTCAGAAGTAGCACAGGGATTCCAGTTGTGTGGTTTATGGCTTTTTACAATATTCCTTTTGTCTCATTGTCCTTTTGAAGTGTTTGACACGTGTCTACCTAATTCAAGCTAGTGATTGCAGAAGTGAAAAACAGCTTTTGTTTTTCTTCTAACTGGTGACTAACTGGAACCACCACTCAGACTGTATGTGCTTGGTACAACTTGCCAAAGCAAAAATGGTTAAACTGGATAGATGTCTTTTTCTGCTGTATCTAGGAGAGTCCTAAAAATTACAATCGTTTTTGCCAATGCAGCATACTCATTCCAGATGAGGTAGATACTCTTGCAGCCCTCTGGGTACTGCACAGCGGAGTGATGTTACATGAGTAATTGAAAATCAACTGTGGTCATTCTGTACTGTGTCTCTCAGCTTGTAGCTGCTTCACTGTTGATATATTTTGTGACTCAGTGACAAATTTTTCTTCACAGGAATTTATGGATTGCCCAAGAGAAATGGAAAGCTCAAGGACATAAGCAAATTTGATGCATCGTTTTTTGGTGTTCACCCCAAGCAAGCTAATACAATGGATCCTCAACTTCGCTTGCTGTTGGAAGTTTCTTATGAAGCTATTTTGGATGGAGGTAAGCGGATGAATGACTGAAGAGGGAGAATTAAGCTGTATTGTCTCTGTGTAACAGGTGCAGACATGCACCTGTTTGATGAGAGCTCTAACAAGGAAAAGCATCACATTAGAGAGGAGATCCAAGACATGGTATGGGGGTTACCAGATCCCAGTATAAGGGTTAGAACAAAGCTGTTGTCTCTGGAATACCAACAAGGAAATCAGTGCTGACTGCTAGCCGATCTGTATATATGGTACAACCAGTATGACAGAATCACTTCAACAGTCAACAATTCTAGAGCTTTTCTATGTTCTGCTCTACCCTAATACTCTCTAATAAAGCTGTTGTTAGAGGAAAAGAAGGATGACTTGATTAAAATTCTCATCCATGGTTTAAAAGAATGACAGATGGCCTGATATATTCCTGTCTATTGTCTGGATTCTTAGAAAACCTGTAGCATTTGATCTGTTTCTATAGAAGGTTTTCCTAGGAATTGTGCTTTCAGAAATAGGAGCCTCTCTCTTCTATCACTTCCAGTGTTTTGAGATTTTGATTTACTTATCCACCAAGCCAAGAAGTTTATTCTTCATGTTAATCAGTTTCATGTCAGAACATAAGCACATGGGGAAAAAGTTGGAACCACCTCACTAGTACTGACAAATTATAAACTGAAAGAGGGCAAATTTAGAGGAAATGAGGAAAAAATTATTTACTGTCAGAGTGGTGAGGTATTGGAAAAGGTTGTCCAGAGAGGCTGTGAATGCTCCAGCCCTGACAATGTTCAAGGCCAGGTTGGGTATCTTGAGCAGTCCGGTCTAGTGTAGGATGTCCCTGCCTGTGGGTCTGGGGGTTGGGAACGGATGATCTTTTTAAGGTCTCTTCTAACACTTAACATTCTGTGACTAACTGAAATTAACTTTTGCTTCTCTGCTTCTGAGCATCCATCTGGAGACTGAATATTCTGTTTGTCTCCAGGACACCTGAAGCACAGAGAAGAAACAACAGAGATTTCTGACGGTTGACCTTGCTATGTGGTTTTTTTAGAGCAAAGTTGTTTCTTGTTCTGGTTGTTGGCTATTTTTGTACTTAAGAATTCTCATTTCCATCTTGTAATTCAGATCTGGGCTGAATTGATGTGCTCACATGACATTTCATGTGCTGTGATTTTTCTCCCAGTCTGCTCCTTTTCTCTGTACTGGAAGTCAGCTGTAAGCTTCCCCTGTCAGTGTTTGTACTTTTCGTAGTCTGTGCACTTTTTTACACAAGACTAGCAATGCCCAGCTAGGCTGAAAATCTTTGTCAGGGCACAGTATGTTCTGGACAAAAGCCAATAACAAACCTTTGACAGACTTTGAAATAAGACATGTAAGGTCTGCAGTTGAAATAGTTAAAAGGTTAGTAAAGGTAAGGGAACAATGCTGCAGGCTTGTCAGAAAGGGACAATAAGTAGTTTTTGGTGAAGTGGTGCCAGTGTACGTGGTATCTCCCCAGTTTGCCCCTCATTTTGTTTACTGTAATCTACCTTCCAATCCCCATAGGTGTAAATCCAGCCACCCTCCGTGGCACAGACACAGGTGTATGGGTTGGTGCCAGTGGGTCAGAAGCTGCTGAAGCCCTTAGCCAAGATCCAGAAGAGCTTGTGGGATACAGTATGACTGGCTGTCAGCGTGCTATGCTTGCCAACAGGATTTCCTACTTCTATGACTTCAGAGGTAAGTGTCCCCCACACCTGTTAATGCTGATCAGCAATTGCAATTTCAACATGATTGTACCACAGTTGCTGAAGAGGACTGGGATGGATATTATGGCACAGACGCTTTTGGAATAAGAAAATAGTATTTAACTATTCTAAGGAAGCATATGAGAAGTTAAAAATATATAGTGACTATGTGATAGGATTCCCTGTAAGGCTTTATAACTCAGCTGCTGCTGCTGCTGGGCATAGCTGGTGTTGATTTGAAAGACGGTGATGTCAGGAACCCTTTATAAAAAGGCCTCAGGCCTTTCTGGTCTTTAGACTGCTATTTGATATCAAGATGTGTGGAAGTTGGCTTGACCAGAGGTAAACTGCTTCTGACTGTAGCAGTTGGCTTTTTTTTGAGTAAAGTGGAAGAAGTAGGAGAGCCACACAGATGATGAGATTGAAGGCATGGGTATAATTCAATCCATGTATGGCACTGAAGGGAATGGAGAGATGGAAATTGATATGGATTGCATCAGAGAACAGAGATAATGGGAAGGGCAAGGGATTTTTATTGACAAGAATGGGTAGTTAGATGAGACTTGCCTCAGTCTCATCTAGCTGTGTTCTCTTTGATGGAGAGACAGGTTTTTTTTAAAAATGCTCTTAAAGCAAATGTGTTCACAATTTTTTCCCGTTTTTCTCATGCCTTACCTTGTAAGTAGGCAGAGATGATGGTTCTAGCCTCCCATTGCATCAGGTTTATCTGCTATGTTCTGAGGTAACTCTTATTTAACATTGTTTTTAATATGCTTCTTGTAATCCTGTCCTGTAGTCTTTGGAGAAGAATCTAGGAAATTAAGATTGTTTTTCCTTATGTTTCTTAAGGACCAAGCCTAACTGTTGACACAGCCTGCTCCTCTAGTCTCATCGCTCTGGAAAACGCTTATAAGGCAATTCGTCATGGGCGGTGCAGTGCAGCCCTAGTAGGAGGGGTCAACCTCCTGCTCAAACCGAACACATCTGTGCAGTTCATGAAATTGGGTATGCTTAGTCCTGATGGTGCCTGCAAGGCTTTTGATGTTTCAGGTAAGGCATTAGTACAAAAGCTTATGATGTATGAGAGTAACTTACTGTACTGCCTATGACCAGCTACTCTTTAAATACAGCAAAGAGCTCACCTTGTAGTTGTGCCAAGGTGCACTGTTTGGGACATACCCTGTACCTGGTCCATGTAACCTGGAAAACTAATTGTGGGGAAGAAACTGATACCATATGGTTTGTTCCTCTGCCTCTGGGGAGAAAAATTAGCTGTCTCATGATGGAAAATTTCTGTTTTCATTTGTAATGAACACTGTCTTTCTAGGTCATAACATTTTTCTTTAAAAGAAATAGATTTGTCAAATTCTTAAACAGTCTATTTTAAGAGGTAATCTTACTGCATGGCGATACTGCATTTTACAAAGCAGAACAGAGGTCATGACTCATTGTCTCTCTGCTCTCAGGAAATGGATATTGTCGCTCTGAAGCTGCTGTTGTTGTTCTTTTGACCAAGAGATCTATGGCTAAGAGGATCTATGCCACGATAGTAAATGCTGGAGTTAACACTGATGGCTTTAAGGAGCAAGGTAGGTCTTGAGCTGCTGAAAAGTGAGATACTACTGAACTGTTCACTCTAGAGTCTTTGCCATAAAAAATGGTCCGTTGTAGGATTCTTTAGATGTGTGAATGGTTTTTTGTGTTTGGGTTTGTTTTTTTTTCAATTTCTGGTTTTGATAATGCAAAGTTCAGGACCCTGTTTTGTAAAGAACTTGAAGGAGAGAAGTGGTGGTTTGTACTGAAGTAACAGCAATGTTCTCTTGCTAATTGAGCATTCCTCAGGACATCTCTGCAGTAACTTCTGCACTGATGGTAGAAATGTAGGTACAGTATTAAAACTGTAAAGCTTTTACCCTATTGTTGTCCAGCTTCTCCTGCTCTCCAGTTGTGGTGACATGAAGCATCACATGTTTTACTTAACCTAGACAATTAGTATTCTCTTAACCAGTAGCTTTCCACCCTAGTCTAACCCATTGCTTTATGCTAATTTCTGGTTCCTTTGCTCTTCTCACAAAGAGCCTGAGAGCTTGGTGCTAAGGACATGGTGAAAAGGTCTTTAGTTTAATATGTTTTTTTGGGGGGAGGGACCTGGCAGCCCAAAGCAAATGAAAGGATGCCAAAATCAGAACAGGAAGCACGTGATGAGAACGAAATTGACAGCAGTTTTGATCCTAGGTGTGACATTCCCATCTGGAGAGATTCAGGAGCAGTTGATCAGATCTTTGTACAGGGAAAGTGGTGTCAAACCTGAAGAAGTGGAGTATATTGAAGCTCATGGGACAGGCACCAAGGTCAGCATAGTCCCTTAGGGACTAAATGTTTTCTTCCCTTGCATCACTTGCCACACTTTTCCATTAAATTATTCTTTGTTTTCTCAAAGTGAAATCCATTTGCCTTCTACCAATTAGTAGAACATGCTCTGCTTCACCACTTTTGGACTTTGCCTGAACACCATAGCCTTTCACATTTCTCTCTTGGGGTATGTTTTGGAAGTGCTGGCTAATAGCCATTCTGATTCTCTTCATACTAGGTTGGAGATCCACAGGAAGTAAATAGTATTACAAGTGTTTTCTGTGAGTGTGAGCGGGAACCACTGTTGATCGGATCAACCAAGTCAAATATGGGTCATCCAGAGCCTGCCTCAGGGCTTGCTGCATTAGCCAAGGTAACAGGAGACTTGAGAAGGAAAATTTGGGGTGGTGGGTAACATCAGTGTGTGGGGTTTTGTTTGTTTGGTTTAGGGAAAATCTGCCTTGATTCAGGGTAAAATATTCACTGATAATGATAAGAATTCAGGTGTTTCTCATTAACTACTTGCTTCACATGTGAGTACTTTTAAAAGCTCAGGTGGCTCTCCTGCAAACCACCAAATGCTCATGTGGCCCTCTGCTGTGTGCACACACTTCAGTTCCTGCTTCCTATTGAATTCTCTAGGAGTCTAGCCCTGCTCAGAATGAAAGCTTTTAGGATCCTTTTGTTAATCCTTATTAATTACTTTGTCAATCCCTAAACTGGACATTCCAACAGAACTCTGCTGAAAGTCATTTGGGTTTGAGGCACATATGCATAGAGGGATTTAGATGTTTGGAGTAGTTGACGGTGACCAAAGATGAGAGGCAGTGTGGGCTTTCAGTGCCAAAAGAGCAGCTGATCCTTCTGGCTTCCTGTTGGGGATGTATCATCTCTTCCTCTTCTCTCTTAGGATGGCGAGAAGCCAGGTGAGTTCTCTGGGATGAGGCTACCAGCATGAATAACTGTTTTAGCAACCAACTTGCTAACTACTGCTGTAGGCAGACAGTCATCTGTTGGCTCTGGCTGCTAAACTGCTTAGCAGAGAGCTAGCTGATGTTCACACTTGCTTGTAAGCCTATTACCATAGAACCCTGCAAACCAAAGTCACGTACACCACCACTGCTAGTGTAGCCTAACTGCTGTTAGGCTCTTCCAGGTGGTTACTTGTGACCCAAATACAACTTACTGTGAATAGCGTCACCTGCACGGTGATAGCGGTGTCCATCTCTCTGTAGAGAAAAGTTTAGGGGGTTTTTAGTGATTTTGTCGTCTCTGACTGACACATACTTCATAGAAGGAATGATAGCTTAGTCATAAAATAAGCTTCTCAATCCATATTGTGTTGTATGTAACAAACAGTTTGTTTAGTGTGGTTCTGTGATCCATCAGGACAGGATCATAACTTTGAGGTAGTGTTGCCCACACCTTACACCAAAGCCAGTGTTTCTTAGACAATAACTCTCAGGATGTCTGCAGTTTGTGTAAATGTTTTCTTCTGAAATTCCACAAAATGCTGCTATGTGAGGTGCCAGGAAATTAGATTTTGAAATGATCAGATTTCAGACTTGAAGAGAATCCATTAATTATATGGATAGGTAGGAATGAAACTAAGACTTGTGAAGGCCTCTTCAAATTCTGGTAAGGAGAGGAAAACTCAGCTCCATCTTTCAATTACTTAGCCTGTCTAATCACTTGCTTTGCAGCAAAGACAAAGCTTTTTGATGGCAGTGGTGGTATGTTTACTGTTCTGTGCTCTCAAACCTAGATAGAAACCATGGCAAATTAAAGTACAGTGTGTATCAGTGTAAAGCAACAGCACATTCAAAGTGCATAGTATTGTTGGTGTAGGGATAGTATGCATGAAAATATTTAGACTACAGCTTTAAAAGTGTTGACTGTCAGTTGAAGTCATATATTATACTGGTTGTTCTCCCAGGTAAGCTGCCATGTCTCATAGTCAGCTTGGAAGAGCAGTTCCCAAGACAGAATATCTCTCTGACCATTCTGGGGTGATAAAGGAACTAGCAAACATGCAGAGCACGCTGTGTTTGCAGCTGACCTTGTAGTCTGCAATTTGCTGGGCTTGTTCCACAGATGTGGGCTTGGTGTGATGAGCTGCATGTAGAGGGAAGCTACTGAGGGGAGGGAGTTCTTGCTTATTTTGGCACAGGTATTTTGTTCCTCACACAGTTTCAGTACTTTCCTTTGGCTCTTCCAGTTCTGCCCAGTCTGCTGTTTCTGCTTTTTTGTATTGTCAAGACAATAAATGTGTGTAAAGCAGCATGCAACCTTCTTTACTAGTGCTTCAGCTTGATTCTTTTGCAGCAAAGCAAGAAATAGAAGCATTTTGTTGTGATAAGGAAGAGGATTTGTGACTTTGTGGGACTGGGGAGGGAAGAAGTGGAATGTGATAAAGGGATGGGATCTGAAAGGGAAAAAAGATGATGTGATAGTCTTAGTACCTAGGCTGCTTTTCCAGCAAGACTGCATGGCTTGCCAGTTAGAAAGAGAATGGAAGCTACTTTATGCTACTACGCTCAACTTCCCTGCTGACTTCCCGCATGGTCTTAAAATTTGCCTAGGTGATGCAGTTGCTACCTCAGTAACATAAATAATGCTATTCTCTGAAATGTCCCTTTATCCAAACATAGAGAACTGCTTCAGAATATGCTACATGGTCATTTGTGGTAAAATAATAACAAAAGAATGTTTGTCATGAAACAATGTGGAGCACAGAACACTGTTTCTTCTTTCAGGTCATTCTCTCACTGGAACATGGGCTGTGGGCTCCAAATCTTCATTTCAATACCCCAAATCCAGATATTCCTGCCTTACAAGATGGCTCTCTGGAGGTAGTTTGTAAACCAACACCAGTGAAAGGTGGCCTTATTGGTATTAACTCTTTTGGCTTTGGAGGTGCTAATGCTCATGTCATTCTGAAGCCAAATAAGAACAAGTGCCAGCCTCTGGAGACTTGTAACATGCCAAGGCTGGTTCAGATTTCTGGCAGAACCCAGGAAGGTGTGGAAACACTAATTCAAGAGAGCAGAAAACATGGAGGATGCAGTTCATTTGTAAGCCTGCTCAGCGATATCTCTGCAGTTCCTGTGTCCTCCATGCCCTACAGGGGCTACACACTGGTTGGCACCGAAAGTGACATAAAAGAGGTTCAGCAAGTTCAAGCATCTGGTAGACCACTCTGGTACATATGCTCAGGTAGGTGTGCAGCATTGAGTTCAGGCTTTTCCATTCCTCTTAAGATCTGGGGCTTGAGCAATTGTATTCTGTGCTCTAATGTTATTTTACAGTGTAGCATAAGGAAATATTTTGCAACTCTGTGACATGTTTAGGAGTCTTGTGTTTTCTGTATTTTATCAAAACCTTCCAATTTAACTGTCTTCTGGATAATAGCAAAGACCAGCAAAATAAAAAGCAGTGCCTAATTTAGAGAATGTAAGAAATGTACAATGTCCTGCTCTTAGTTAGAATTCTTTAACTGCCAGAGGAAGTGTGTTGTGCCCACTTCTGTTTCAGAGTACTACTAAAGGCTCACCTTCTGCTTGCCTATCCTGCAGGCATGGGAACACAGTGGAAAGGCATGGGCCTGAGCCTTATGAAGTTGGATCTGTTCCGCCAGTCTATACTGCGATCAGATGAGGCTTTGAAGAGCACAGGCCTAAAGGTCTCAGACCTGCTGCTGCAAGCAAATGAGAACACTTTTGATGACACTGTCCATGCATTTGTTGGACTAGCTGCTATTCAGGCAAGACTCAAATGGCTAATGGAGGGGGGTAGTGAACTCAAGCACCTTCTGCTAATGTGTCTGTTTGGCTGGTAGCACTTTATACTGATTAATGGAAGCTTGTTTTGTGTAATCAGCAAGTGGCAGCTGTTGGAAATACCTCTCTGAGAGGAGGGAGTGTGTTGTGTCCTTGACTATTTTGGGCTTTGCCACTTACACATCCGTAACAAACTTTTTGGTACAGACATTCTTGGCCTCACTGCTTTTTTCTTACAAGGTGTTTGGACTAATATTGGTCCGAAATGATTTGCGTGTGTATCTGTGTGTGTATGTGGCACAGTTTCTTCCTTTCAGAAATTTAGGAATGTCTTTAAGTTTCAGGCAAATGTTTGTGCCAAGGAGCAAGGTTCCATTTAATGTCTTCTAACATTTGTTCTGCAAATGAACTAAGTCAAGCTGAGTGAAGCCTATTCATGATTCTGAGTGTCAATGTGCGATTCATGGTTTCTTAATAAACTAGAGGCCAAGCTTTTAAAGGGGCCTGGAAAGCTGGTCTTGCCTCTTGCTTTGTACAGACACATTCTTGGCAGCCTCATGTTGTTGGAAATATTTTCTTAATGGAAAATTACGTTGTGAAGAGGCCCAGACAATACTGGACTTGCATGATGATTCTTGGGATTGCTTTGAAAGAAGGATGGAGCTGTAATTGTGGGGGGGAAAAAAAAGTAGTGAGGCCAAGAATGTCTGTACCAGAAAGTTTATTATGTACTTGCTACTGCTGTGTACCTTTGAGGCCTGATATCTGCTAACTCTGGCATGGAATCAGTAATCTTACTTCTGCTTGCAGATTGCTCAGATTGATATGCTGAAGGCTGCAGGTCTGCAACCCGATGGTATTTTGGGCCACTCAGTGGGAGAGCTAGCTTGTGGCTATGCAGACAACTCCTTAAGTCATGAAGAAGCCATTCTTGCCGCTTATTGGCGGGGACGATGTGTCAAAGAGGCCAAATTGCCTCCTGGAGGAATGGCTGCTGTTGGTAGGTACACCCTTACTAAAAGAATGGTCCAGGAAAATGTATCTGATCACTGTTGTATGCCGTTGGGATAAAGCTGGTCACTGAAACTGTCACGTCTATAAAATCTTGGCCACTGTTGCCTCTTTTTCGTTTTCTTCTGATGTAGAACAGGTTCTTAAATACTTAAGTGGATACAATGGGAGTGATCTCTGTCTTGGAATACATCAGGATTTTGGTAACTATCCAAAATTTTAAGTGGAAATGAAGGGATTTATTGTCAGGTAACCAATGACAGGCCTGATAAATAATCGCCTTGAAACAAGGTGAAAATCTAAAGCACTGCATTTTTTTGGCTCTTGATAGATTTGTATTATTCACACACAGATTTTATGGGGGTTTGGTTTCTTGTTGTTTCAGTTTGGTGTTTGTTAGTTTGTTTTTAGGTTTTTTCCCTAAAAGAGGCTTCTGATTGTCTGCAAGCCACTATGATGCAGTGGGCAGCTGGCTAGTGGAATGTACTGAGGCCTAATAGCACTTAGGAATAAGCTTTCTCTTGAATTAGCTTTGCTTTGTGTTTGTGTAGGTCATATAGTTTTGCCCACTGTTGGGTAAATTTTGGACCCACCAGTTTTGCTTTGTGGTGCGTCTTTGTAGTGACTTCCATGTTTAAAAGTGAAATTATTATTGGTAGCAGTGTTGTTCTTTTTTCTTATTTGACACAGTGGCCAATTAAAACTTGAAACACTTAGGAAAAAAGCTGTTGCAGATATAATGCAGTATATAGGACTAGATCACCTGTTATAATCTCAGATTTCTTAATTTAAATAATGCTACAAAGGACTACCTACCTAATTTAGCTTTTTTTCCCCTTGAGATTAAATAAATAACACTCTTATACTGTATGCATCTTTTGAAGTTCTGTGATGTTTTTGATAATCTGATGTTGAGTTCAAGTTCTTCCTGTGACTTGTATCTGTGTAATGTGTGATCAGTTGCTTCATATGTTAACCTAGCATGCCACTAGAGTTACTGATTTTTATGGATATTTTGTGTCTTTCAGCAATCCAAGCTAGAACATGTGGGCTTGACTCCTAGAAACTAATTGGCAACATGAGACTGAACAACCAATTCTGTAGCTTCTTTGGAAGTGTGGGGGTTACCCCCACCTCATTCATTAATAGGATGGTGCAAAGATTTGGCCTTCTTGTTCTTGTTTATTTTTATGCTTAGCATAACTGTGATAAATTTCATGTTGAAGCTCTAGGTTAAATATTCTTATATTCTTATATTCTGCTTCTGCAGAATTGCTTTGGATGGGAGAGGGAGTCTTTTGGAAGTACTTCCCAATTTTGCCAAGTGCTGAATTGAGCAGTGACTGTGCAGTTAAGATTGCCTCCTCTTTATGAGGCTCATAGCTAGAAACACTTCTGTTGTCCTGTGGTCTTCCTTCTGCAGGTCTGACGTGGGAAGAATGTAAACAACGCTGTCCTCCAAATGTGGTACCAGCCTGTCACAACTCTGAGGACACTGTCACTGTTTCGGGGCCTCTGGTGAGCATGGAACTGAAACAGTGCCTACCAGGATTATGAGTGGGACCTGTGAAGTTTGTGCTTGAAGAAAGCATGAAGCTTACTTACAGTTCAGCTGCTTGCAAAGGGGAGCTGGATTGAAGTAGTGGATTGGACGTAATATTTTGTATAAACTTACCCACTCAAATAGTCTGTGAGAGGAAGCGATAGTAGTGCCTCTGTAAGCTAGTAATAAAATGTCTCATATCTGTGGGCCTAGGAGGATGGTGAATTACAAGACTGAGAAGGGCAATAACCTCATTCCTGTTATGGCTCACCTCAAATGGTAGCTGGTGAAGGGTGTGGAGGGACTGCAGTAGCTTGTACAGGTTCCAAGTATTTTGTGAGCTTTTCTCTTTGTTCACTTATATTCCTCTTCTTAGGACTCTGTGAATGAGTTTGTAGCCAAACTGAAGAAAGATGGTGTGTTTGCAAAGGAGGTGCGCAGTGCTGGCGTCGCATTTCACTCCCATTACATGGCATCTATTGCACCAGCACTGCTCAATGCGCTGAAAAAGGTAATATTGCCAAACCGTGGCTTGCATGGCTTATGCTCTGGCACCTAGGTTGAGTAAAGGTTATGTTGAGCCTAAGGGGACTCCTTTTTTCAGAAGGAAGAGAAAATGTCTTGAAGGTCATGTAAACCTCTATGAGATCTAATGTTTGAAATCACACGGTCTCGAGCAGAAGGATGTCCTGAGCAATCAACCTGGGAGAAATGACCTGCTTAAAGGAAGAGCTGCTTGCTTTTATCCATCATATTGTTCTCTATGACTTGTAACTCTTTCTCCTATCCTTCTTTGTGACTGTCTGTAGGTCATTCCACACCCTAAACCTCGCTCAGCACGATGGCTCAGTACATCTATCCCTGAAGCTCAGTGGCAAGGTGATCTAGCGAGGAATTCCTCTGCAGAGTACCATGTGAACAACTTGGTGAATCCAGTGCTGTTCCACGAAGGTCTGAAGCATGTTCCTGAGAATGCCGTTGTAGTAGAGATTGCTCCACATGCTCTTTTACAGGTATCGTATTTGATTGTTTCAGTATAACACTATATTGATAGTATCTTGCTGTTGCAAGGAGTTTGAGGGTCTGAGGACTAGGGAAGATAGCAGCTTTACTTTTTTTTTTTACCCTAGTTCTGACATTTCCTTCTTTCAGTACTTCTCAGCCTTTCCCAGTTTTAATTGGTTTAATAACCCAGTTTGGATTTTTGTTTCTTTGTGGTTTTTTAGGGGGTGGTATATGTTAATATTAAAAATAAAAATAAAAAATCCCTAACACACTACCACTTCCTCACCCAGACATTCACACTACTGTTGTTTTTTGTTCTTGTGCAATTCAGATAACTGATAGCCAGCTTTCTGAACTGCATAATGAGTAAGGAGCTAATTCTTTGGATCTAATGGAGAGTGTATGCAAAAATTACGGTGGAATGAGACATGCAAAGACTTAACAGGCCTTCTCTATGAAAAACTTCTATTACCATCTGAACACTGAATTTGGGTTGAGGTTTTGTCTCAAAAGGTGGTGGGTGGCAGAGGTGTTTTCCCTTCTTCTCCTACACCAAGTAGTCTGAGACCACAGGAACCTTCTTTCTTCTGAAACTCCTTTCCCTAATGAAATCAGATCATTAGGGAATTCCTTTCTCCCTGCCCTATAAAAATTGAGTCTTATCCAATTAGCTCCATAGTAGGGAATGTAGAACTATGAGGTGCATTGGGAAATTACTTGCTCCACAGGATCAGTGGTGTGGTCTTGTCTCTGTCCCTTAAGTATTAAGGACTGGTCTTTATTTGGTCAGTAGAAGGTAAGAGAAGTCTTAGGAACAACAGTAGTTACTTGTGAATCAAGATTAATAATTAGACTCAATCCAGTGTATTTTTGCTGTGTCATGTTAGCCTTATGCTTTGAAAGTGACTTGAAGGGAGAATAAGAGTACAGTTTTTAAATTGGGTGGATATTTTTCTCTCAATATGAGGCATATAAAAAGACTATATGCCTCATGTTGAAATCACTGAACAATTTTGGACTCTAATGCAAGTGACTAAGGCTTCATTGTCAGGTTTGAGAGTGTTCTGATTTTCTCTTCCATTCCTTTCTTTTCTCATGTGAAGACCACAGGATCAAATTGAAGAGAAGATAAAAATTGGGTCAGGTGTTCAAGGCTGAGTTTTTTGGTCTAATAGCTTGAAAAGTGATCTAGGGTACTTCAGGCTAGAAGGTGTTGCTCCTGGGACAGGAGTGTGTACAAGTGGGAGGCGTGAGGTGACTTTGCAGTTCTTCAAGTGCAGGTTTTGATTTAATTTCACAGTCTACATGGGAAAGGGATACTTGCGTTCTGGCAGAATTACATTAATACCCTGTAGATTCTGCTTTACCAGATGTGCAACAACTTGGGTTGCTGGAAGGGTACTCTTCGCCGTTAAAGGGATGCATGTACCAGCAGTTAGCACAGAACTCTTGACACAAACATAAAAGTGGTTTGAGACCTATAGACAAAAATTCAGAGACAAAGTAGTAAGTAATGCCTTCCACCAGTGATTAATGCATTCTGCTTGACCAGGCTATCTTGAGGAGAACTTTGAAACCAACTTGTACCATTCTACCTTTGATGAAGAAAGAACACAAAAATAATTTGGAGTTCTTCCTAACACAGATTGGAAAGATTCATTTAACTGGGTAAGGAGACTAAGGGAGGAGGAGGGTGAGTGGGATAACAGAAGGGAATTCAGGTCTCTTCTCTAATATGCATGTCTTCACATAGATTCAAATACTCCTTCAAGAAACCTTGAAGAAAATGGGATGTACACTTGTGCTTTACATACTTAGCAGGGAAGGTGCCTTCTGAAGACAAGTCCCATTTTAAAGGCCTAGGAACCTGGAACTAGCTTCTGGAAATAAACTTTTGCATCTTACAGATGCAAAATTACAAATTTGGCTGCAGTATATCTCTGACATGGAGTCTGAGACCAATTACTGCTTGACCTCTTAAGTATTATTACCAATTTTTCTCCTTTTTCGTCCCATCCCTTCCCCCACTGTCTTGATAATTTTTGCTTTTCTAGGATAAATGTTTTTGGAAATAACTTGTTCCCATCTGTGGAATACCCTGTCCCTGTGGGAACGCCCCTTATTTCTCCATACATCAAATGGGACCACAGTCAGGACTGGGATGTTCCGAAAGCTGAAGACTTTCCAGCAGGTTCCAAAGGCTCTGCATCTGGTTCAGTCTACAACATCGGTGCGTTGCTGGTTTGCGGTTTATTTGTTTGTCACTTTCCTGCTTTACCTGTGTGTTTCCTTCTTGTAAAACTAAGAAAAGAATACTCAAAACAGCATCCTGGAAGACATCCTCTGAAGCTTAAATGTTTGGTTTGGATTGAAAAAAACCTTTATCTGTTTCTGAAATGGGATGAGAGAAGATGAACAAACCAGGAACCTCTGTTGCTTTTAGACTAAGAGTAATTTTAAGAGCTACATCTTGTCAGGCAGGATAGTTGGGGAAATTAAAAAAACGCCTCTGTATTGGAGTAGTTTTTTATTTTTATTCTGCTCTTTGTTCTTTGACAGATGTGAGTCCTGACTCTCCTGACCACTACTTGATTGGTCACTGTATTGATGGCAGAGTTTTGTACCCAGCAACTGGGTACCTAGTGCTGGCTTGGCGAACACTGGCACGGTCTCTTGGCATGGCCATGGAGGAAATGGCCGTTATGTTTGAAGATGTCACAATTCATCAGGCAACTATTATTCCCAAAAAGGGTGAGTAAGGAGTGCTGGTATATGGAGGAGTATATGGATGGATGGAGTGGGAGGAAAGGAGTGCATGGGAAAAGTGAGGAGGAGTGCAGGAGAGAGACTATAAAGAAGAATGCAGCATGACTGAGCAAAGAAATGTATTCAGTCAAGCAGTATACATTATGGTCATTTATATTATGTGCTGTGAACAGTCAGTCTACAGATAGTGAATGAAAAAGTTCTGCTTGAGGATAGAAATAAATGACCTTGCTGTCTTCCTCAATGTTTCTTGCAGGATCAGCACAGCTGGAAGTAAGACTCATGCCTGCTTCCCACTTCTTTGAGGTGTCAGGAAATGGGAATCTGGCTGTGAGTGGTAAGTGAAGGAAGTATAAGTGCATGTATATGGTCTTAGTAAAATCCCTTATTAATAAACACTGATAATGATTGTTACTCTTGTTACTGTGCCCTTCAGGGAAGATTTCCCTCCTAGAAAACACTGCTCAGAAGAATTTCTGTAACCAGCCAGATGGCTTTTGTACTCAAGTAGACAGGAGCTCAAAGCCTGGGCTCTTAAAAGAAGATATTTATCAAGAGCTGCATCTGCGTGGATATAATTATGGACCAACTTTCCAGGGTGTTCTAGAATGCAACAGTGAAGGTGAATTTCCTTTCAAAAGAAGCACAATGAGCCTGGATTTTGTAATGATGACTATTTGATCTTTTAATTCCTGACTGTGTCTTGTGAGGTAATTATATATTGTGTGATAAGAGAGAAAAAGCAGGAATTCTAATACAGCATTGGGAAAGCTGTTCTCTCCAATGTAGAACTGTCTGCTGGAGTTTACAGGGGAAGCTGGGTACATACACCAAACTTGGCGTTTAGGAAGCAATGACATTCTAGCATCTGATAAATGATGAAATAGTGAGGCTTTCTCTTCCTCTTCTGCAGCAAGTACAGGGAAGGTTCTGTGGAATGGGAACTGGGTGACCTTCCTTGACACTCTGCTGCATATGCTGATCTTACCTGAGAGTGGCCGCAGTCTGCGCTTACCCACGAGGATTCGCTCAGTCTTTATTGATCCAGTGCTGCATCGAGAGCAGGTGTGCCAATACCAGGACAATATAGAAGGTAATGTCTCTCATGCTTGAACTTTATCTGGTTGCTTTGACTGCTTGGGTCAATGTGTGAATTCTGAAGTAGTTGGACGGACTTCGGGGGGGCCCTCTTAGTCTCCAAGCTATTCTGCAACTCTGTAACCTCTCTATGTAAGAGCCTGACATAGTGTTGTTCATCAGACCACCTTGAACAAAATTTTTTTTTTGTTTCAAACTTCCATTTATTTCCTGACTTTTAGCCTTCGAAGTTATTGTGGACCACTGCCTTGATAGCCTTAAAGCAGGAGGTGTTCAAATCAATGGTCTTCATGCTTCTGTGGCACCACGACGACAACAGGAACAGATACCTCCCACTCTGGAAAAATTCTGCTTTGTGCCCTACACTGAGAGTAGCTGTTTGTCATCCAGTGCCCATCTTCATGCCTATCTGGAGTGCTGCAAAGGTAGAGTGGGATTGCTTTCTTGTCATACTAGGAGAATCTTCCAGCCTGAGAGAAGTGTCTGAGAGAAGCTGTTCATACTTCAGAATATCCAAGATACTAAGTGGTGGTCTCTGTAGAAGACTTCAGCAAGGGATCACTGTACGATTGCTAGAAGCTAAGAGCTAGTTCTGCCTAAGATCTCTAGAATGTGGGAAAGAGTAAAAAGTCATGAAGAAGGACATCTATCCTTCTGTAACAGTCAGATGTGATGTCAGATGGCACCACACCCTTCTGCAAGCAGAGAGGTACAAATTGTCTTTAAGGAGAAATCCAACCTACTTGCTTTAGATACTGACAGGAGAGCTTACTAAAGTGAGTTTATGTCCTTGTTTTGTTTTTTCCTGTGAACTGCCAAGATAGGCAAGGTGACATCCTTGTTCCCATTTGACTGTGGGCACATAACCAGACAGGGAAAATGCTTTAGTGAGGCACACATCAAAACATTTGTTTCTAGAATTCTATTCTTTTTTTGGAATTTTTGGAATTTTTTTTTTTTTGTAATCTGCAGACATTTTTGTAGTCCAGTTCCTGATCATCAGTCATGATGAACTATTTCCCATCATTTTGTAAAGCAAAAAGGCATTTTAGTGTTTTTGTACCTGCAGAAACTTAAAATTTTCCTTCACAGCTCCCTAAATCAAGCAGAAGTCTTCTGTTAGTTGCCCTCTATCAGTCAGTCTTACCACAGGTAACTGTGGGGGTTTTGTTTATTTTACTACAAAGCCTACTTGCTTGGGGCAGCTACTGCAAAATACATAATCATGTGGATGTACAGAGGCTACACTCTATCTGTGTGGCTGGGCTAATGAGATAGGATGCTGAAATACGTGATGCTGATCAGCTGGTGTGTTGAAGCAGGGCCTGGCGGCTCGGAAGATATCGAGATGTAACGGAAAGATAGTAACCCCCCCTCCTCTTTAGTATGGTAATGACCCTTGGAATTAGCCAATAGCACCTAGCTGTGATGAAAGCAGATGGGAGTGGACCTAGTGGACCTAGGTTATAAAAGGTCAAATTCTCCAGCAATAAACACCATTCTTCGCCCTCCATCACATTGATGCCTTGTGTGCAAAAGGACCGAGTGGCCTGAGTGTTGGTCACCGTGCTGTTCCTGAACCAGGGTGTCTGCCTTGCTTAAAAGGCAACACTGGTGTAGCAAATGAAGGCAAGGAGAAAAAGAGTTCTTGGAAAATCTTGACTCTTCCTTTCATTTCCCCTTATATTCCATAGGTCTGATCCAGAACTTGCAGTCTAAGGTGGCAGTGCATGGGGTCAAATTAGTTATCCCTGGACTAGAAGCTGCAGTGGCTGCTACAGAGTCCTCACCAACACAGAAGGGCCTTCAGCATATCCTCGCTGAGATCTGCTGTCTGGAACTGAATGGAAACCTCCATTCTGAGCTGCAACAAGTTGTGATTCGAGAGAAAACGCACTTCCAAAATGACCCTCTTCTCAGTGGATTACTGGATTCTGCAGAGTTGAGGACTTGCCTGGATGTGGCATTGGAGAACATGATCAGTCATAGGATGAAGATAGTAGAGGTTAGTTGGAAGCCTGGGTTGGGACTGTAGCTAGTGTTTCTAGGCCTTTCAGTAACCTGATTACATACCGCTGCTGTTCTGGTTATAATTCTGGCTATCATTCATGTTTTGATTTAGTTTCTCCTTTTCCTTTTCCTTCCCCTTCTTTTTCCCCACAGGCTAATGCAGGAAGTGGACAACTGTTCTCTCGTGTGAAAAATATTCTGAATGCCCAGCCCCTGTTGCAGGTGGACTACATTGCCACTGACTGCGCCCTGGAAAACCTTTCAGCTATTGAAACAGAGCTACAAGATGCTGGTGTTGTCTCTAGGCAGTGGGATCCAACTAGCCTTCCCTCTGGAAATCTGACTGATGCTGACCTGGTGGTATACAACTGTTCAACAAGTGTTTTAGTGAATACTGCTGAAATGCTCTCTAACTTGGCAGCTGCTGTGAAAGAAGGAGGGTTTGTTTTGCTACACACTCTTCTTAAGGGAGAAACTCTTGGAGAAATTGTCAGTTTCCTTACAAGCCCAGATCTGCAGCAGAAACACAGCTTCCTAAGTGAGGTAAGCCTCCTGGAAGGACAAATACTTTCACCATGGATAGTCTGAGACTGATGCTTGCAGATGCCTTGATGGTGAATGTATAGTAGGTGTTGCTTGCATGCCTTTCCACTGAAGCCTTCTGCAGAAATACCTAATAAACATTTCTTCCGAAGAGAGGACTTGCAAATTACTACATATTAGGTTGAGACAGTGAACTGTAAGTTCAGTTGGGAAAGCCTTTCTTAGTGCACTGAAAATTTTTCCTTGTATATATGTCTAATCCATATGAAAACACTGGCGAGGACAATTTCTTTATCGTTAAAATCATGTGCTGCATTGCTGGATGGGGTACAGCTTTATACCTGTAGGATTCTGAAATGCTTCAGTATCAGAATCTCTCTCTTACTTTTGATACAACTTCTTGGAGTGCAATTATACAAGCTTGCTATTTTTTTCTAATGTTAAAGCACCCCCAGAAGGAAGACTTTTCTCTTGTATTTTTCTTTCCTTCCTTTCCTCCTCCCTACATTATCTGATCCCATAATGAGATACAGTAAAATAAGCCCTGAGAAGTTGGATGAGGGAGAGAAGGGTGTCAGCGCCATGTCTTCAAACCAGTATATCATGCAGATAAATTAATGCCAAAGCTGACACAAGAGGAGAGTGAATGGCAAGGGTAAGGGTGGAAACTGGGGTATCATCTTCTTTTGGCAACTGTTAGACCAAGCAGTAATGGGAAAAAGCACTGCTGCAGAACTTACTTATTTTTCTTGATTTGAGAGGATGTGGCCTCTCAGCTCTCTTCTTCTAGAATAAGAAGAGATTAACACTTCAAGAGTTTGGGTTTTGTTTATAATTCTGGGGTGGGATAGTTGGATTTTGAATTTTGCATTTACATGGATTCTAGCCCTTCACTTCCTGCAGACATTTTTCAAGGGTATTTGGGAAGATTAAATCCTTTGCATCTTTCCTGATAAACAGGGGGATAAAGAGAAGACACTGAGATGCTACTGGCACCATTAACAAAAAACACAGCTCTATAATTAGTATCAGTAGCCTGGTAGTAGCAAATCACTGGGAGAAAGATACATGTCTGTTGAATGCACCTTTTCTGAAGGAAATTATACAAGCTAGGCAAGAGTGTGCAGGACTTCATATAGTTCTCAAAGTTTTCCAGATACAGACATTGTCCCTGGCCCTTGATATAAAGGATCACACTGTAAAAACCTTCTGCTCCTCTGTACCTGGTATATGAAAAGTAAATGGATGCTTTTCTGAGAGCCTGGAGTCATCTTTATTGCATTCAGAGAGTAGATCCTTAAGTGTTTCTGGATATGCCATACATGGGTTTTCATTTTTTTATTTTTCTGAAATATCATTTCAGTGTAACTTAGACATAGAGGCGCTTCTCCCCAACTCTGTGCAAAAAGAGCTTATGTGACATAGGGTAGACCCATTCAAATACTCTATGGAATTTGATGGCATGGTCACTGCTCAGTGACATCTTAGTGTTCTAAGAAAAATTCCCTTACCAGGACTTTGAGGTATTTGCACTCCCACTTTTGGAAGATCCCATAGGGAAAAAAGAGTAGTCTAGATTTGGATAAAACACTGTTATGTTAATCAAACTTGTATTTGTACTGAGACAGTACAGAGCAAGCTTTCAAGAAAAAGACTGAAAATTTGACTTTTGACTTTGCTGTTAATTTGTTGCTTTGCCTGATTTGACAGGCACAGTGGGAAGACTTATTCAGCAAAGCTTCATTGAATCTTGTTGCCATGAAGAAGTCATTCTTTGGCTCAGTTATTTTCCTGTGTCGTCGACAAGCCTCTGTCAAAACACCTGTTTTTCTGCCAGTAGATGAGACGAACTATAAGTGGGTTGAATCCTTAAAGGTGAGAATTCCTGTGTCCTAGGTATCTGAATTTCCAAATCATTATTCTTTCTAAATGAGATACTTAGGAGTGTTAAAAGAAGAATGTGTGTGTGTGTTCAGCTACTTTTAATAAAATAGAAGTTACTAATCTCTGCCAAGGGATATGTGGGCTATTTTCTTCATGGTTCCTAGTAAAACATTTTGGGGTGTGTCCTGTAGGAGGTCTTGTCTGACCCGTCAGAGAAGCCTGTGTGGTTGACTGCCACCAGTTGTGCAAACTCAGGAATTTTGGGAATGGTGAACTGCCTTCGCCTTGAAGCAGAAGGCCACCGAATCAGGTATGTAAGCATGCCCTTGAGTTGCATTTGGGAGATGAGATATTTGTGTTAACTTCTCCTCAGGCCTATAGTAAAACAAACAAAATGACAACTCTTGTCTTCAGGTGTGTGTTCATTTCCAACTTGAACCCTTCATCTGCTGTCCCACCCACAAGTCTTTCTTCCCTGGAGATGCAGAAGATTGTTCAGAAGGACCTGGTGATGAATGTGTATCGTGATGGCAAGTGGGGCTCCTTCAGGCATCTCCCATTGCAGCAAGGTACAGCCTTTGAGAGCTAAGGATCACTTGCAAATCCTTGAATCTGAATGAAATTTTTAATAGAAAATAAGTAGTTATTGTTCCCACAGTTACCCTTTATTATTATTTTTAATGAAGAATTTTGAATTCTGCTCCAGCTCAAAATGAACAGCACACTGTGGTGCCAGGCGGAAGGATAGTCTATTTTAGGCCATCCATAGTATTGCAAAGCAAGAAAGGGCTCTCTGGATAAGCAAATGGAGGAGGTGGTGGAAATTGCACAAGGAATTTATTCATTTTGGAAAGCACAAACCTCTGTTAATGTGTGTAAATTCTTACTGTTCCTTCTTCTGCAGCACAACCTCAGGAGCTGACAGAATATGCCTATGTAAATGTGCTAACTCGTGGAGATCTCTCATCTCTTCGCTGGATTGTCTCTCCACTTCGACACTTCCACACAACTAATCCCAATATTTTACTCTGCAAAGTCTATTATGCATCTCTCAACTTCCGGGACATTATGCTGGCTACGGGGAAGCTTTCTCCAGATGCTATCCCTGGTGAGTTAAAGTTACACTAGAAGGAAATGTATTTATGTATTGGTGTTCTAGAATTAATCTCTTGATTGTTAGTTTAGCACTGGCTAGATTGCATCCAGTATGCCAGAAAGCACGCTTTTGAGAAGGAAGTACAGCCTTGCTTCAGGGCCGTACACCAAGGTGTACACCTGAACCAAGTTCCCAAGTTCTACTTCCAGTTACAGTTCCATTTTTTTATATTGCACAATTAACAAAATATGCTCTGAGAAATGTTGCTTTGCCGCATTGCATAGATACCAAGTGTGGGGTAAAACAAGTTGATGGAGGTTTCAGAGATGGGCATGGTAAATACCAAGGTGAGAACGTTGAAGTTTCATGCTGCCATGTGGTTGGACATGCTTGGATTTCAGGGAAGAAAAATGCACAATGAAGTAATTGCCTGTTTACAAAATGGAGGTGGTATTACCTTGCTTCATAGTGAGTTAAGAATTAATGTAATGTCTATGAAATTATTTTAAAATATGTATTTAAAAGAGAGGGGATGGAATATGTAAAAACTTAGTAATTTGAGTAAGGCTGGGCTCCTGTTCATGACTGAACCACCTGGCATAATGGAAGGTACCCCTGCCCATGGCCGAAGGTTGGAAGTAGATGATCTTTAAGGTCCCTTCCAACACAAAGCATTCTATGATTCTGTGACTGACATTAGTGTCTGCCTAAAATGTGACTTAGAAAAATTTCATACTTCACAGTATATTTTTTGCAGTGATCATCCTTTCTAGTTTATGTATCATTCTTTTTCTGAGGGACAGAATTGCCTCTGAAACAAGATGTTTTCATGAAATTACTCAGAAAAAACTGGAAACTAAAGCAATATCATCAAGAATAAATACTTAAGATTTAATGAGACCAAGTCCTTTTCTGCTGCTCTTGGAGTGAGACGTTAACTATGGCAACTTATGAACTGTGCACAGAATAGACAAATCCCAGCACTTTTCCTGTCTGGAGTTTAGACATTCAGGGACTGCTGCTATAGTAAAGAAATTTTAGAAGAGAATTTTTTTGTAAAAGGTGATAATGTTCTTTCAGGTAACTGGGCTTTGCAGCAATGCATGCTGGGCATGGAGTTCTCAGGACGGGACCTGACTGGAAGAAGAGTGATGGGATTGCTGCCAGCAAAGGGACTGGCCACAGTGGTAGACTGTGAGAAGAAGTTTCTGTGGGAGGTGCCTGAAAACTGGTAGGTCAGCTTTTGTTTTCTGGTTAAGATTTGCCTTCCTCCCTGGGGCTGGTGACAGCCCTGATCAAACCTAAGTGCTGCACAATAGGTAGCGTCCCCCTCTGAGAAATGTTAACAGGGCTACAGTGTCCCAGGCAACTGTAAGATTTTGGATTAGATTCACTGCAGGAGTTCAGCACTAATTTTTGTACAGTGGCTTGCACAAAGTTCTCATCTTTTTTTGGGCTCTTAGCTTCACCCGTTTCACTATACACTGGGATATCAGTGTTGGCTATGTTACTGGTTAGTTACTGAAGTATTTTTGCAGAATGATGAAACTTGGCTGTGCTTGGCAGCTGTGGTAGTTTGCTGTATGATTGGCAACCACTTACACTTTCTTTTCTATCTCAGTGACAGAACCTTTCTGTTGCAGAAAGGCATGTTTTGTCAGGAGAATCTAGTAGTCTTTCCCAAGGCTAAAGATAGCTCTTCCACTTTGCTCCTTAGGACTCTGGAAGAAGCAGCTTCAGTGCCTGTGGTTTATGCCACTGCTTATTATGCTTTGGTGGTTCGAGGTGGTATGAAGAAGGGTGAGAGTATCCTTATTCACTCTGGCTCAGGAGGTGTGGGCCAAGCAGCCATTGCCATTGCCCTGAGCATGGGCTGCCGTGTCTTTGCTACTGTAGGTGAGTACTGAGGGCCCGAAGTCATGGGGAGAAATAGGTTATAAATAATAAATAGAGGAAGCGTGTGTGTATGCATATGTGAGCATCTATACCTATTTAGGTATATACTTATTTCCTCCCCCCAGAATGATCTGCTGTAGCTTTGATCTAGTTTCCAGGCTGGGAACAGTTACACTGTAAATACAGCTACTACTTCGTGCTTGAAAATTCCACACCACAATTAAATTTATCTGTCTCTGTACACTGTATAATCAAAAGTGTGGAAGAAAATCATGGCTTCCTCATTTTAAATTTAGTAATATGAATCCAATGCCTGTCCATTGAAAGGCTCTGATCTGTTTCTGGTCCTTGTTCTATCTCATAAATGAGCAGTAGCAACCAGACAGCCTTTGTCTTAAAGTTTGACATCTTGAGAGACTGCAAGCTTGGAGATGGCTTCTCATACTTAACAGTACTTGGGGGAAAGATGTGCAGCAGAAAATGGGCTGTTTCATCATAAAAATGAAATTAATGACCTCTTTCAACCTGTCTCCTACTTCCAGGTTCCACTGAGAAACGTAAGTATCTCCAAGCAAGATTCCCAGAGCTAGATGCTAATAGCTTTTCCAGCTCCAGAGATACTACCTTTGAGCAACATATCCTTCGAATTACCAACGGAAAAGGTGAAGTTCAAGAATCATTTTTCCTTTTTTTTTCAGTCAGCAAAGCCACATTATGCAGCTGTGCATTCTAAAGACAGTGAGTCGCCAGAGGACAGGGTTAGGCTCTCAGCAGAGTTAAGAAGGTGCCTCTCCTTTCATTGCAGGTGTCAACCTCGTGTTAAATTCCTTGGCAGAAGAGAAGCTCCAAGCCAGTTTGCGTTGTCTTGCTCGACATGGGCGTTTCTTGGAAATAGGCAAATTTGATCTGTCAAACAACAGTCGTCTTGGTAAGATAGGGCATTGAGAAACACCTCTCATTAGGTTTTAGCTGCTGCCTAGCACCCCCAGGTCCTTTTCTGCAGGACAGCTCTCCAGCCTCCCCACAATTTATACTTGTGTCTGGTTTACTTGGTCTCAAGTGCACAATTGGCATTTGTTAAATTTTATATCAATGATTATTGCTCAGTGTTCCAGTCTATCCAGACCCCTCTGCAAGGCCTCTTGTCTCTCAAGGCAGTTAACAGCATCTACCAGTTCTGAAGGCACAGGGCAAGATAACCCTGATTTCTCTTGGATGGGAAAAAAATTTTGTATATTGTAAGGTGATGTTAGTGAAAATTACAGCAATGTTCTCCTGTTATAGAATGATTGCATATAGTGCTGCAGCCCGCTTCCTTATTCTAATTAAATTTCTAAAGATCCTATCATGTTGGAAAACCTTGCTATGAGGAAAAGTCTCCTGTGGAGAAAGACGTGATGGATGTAGAATTCTAGTTCCCCTGTGACTCTAACTCAGGTGTCACTAGACCGAAAAAATGTCCTTTTAAATACCAGACTGACCATGATATAGCCTGTCCTCTCAACACACAATTTTTTGGAGTAGAGTTTCTGTGAAACTGGTCTGCTTGTAAGAGAACAACATAATGTTATGTATTGGAGGCCATATGCAAGAATGAGTTTGGAAAATGTAGAATTCAAGCATCTGACTGCTTTATTCCTGTGACCTGCCCAGAAATGTTTCTGAAGCAGATGATAGGCTCCATTTTGAAAAGTCAGCAGCGTCAGGTCATAACCAAGTTGCTTTTTCTAGGAATGTCTCTCTTCCTCAAGAATGTGGCATTTCATGGGATCCTGCTAGATTCAATATTTGATGAGGGAAACCAAGAGTGGGAAGTAGTATCAGAGTTGTTGAAGAAAGGCATAAGAGATGGTGTAGTAAAGCCCCTGAAGAGTACAGTCTTCAACAAAGAAGAGGTCGAAGCTGCCTTCAGATTCATGGCACAAGGAAAACATATTGGCAAAGTTATGATCAAGGTAATGAGACAATGATTTTGATTCTGTAATGCATCTGGCCATCCTCTGGTGACTAATGGATATTTTGATCCATTTTGAGTTGAAGTTCTATGAGTAGGGCAGCACAGGGTCAATTTTTATGACTGACACTGTCACAATTGTAGCTGTCAAGTCTGGCACTGCTTCTACAAGTTTCATTCCCATTGACTAGAGGAGTATAGCATGGAAAGATAAGAGATGCATTATGTGTCGAATTATCTGATTGTAACTACCTTTTTCTTTTTTTTGTGTGTGTGTGTTTGTTGTTTCTGGTTTTTGGTTGGTTGCTGTGGTTTTTTTTGTGGGGGAAGGTCCAAGAAGAGGAAAAGGAGTATCCTTTAAGAAAGTCTGAACCAGTTAAAATCTCTGCAATCTCCCGAACCTCCTGCCCACCTACCAAGTCCTACATCATCACCGGGGGCCTAGGAGGATTTGGGCTGGAGTTGGCACAGTGGCTAGTTGAGAGAGGAGCACAGAAAATTATACTGACATCTCGTTCTGGCATACGAACTGGTAAGCAAAAATTGCAAGGGAACAGGGAACATGACTGCATTTCAACAGACATCAGTTCGTAGTTTTCTCCTTAAGTGTCCTATTGACGACTAACAATGTCTTGATCTCTTTCCTTTCTCTTCCTGTATTATCTCACTTCAAGCAGTTGTCTCCTTTATTGTAAAGGAGGAGCTATCTTTTAGCTTGACCCTTTCTTCCAACTAATACTTTCCTGCTTTTATGCTTCCTAATTCTATCAACCCATTTCCTCTCTTATACAGGGTTTTTTTCTGTAGCCTTTCTTTTACCTTTATGCCCTCTACAAAGTCTAGCTAACTCACTGACTTGTCCACTGGCTGTAGCATGTTGGATCACATGCCACAAGGAAAGGCCTAAAAACTCCTTGTTAAAGATACTTTGTCCCTCAAGTTACATGTGTGGATGCTCACTCTTGCTCCGTAGTTAGCTCATCTGTAAAGATGGACCTTACTATCTAATAGCATCCATGAACATTTTTACTCATATTTAAGGCATTAGTTTGATTATAATGGCAGCATTAAGATTTTTATCAGTGATAGTCTTCATTTCTTCATACAAATTCAGTCATAACACAACTTCTCTCTGTCTCAACATGTTTCTTATTTCTTTTGGCAAGTTCACAATCACACCACTTGTGTGTAAAAACACAGGTCAAATACTATTTCTCAAGTTCTGGCTGTGTAACTATCATCTGTTGCTTTGCTCTACTCTAGCAAATTTTCCCAATCTCAGTACCCAAATTTTTGTTCATTTCACCCTTCCTGCCTGCCTGCCTGCCTCCCGTTCTCCACTTCATCTATTTAGAATTTCTGAAATTCAAATGATTTCTAGCTACTGTTCAAATTTTGTCCAATTTTTATCTTGTAGCTGAATCAAGAATTATTTAGCTATTCAGTCCCTATCTAGTCAGAAAAGCATAAAAGAACGGCTTCACCAAAACCTTATGGTTGGAATGCTTCATCCCAGGCACTGTCCACCTTTATTTTTTTTAGGCTACCAGGCTAAACGTGTTAAAGAGTGGAAGGCACTGGGAATCAAAGTGTTGGTATCTACCAGTGATATTGGAACACTAGAAGGAACACAGCTATTGATAGAAGAAGCTCTGCAGCTTGGACCAGTTGGAGGCATCTTTAATTTGGCTGTGGTAAGTGCCAAAAATGCTCAGAACTTTTAAGAGGCAACATCCATTCACATGACTTTTTTGCTAAAGGCAGTCATACAATTCATACAATTTTAGTTAAGTTCTCTGTATTTCAAAGGACTCTATGCTTTGGTCTTACCTGCTGCTAAAGGCTTATGGGTCTGTTCCCTTGACCTAAGAAGCAACAGTATTTGGCCACCGAGTTCAGTTCTGTGGGACATCTGTTGCCCATGACTCCTGTGGACAAGAAAAATCCCATGTAGAACTTGGCAGAATTTCTACATTGTCAATACAGAAAAAATGTTGAAAAAAGCAGACGTGGCAAAAGCAATTTTGTCATATTTTGGGATATTCAGGATATGTCTGTACTGTGAAGTTACAAAAATACATTGTGTACCAATATCCTCTCATATCTCAAGCCATGTGGCATATTTAAACAGAGAAACTGAAGATACTGAAATGACATTTTCTTTTTTAATCCCTCTCCCCAACCCCCACCATAGGTCCTTAGAGATGGCATGATTGAAAATCAGACCCCAGAATTATTCTGGGAGGTCAACAAGCCAAAGTATTCAGGCACCCTTCATTTGGATTGGTAAGTGTCTGTAGCAGGGACAAATAAGAAATGCTTTTAAAGTCATGGAACTTAGCAAACTTAGTTGTTTTAGTCTTGCACTAGCCTTCGACAGTAATACAGTTAGCAGGTTTTTCTGATGGGGCTTCTCTCTCCTGCTCTGCTTCAAGGGTAACTCGTAAGAAGTGTCCAGACCTGGACTATTTTGTTGTGTTCTCCTCTGTAAGCTGTGGAAGAGGAAATGCTGGGCAAAGTAATTATGGCTTTGCCAATTCTACCATGGAGCGTATCTGTGAGCAGCGATGTCATGATGGACTCCCAGGTAAGATGACTTTACTCATTGCACAGTATAAACTATCTTGCAAGCATCCAGGTGAGGACCAGCTCACCAGAAACCTGTGCACTTATCTGGAGTGATAGTTGAAGGCTGTTTCCCACTCCTAGATGTCACCCTGAGTCATTCATGTGTGCATGAATACTGACTGTTTAACAGTACCGAGGAAATGCAGGCCTTAGCATAGCTCATTATTAAGTCCCTCTTTCATTAACTCACTCCTGTTGCTGCCATGTGCTTTAGTTAGCTGCTCAGTGTGTTCTAATTTCTTCTCCAGGCCTGGCAATCCAGTGGGGAGCCATTGGTGATGTGGGTATCTTGATGAAGACAATGGGAAATAAAGACATTGTCGTGGGAGGAACAATTCCCCAACAAATGAGCTCATGCCTGGAGGTGCTTGATGTCTTCCTGAACCAACCTCATCCTGTCATGTCTAGTTTTGTCCTAGCAGAAAAGGTCTCAGTGAAAGCTGAAGGAGGTAGTCAGCGGGATATTGTAGAAGCTGTTGCTCACATCCTGGGTAAGTGCTGTCACTCAAGCACTACTGGACAGAGCCCACTCTCTCATTACTTTTGGAAAGCAGTGGTGCTGCTGTAGGTGCTCTGTTCAGCATCTCTTTCTGATCTCCTGCGGTGTGGCAATGTTGCTTTTGTGAGATTGTTTGCTTTTTTTTTTTTCCCTTTACACTGCTTCTTCTCTCAAATAATGACTGTTTCTTGTATGGGGTTTTCTCTGTTACTGTGTTTACATAGATATGCATATATACTCCAGTGTCTTGGGTTTTATTTAGAGTGAACTGGTACACTTTCTCCAAATGGAGAATCAACAAGAACAGCCCCCAAGAGCAAAATTCTGGGACAGCACATGAGACAGCAAATATGTAACTAACTTTCTGAGTATTATTCCACCTTTCAAACATTCATCTTATGTCCCCATGCCTCAAAAAGTAGCTTTTCTCTACTTACTGCTTAACTGGTAGTGTATTCACCTACCAGCTCTGTCTGTCATCCCATGTGAACATCTAATAACCATAATTAATTATGCATTACAAGTGCCATGTCCTTCTGTCTGTCTTGATTCTCCTTTTTACCATGGTGTCTCTTATTTTTGTGTTGGTAGTGAATAATTGCTGTCAACTCTATCTTCTACTACTATCCACTTCAGTTATATGTTTTACAGGCAGAAATGTCTATGATCCTTTGTTTTCTGCCAGAAAAGGTACTGATAAATGAAAGGCAGTCTCCTGAGTGTTACTTAAGGAGCTGTGTGCAGATCTTGCAAGATAAATCTTCCAAAAAGACAGCAAATCTGATCTCTCAGAGCAGATGTGGCTTTTAGAAGCGATCAGAAAGGGTTTGGGAAACCACATCAGCTATAGGGTTAGTTTGGAAGAACAGAGTATGAAAGCAACAAAGGGAGGAGCTAGTAATGAAGCCTAACAGGGGGAAGGCCCTAACATGGGGCAGCACAAAGTGGAGGAGGGGACAAAGAGCTGTAGATGCAGGTGTTATTGTGAGAGGCCTTTTACAGGTAAGGAAAGGGTAAGAGTTTGAACAGTGTGAAAATTGAAGAGGAAAAGACAAATGAAGCCTAAATGTATCACCTCTTCTTCCAGTGTCGTAGGCATCAAGTATTGCAGTCAACCATCACTAACACGGATACCTTTGATCTCGTCGTAGCTGAGGATTAGTTGCATTAGGTCTAGGACTGCAGTTTCAATTGGAGCCTCCAGTGTGTGGAATCTGTCTAGCTGACTGACTGTTCTGTATTTGGTCTAGAGCTGATGTGAAAATATTCACAGCTATATAGCTGGGATTGATGTATCCCCTGTCATAAATCATACACATTTAATATGTACTCTTAAATACTAGATCCCATATGACAAAGGTGGAGGTTGTAGAAGAAGTGATTTTTGAAAGTATTAGATGATTCTGCAAGGTAAACTGCAGGTCTGCAGCTGCAGTTTGAGATTTTAGGAGAAAGAAGAAAGTGAAGAAGGCTGCTAGAGAGAGGCCCAGAGCTGAAAAGGAATTGGCCTTTTGCTAGTATGCTCTTTTGTTCTCAGGGGTCCGTGATGTGAGTAGTCTGAATGCTGAGAGTTCCTTGGCTGACCTGGGCTTGGATTCCTTGATGGGTGTGGAGGTGCGCCAGACACTGGAGCGAGACTATGACATCGTTATGACCATGAGAGAAATTCGACTCCTTACGATCAACAAACTGCGTGAACTTTCTTCCAAGTCCAGGACAGCAGAGGGTAAAGTGTCTGGATTAGGGCTGCTACCAGTTACCTGAGTCTAAATAATTAAGCTCCCAATCTGTTGATTTCATCTCTAGTGACATAAACCTCTACCAGATCATGAAATAAAGTTATAATTGAATAGCTTTTAAGTGACAGACATGTCACAGAAGTGTATTGACTACTGGGAGCAGGGTGTGTGAGCAAGGCAAGTGCTCGTGCTTGGCTAGCAGCTGCATGCATGAGTACTGTTATGCAGCTGTGTGTGGGATTCAATTTGAGACCTTTTACTTGTCTGGGGAATAAACAATGTAATGCCATACTATAGGAAACTGAAAGTAGCGGCAGTTGCTGCAAAGCAACTGACAGTAGGAAAAACCCTGTGTCTATGACCCGATGATGTACTGAGGCAACAGGCTAATCTAGGGCAGCCGTGAGGTTGTCCTTTAGGACTATGGCTATATCACCAAGACTGACCCTGAAGCTAATTGGGTTTGTCTGGTGTGCTTTCCTTCAAAGAGCTGAAGTCATCCCCACTGATGAAGACAGGCCCAGGCGAACCTCCAAAACTAGATTTGAACAACTTACTGGTGAACCCAGAAGGGCCAACAATCACTCGTCTCAATGAAGTTCAGAGCATGGAGCGCCCTCTTTTCCTTGTTCACCCCATTGAAGGATCCATTGCAGTTTTCTACACTCTGGCCTCCAGACTTCACATGCCCTGCTATGGTCTCCAGTGCACAAAAGGTATCTCAGTTCTTCAGCATCTCGAGTTTGCAAACATAACATTCTGAACTGTGGTTGCTTTTAGAGAGGGCTTTGTTTTTAGACTACTAAACTTAGAGGAACAAGTGTCAGGCCTATTAGTCTGCAGAGGGTCATGTCAAATATTCGCGGTATTGAGAAGATTAAATTGGAGAGTGTATGTATGCAAAAGTCAAAGCATCCTGTTCAACCTGTCCTTGAAAAGCAGGAATATAACTATTACTTGTCCTGAATGCAAGTTGTTAACCATAATTTAGTAATTAAACTGCCAGGTAACCTGAATGTTTCCAACAGGATTGTTTCTGAGTGCATGAGAACATATTTGTCTCTGCCAATGTCTTTTCACCAGTCTTTCTAACTCACTTCTTTATTTCTAGCCGCTCCTTTGGACAGCATCCAAAGCCTGGCAGCCTATTACATTGACTGCATGAAGCAGATACAGCCTGAAGGACCTTACCGCATTGCTGGATACTCTTTTGGTGCCTGTGTAGCCTTTGAAATGTGTTCCCAGCTGCAAGCACAACAAAATGCTTCCCATGCACTCAACAGTTTATTCCTTTTTGATGGGTCTCATTCCTTTGTGGCAGCATATACCCAGGTAAGGGGCACAAGGAGAATCTTTTTTTCTGGGGACCATCATCAGGGCTCATTTTTCTCAATGCTTACTGTTCTAGATACAAGCAATCTGAAAAGCAGACAGACTTTAATTCACAGGTATTTTGGAAGACAGCTGTAGACATTGGATACTTAAGAGATGATGGAAGGGTAAAAGCACATGAGAGGTGGTCCTTAAATGGCGAGAGTTCAGGCACAAATGTTGCTCTTGCTATGATAAATAATAATATTAGTATGTCTTCTGGAAGATCCTGGTGCGTGCAAGTCAAGATCCTCTTGTGGTGGTGCGAGGAAACCTTGCTTAAGGCTTCCCTTTCATTTTCATTATACATTAGAGAATACTAGGCTCGTGGCAGTTGTCATCTGTGGATTTGCTTTCTAATCCATCCTGAAGGGATTTCCCCCCTTCCTTTTTTTTCCCAGTTCACACCTTTGGTTCTGTAATTGTTTTTATCTGACTTTTAATATCAGGCACATCCCTCTCACGTTCACACTGTATTCTCTCTTCCAGAGCTACAGGGCCAAACTGACCCAAGGAAATGAGGCTGCACTGGAGACTGAAGCATTGTGTGCCTTCGTTCAGCAATTTACAGGCACTGAATACAATAAGGTAATGTTTCTTATTTTCAAGATCTATATATCTTGACATTGCACAAGAGGCTGTGTATGTTTTTTTGTTAAATGGAGATGGATTCTCAGCTGTTGAGACTAATGTGGAAAAAAATGTTAATATTTCCAGCTGCTGGAGGTTCTTCTGCCCCTGAAAGATCTGGAGGCTCGTGTGAATGCTGCTGTAGATCTAATAACTGAGATTCATACAAACATCAATCGTGAAGCACTCAGCTTTGCTGCTACTTCATTTTACCATAAGCTGAAGGCTGCTGACAAGTATATACCAGACTCCAAGTATCATGGGAACGTGACACTGATGCGGGCGAAGTCTCACAATGAATATGAGGAAGGTCTGGGTAGAGACTATAAACTCTCAGAGGTCAGTCTCAGGCCCACTGGTGTCTGTTGGGTTTCTTTTGATATTTGGGGAAGCCAAAGTATGGGAAATCATCCTTACTGAGAAAAAAAGGACAAGACCAACCTTAAAGAAATTATTGTTCCGTAGTTGTTGTGCTCTAACAAGAATAGAAGTCTCCAAAAGCAAATGAGTTGATTGGTTCCAAGCATTTTCTGTAGGTAGTGAGGACTAGTAAGTTTTGCCTGTATATAGGATTTTTTTCTAGGTAGACAGGTGTTTTCTGTAGCTGATTCTTGCTGCTCTCTAGAAGGACTTTGGATAATAACTATGTTAAAAGAGAGCAACTTTCAGTCTCTTTTTACTGTAGACTCTAAAGTTAGTTTACTGAATGAGGTCATCTTTCTGAAGACCAGGTGTCAGTCTTCTGACAATAAAGGCAGCTTTTTCTCAGTTGCATTTTTTTCACTTAGAAGCTGGTAGTTAGAAGTGGGTTTCTTGTGGGCTAAAAAAGGTTGGGGTTTGGCCTGCAGTCCAGATAAGGTCACTGTTCTTTAGCCCCTGCTCACATACAAGGCTTAAGTTGGTGCAAATACCAGGGAAAATTAAGTGATTTTCAGAATTCCCTTCCTGCTTCTGGCATCTCCTATCCTTTCAGACATCTAATTTAGTCATTATTGATTCCAGGCTAACTTAGATGTTATTGAGGTTATTAATGACCTTCTGGTTGTGGGAGGAAGATGGTGAGGAGAGGTTGTTTATTTGGTTTAGTCAAGGGCTTGGAAGTAGCTACTTTATCATTCATTCATTCATTCATTCTTTGATATTGTAGGTAAATTATTCTTTTGGTACTAGGTTGTTTAACTTCCTGCCTAGTTTATATTTGAGTGAATCACCTGTCAGGCTATCAGCCTATTGTGCTTTAAAACACTGGTTCCAAACAGTGCCCCACAGCTGATCTGTGAAAATATGTCGGAGTAAAACTGGTGCTGTTTTCAGCTGAGTTTTTGATAGAGATAGTGGTCTAAATGATGGGTAACTTAGAAGACTAACAAACCCAAAGTGGCTAGGTGACCCGCTGGTTGTAAATTGTGAATGAAAAGTTTTTCTTTTTCATACTTGACACAGGTATGTGATGGGAAAGTGTCTGTCCACGTTATTGAAGGAGATCACCGCACCTTGCTGGAGGGAGATGGCGTTGAATCAATTATTGGGATCATCCACAGCTCACTGGCAGAGCCACGTGTCAGTGTCAGAGAGGGTTAATTTCTACTTCATCAATGACAAAGAAAATGCCAACAACATTCCTAGTTATGACAGGTCCCAAGGAACTCTTCCTGTTCAACATCTCATCTGCTCTGCTGCCGGAAATGGGAAGTCCAGCTGGACTCAATTGGTCTTTTTCTGTCTCTTTCTTGCTTATCTTCTCCAACTTTTATGGGTTCTGTCTCCTTCCTTTCCTATGGCTGTTTCTCCCCCTAGTCTCCCTGTCCATGTTAACTGTAATGCTGTGACTCTGTCACTGCACACTGCAGTGAGGGTTCCCCACAGATGGCTGCTTCCTACACCCTTGGCAGTATAAAAAACAAATCTAGGAGTAGATTTCTTGTGCTTTATATTGTTTTTGTCTTAACATTATTCCAAAGGGTATGTGATAGCACTTGTATGTGAACAGGGTATGTGAACAGGGAGAGGAACTGCAGCTGATTTTGGAGATACTTTTTGTCTGTGAAGAATCTGTCTGCAGTTAGGTCAGAAAGAGAATTCCATTGAGGGTTTTGTAACTATATTTTTTAATTTGCTATATTCTAAGTATTTATTGTGTCAAACCAGAGACTTCTTACTTGGTTGTAATTTATCGTGGGTTACAGGAGAAAAGAAACACCCCTTTTTAGAGGGGAAGGTTTATTCTACAAGGGAAAGTTGCCCGTCTTTGAAATAAATTGGTTTCTTGTTTGTTTTTTTTTTTCCTTTCTCCCACTGCCCTGCCCTTTTCAGAAAGAAATAGGTAGAAGGAAGGATTCTTGCCATCATGTACTCTTCAGAGGAGAGAAGGGCTTGGGGGGATAGGGTGGATGGTTTGACAAATGCCACTGTATTGAGCAGCCATAACTTGGGCATGATGAAAACAGGCAAAGCTGTCCCTAGGCAGGTACTTTGTTTATGTTCGTGCAAGGTTCTGTGGCCCGCTCCATCAGAACCTTAGTGTAAAGCATTGAGATTATTGCCTTACCTTATTCCCTCTCACCTCCAGTTTTGCCACCCAATGAAGAATATGGAATGGGGAGGGCAGGGAATAGAATTCCTTAACAATAACTGAATAAATCCTCCCACCCCAGCTCTCCCATAATCAAAGCTCAGGCAAACACCCAAGTATCTACTCAAAGCCCCTATATATTTTATTTAGCACAGGGCTTGCTTAAGCCTTATGTATTCATTTTCCTTTCAGTAATGAGACTGGAAATCCCAGATAAGTTAGCTAAGTAATCAGTTTGGTGGTCTGATTTTAAAATGCAATAGTACCTTTTTAAAGGAAATTTGCATAAAATTCAATTGAAAAATTTCTTGCCTTTGCTATGCTGGATTTGTCCTTTCTGAAATCAGTAAATCCTTGTTACACTTATGATACAGAGGAGACCTGGGTAGCAACGAAGCACCAACTAGGAGGAGCTATTGTGCTTCTCAGAACTGCTGTAAAACCCCAGTTCTCTGCGTCTTCATCCCCCAGTGAAGTATTCTGGTAGTAGAGGAGCACTCCCGTGACAGGAACAGATGGCTCTTCACTGCAATTTCTGACCTAGTGTCTTTTGCTTATACCACCCTCTGTTGATAGTGGCTGGGTTAACTGATTTTAGTTTTATAAAGTATTTCTTTTGTGAAATCTGAAATAAAACAACATAATGTCAGCTTAAACCATTTTGAAATGTCTTGTTCTTGTTTTGTTTTTTTCCTTTTAATTAATACTTTTTGGTCTGAAGAGTGTCTTTTTGGCTTTTCTAGTATTAAACAGAATTCATTACTGGTTGGCTTTTGGATTATTTTCTACCAACATATCTTAATCCCATGTTTCACCTGGAATCTCTCACTTCTTGGTATAAAGCAAAAACTGCTGCTGACTTATCTGATTTGTAGTCTGTCGAAATAATAATAGTAATAATGAAGGCTTAGTTTTCTGAAGCATGGCTTCTTGTTGCCATGATTTTGGTACCTTAGATACAACCAATTTACAACTATAATACTGAAGTGGAAACTTTTAGATGAGCTTTTATTTGCAGTATTGGACAGGCCATTCATACTTCTGCCTCAGTTTTCCCATCTGTAAAATAGAACAAAAGTGTACCATCAGGGTCTCTCTGAGGGTAGATTGGCAATGGGTATAAATGATCTGAAGTTTTAGGTATGATGTCTTAATTGTCAGACAGTAACAGAAGGAGAGAAGTATGTGATATGTGAGGGATACGGGATACTAATACTGCAGTGGCTGTATGAGCTGTGTGCATACACCATGGGACCTCATTACATCTACTGCACACTGTCCCTGTACCTACTGACATTGGGTACTACCTAAAACAAAACAAATGGGGAATAGTTTGTTTGGTTTAACTACTGGCAGTTGTAGTGAGCCTGAAAAAGAGGTGAAAGAATCCTGCTTGTGTTATTTGTATTTAAAACTAGAAGGAAGAAGAAAGGATTAAATGTAAAGCAAACAGGTACAAATAGTGCTGTGCTAAAGTGTGTAATATCTGAATGGGCTGTGCAGAAGAAGCAAGGACTAATTCTATCCTGTCTGATGAAGCAGGAGTTTGGTGAGTTCCCTGTAAAAACAAGTATGTATGGTTTCATCTAAGAGCTTGAAGATTTTGTTTTAGTCATAGAAGTTGCTGATTAATTACTTACAGCTGTTACTTACTGTTAATGTTCTTGTGGTTGTTATTTGAAAAGCAAAAGGTTGTTTTGTTTAGGGCTTTTTTTCCCCATAATTATCTGATTATGAGCTGCTGCCATGTAACCTGTTACATAATTGGCTGCTGAACACAGTGTGCCAAAAATAAAAACCTTATTAGTGCTGGTATTGCTTGTTGTTTCTCAGTAGCCCATCAGATTAGACAGATGTAGAATAAAGAAGGCAAAATCCAATACTGCAATTTCTTATTTTAAGAAATAAGAGAATCTTATTTAAGATCTTAAGAGAAGACAAGGACAGAAGTGAAGTCATTCATACTTACCCTTCTCTGTGAAACTGAAGTGGGAATTCTTGTCAGCTGATGCATTCCATCCTTTTCAGAGAGCTTCTCATAGGCTAAAACCATGCTGATCTTAATCTCAAAAGTGAACAACAGTTCTCTAACTGGGGAACTGCCTAGGCTTACAGATGCACATTGCCATTTTGAAATGATGGTCCATATTCCTTAAATCTGCAATAGAAAGAGTTCAAGAATGTACGGCATATGTTGTCACCAGTATTAAAGCTATTATTTTGCTTTATTAGTTTACCACCTTCCTGAAGGCAAAGAACTATACCTCTCTTGCTGAAGATAGCAGTAAAAGCAATGCAAGAAGTTTAATAGAACTGGTTACTTAAAATAAGCACTACCAGAAAGCATGTCAAGTCCAAAAGATTTAAGGTAGAATAGGAAGCAGGTGTTTGTTTCTTTTGTGCTTACACAAGTGCCTGCAAATCAGAGTCAAAAGAAAGAAAAAAAATACCCCTGGAACAGCTGCATCAGAGGAAAGGGGAGTGCTGATAGCAGGGGCAGAGTCTGTGCATTTAAAATAGCAACCTCATTCTTTTGGCTGTAGAGAGGTAATGAAAGGTGGTAAAAAGTAATTAGAAGCTTGAAACATAATTATTGTAGCAAATTCATCACAGCCATGAGTGCTAGAAAGCTGGAGAGGAGGAAAATACAGGCTTTAACAACGAACTTGAAATGTGAGTCATTGACAGAACTTAACAGGCTTAACTGAGCAATGGGAGTGTGTACATGCAACTCTGCTTAGGCTATGGTGCTTTGTTATATGATTTTTGTTGGATTTTTTTTCTCTTCTGAAGAAAAGGAGTCCTGTAACTCAAGTTACACTGCTGTTTTGACTGGAGTAGAGATGCAGCATTTTTTATATGCTGGAGGGTATTGGCCGAGAGAAGCAGAAATTCTCCGCTGTGCTGATCCTGGTGGTGGTCAGTAGCTTTATAAAATGATGCAGAATGAACAATTTTGTCATGGATGCTGCTGTATTTGGTTCAGTCAGATGGACCATTTTCACCTCTCTGCCCCGACCATTCGACACCTAGGATGAGACAGACCTCTCAGAGCTTGTCCGAGCTCTTGCAGTGCTCAGTCACGGCGCTTCCCCTCGGCAGCGGCTGTGGCGGAGGCCCAAGTGCTCAGAGACCGCTCGGCTCGGGGACAAAGGACGGCAGCGGCTGCTGCGCGAGGCGCGTACGGGCCGAGTGCCGGGGCTCCCTGAGCGCCGCGGCATCCGCGGGGGGACCGCACAGGCACGGCTCCCCTCAGCCGCTCCCTGAGCGGCCCCTCTGCCCTCTGCTGCCCTCAGTCAGCCCGGGCAGCGCGGAACCCCGCGGCCGCTGGGCCTCTCCCGCGCGCGGTCCCTGCTGGCACCGCCGCGGTTTCTGGAGGGGACGGCGTGCGGCTGCACCGCTGAGCCAGCCGGAGCGAGATGGCGGTGGCACCGTCCGGCTGCGCCGGTGCCCGGCCCGGGCGCAGCGGTCGCGGCAGCCTGCGGGCTTCAGGCTGCGAGCCCCGGGGCGGCGGCGCGGGGCGGCAGCTGCCGCAACGCTGCGCGGGCGAGCAGGCGGGAGATGCCGAAGCTGCGCGGGGAAGCCTTCTGGAGGGAGACGCTGCGGAGCGCCCACTACGTGGTGGCGCCCATGGTGGACCAGAGCGAGCTGGCCTGGAGGCTGCTGAGCCGCCGCCACGGCGCCCAGCTCTGCTACACACCGATGCTGCATGCCCAGGTCTTCCTCAGGGACGCCAACTACCGCCGCGAGAACCTCTACGGGGAGGCCTGTCCCGAGGACCGCCCGCTCATCGTGCAGGTGAGCGCGGCCACCGCCCCGGCCCGCCCTGGCAGCCCGAGCACCGGGAGCGGCGGCGGCTGCCGGGAGGAGCTTCCCTGGGCTCACCTTGCGGTGCCGTTCTTGGGTAACGTTGAGGACGCAAGTCAGCATTGCCAAACGCACCCGCGCCATCCACCCCGCTCGTGCTAACAAATCCAGGCGTTTTCTAAATGTGCACGAATTGAAGGTAGTCAGCCTCATTCACATTTTAACGTCGTTATATAGGATAAGAGAAATCTCATTTTCTTCGTCTAAATACTACTGGCAGTACTTAGCTCATGAAGATGTGTGTTTTTCTGTTTATCCCATGTTTAGCAAAGGATTTGCTGTCCTAACCGCAGGGGTCTGGAGCACTGGACTTCTCACAGTCCCCTGCACCTCATCTTTGGAAACAAATTACAGTTGGTCTTGTAGAGTCAGGGTGTGTCCCAGATCTGGTACTAGTCAAGGAGGATCACAATTTTTGGAGTAGTTCTCTGAAACCCTGAGCTCAGTGTTTAGCTATAGAGAAAGGATGCAATGAAGATAGGACAGACTTTTAAGCATGTGTTGCTTCTGCTTCTGGATTACTCTCTGATGTTCATGTACTTCACTCTGTCCCAAAGAGGTAAAGTGGTTTGTGGAGCTGCAGAATGATACAGGGAAATACGGTTGTCATGAACAGAGGAATGATGGATTTCCACATGTGGAGCAGTTAAATGGATGAGGACTCTTTACCCTGGTAAAGAAGTGTCTCCCTAGACTGAGGGGGGATGATACGAGAAGCCTGTAGAAGTTTTACTGGCTTGAAGTGATGAATGGGAAACAAGTAAGCATAATGGTAGTTATAAACTGTGGAATTCATTGTTGTGGGATATACTGGATTCTGAAAGATTACATGAGTTTAGAAAGCAAATGAAGGAAAACACTTGAGGGTCTTTAGGTGCAACAAACACACCCTCCACTTCCAAAGCCCTTAAGGACACTTTTTCAGCTTCTGCTGTTCCCTAGTCATTTTGGTGTTCACCTTTGATCTGTCTCAGTACAGCTTTCACAGAATCATGGAAAATTCTGGGTTGGAAGGGACCCACAAGTCCACAACCCACAAGTACATTGAGTCCAACTCTTAAGTGAATTGCCTATACAGGGATAGAACTCACAGCCTTGGTGTTTTAGCACCATGCTCTAACCGAATGAGCTAATCTCAGCATCTTGTACATTCTTCTTCTGTGGGAGGTAGTTTCTTTTGACACAGAAAAATACAAGTGCCAGAAACTCAAATAATCTTAGAAAGCTGTAAGTCACAGATCTTCAGCTCAGTAAGCTGTGTGTTCTGGGTGACTCTGCCTGAACAGGATCAGTTGCTGTGAGCTTGCTGTGTTACCCTTCTTCCCACTGGCCACTGTTGGACATAAAGTACAGGAGTAACTAATCTTTGGCTTGATCTTGTGCAGCAGTCCTTACAGATTTGGTCACAGAGTCTCAAAATTAGATTAGGCAGAGGTACATATGAGTCAGCTCTGAAGACTTTGTTTACTGTGGTAACTTTCTCATTATGCAGCATGGTTGGAGACTTTCCGTAGTTTCAGTCACCTCTGGGAAAGAAATTTTTCTTTCTGTATTAAAATGCTATAGCTGTTTCTTTTGCAGAGGATGTTAAAAGTTGTTTCCACTTATTCTTGGCTACCACATGTAAAATATTCATCTGATATTTCTTTGCCTCTTGAATGCTCATCTTTCTCATTTTATTATTTGAAGGTTGAGGATCTTTAGCTGGTAAGTGTCATAAATTTTATTTGGAGGGTTTTTTTCGTATAATCATAGAATATCCTCAGTTGTAAGGGATTCACAAAGTCCAGCTCTTGCACAGAACAGCCACCAGCATCCCACCAGTGTTGTCCAAACACTCCTTGAGCTCTGGCAGGTTTAGGACTGTGACCACAGCCCTTGAGAGCCTGTTTCAGTGCCTGACCACCCTCTGAGGAAGAATCTTTTCCTGATATCCAGCCGAAACCTCTCCTGACACAGCCCCAGACGTTCCCTCAGGTCCTGTCATTGGTCACAGAGAGTAGAGATCAGAGCTGTCCCTCTTCTACCCCTTGAGAGGAGGTTATACTGTATGGAATCTCCCCTCTGTCTCCTCTTCTCTAGGCTGAACAAGCCAAGTGACTTCAGCCACTCCTCATATGTTCCCTCCACATCTTTCACTATCTTTGTTAGCTACTTTGGACACTAATAGCTTTGGATCTTTCTTACATTGTGGTATCCCAAACTGTCCCCAGGACTCAAGGTGATGCAGCCCCAGTGCAGAGCAGAGCAAGACAATCCCTTCCCTGGCCCAGCTGGCGATGCTGGACCTGATGCCCCCTGGGATACAGCTGGCCTTCCTGGCTGCCAGGGGACTGCTGACTCATATTCAACTTGCCATCAACCAGGACCCCCAGATTCCTTTCTGCAGCACTGTTCTCCAGCCTTTTGTTCCCCTGTTTGTCCGTATATGTGGAGTCACCCTATCCCAGGTTCAGAATAGGCTGCTTGTCTCTATTAAATTCATATGGTTGATGCTTGCCTAGCCCTCTGATTGTCAAAGTCCCTCTGCAGGGCCTCTGTGCCTCCCAAGGAGTGGACAGCTCCTCCCAATTTAGTATCCTCAGCAAGGTTACAAGTGTCAGCAAGGTTACAAGTCATTTATGAAGTCATTAAAGAGCTCTGGCTTCATCTAAGATGGAGCTCTGTGGAACCCTAGTCATGACCGGTCACCAGCCTAATGTCATCCTAGTCACTATAACCCTTTGCACTTGACTCATGAGCCAGTTGTTCACCCATCACTCAATGTGTTTATCCAGCTGCGGACTGGATATTTTGTCCAAAACCATCCTGTGAGAAACAGTATAAAATGCTTTACTCAAATCCAAAAAGATCACATTACATCGCTTCCCTTGATCATTTTGAGAAATAGTGTTTGATATTATGAACTGTGCATACGTGCCTGTTTTCTGTAGCAGGTAGTTGCTTCATAAACACATTTTGTCAGTACTTGAAGAAAGCTATTGCCTGATTATTCCACTTCTCTTTGGTTTTCACAGTTCTGTGCCAATGATCCTGAAGTGTTTGTCCAAGCAGCACTGTTGGCTCAGGATTACTGTGATGCCATAGACCTAAATTTGGGTTGCCCCCAAATGATTGCAAAGAGAGGTATGTGCAAATCTGAATCCTGGATAAGCAGAGAAATGGCAAATGGTGTTTCAAATGTGAATGTTGGCAGTAAAATACCAAGAGGGCCAAATCAAGCCTTTGGGAGGGGTTGCAGTACTGCTGAAGTCAGTTACACCCAGTGTAGCAGGTAACACTTGATAGTACCTAAAGCAAAAGTTAGATATAATTCATTCTTAATTAATTAATTTATCTAAAGTGACAGCTCCTGTGCCTAGAATGTCTTCAGAAGCATTATTTTTAGTGAGAGCTTGATTTTCTTCCTGATTTTTGCTCCAGCAGCCCTTTTTGAAAAACTTCACTGAAAATTACATCATTCAGACACTTAGAACTTCCTATTTCCCTGATACTTGCAGAGTTTTTTTCACAATAGTGTAGAAGCAGATGACACCTGCTGAATTCCTTAGATACTGCATGTTTGAAAACCAGAACGAGTGTTTGAAAATTTTGTATCAGTTAAGGTGTTGAGAAGATATTTGTTCAGTAACTGCCCATTCTTCTTCTAAAATATCTTTCAAAAACTAATTGGAAATAATTAGTAGTGCAAATAGATGTTTCAGTCAGATCATCTGTTACTCTAATGGGATTTATTAAACATCAGGTATAAACCCTTAGAATTTGGACTTTGAGCTGCAAGTGTCAACACATCAGCCTTGGACAGTATCAGTAAAAAGTAAAAATAAAAAAAAGGTGTGGGGATTCCTTGTTTATCCTGTAAATCTAGGGTGGCAGGAAGAACAGAATGATCCTACTCTTCCAGTTGGAGCAGGACAGAGCAACTCTGTTTCTGCCAATGAGGCATATGAGTGTCTGGATCTTTGTTTGTGAGAGTTTATGAAAACTGTGCTTCAGGATCTTACTCTTCTACACAAGTCTGTCATATGCTATTTTATCATAGGTCACTATGGAGCATTTCTGCAAGAGGAGTGGGATCTTCTTCAGAGAATGAGTAAGTATTTAGAGAAGGAATAGGATGAACTAATTATTGAGAGGAGGTTTAGGGATTTTGGGGGAAAGGAGGTGCGTCATATTTTTTGGGGCAGAGTTCTCTTTGGGTTTTGAAGTGGTGGTTGCCTTTGTTGGTTTTTGGTTTGTTTTGTGTTTTTGTTTTGTTCTTTTTTCAATTTCATACTGTATTCCAGTGGCATCCTCAAGATATTTGGTGGTATCCCACTGCAAATTTGCACTCCATCTACAAAAAGACTTAGACTTTTGTACCTGAAACAGACTTAAAGTGAAAGTCAATGAAGTTCCAGTCTCATATGATAGCTTAGTTGCTCTCCAGCTCTAGAAATCATAAAAGTCCCAGTGCCTCAGTTTCTCACTTTGAATTTCTCAGGTGCCCAGAGCCATGTTTCTGCTTGAAGTCACAGCTGCTCTTTTCTAATCAACTCTGTGTACCCTTTCTGTCCACAGTATGGCAAAATATGTTTTTCTTCTAATTTGTGTAGGTTATTTTCAGACCATCAGTAGCTGTTGTGAACAGTATCATATTTTTTAAGAAATACATGATATACATGAAATACTGATACCAAAAGCAAGGTTTTGGACATTTTGTAGAACTAAGAATGTGCTTTCACCCCACTTCAAAGCAAATGTTGGAACCATGAAGTTAGAGAGTCTTATTTCTGTTTGCATTCCTGGTGGTCTGGGGGATCTTGAATGATGTGTGGTACAAAAACACTGCTGGGAACCTGGAAGATAAGACAGTGTTACATGCCCAGCATGTAATGTGTCTGTTGAGAAATATGCAGATCAGAATAGCCTCAAGGTCATCTAGTTGGGTGAGAACCCAGGCTGTCTTCTAAGAGGGTTGTCTTAGACTGTCCTCTTCCTCCTTCTTTCCCTAGCCACCTTTAAAATGGTGGAGCACTCTTTTCTGCTTGCACCTGTATACACCTTGTTTAGTTCTTTGAAAGTGTGATGGGAAGTACCTATTGTTAGAGCTCGTAGGATTTGGATTAGAAGACAGCAGGTGACTTTCTACATTGTATATCCAAGCTGTGGAAGAGAAGAGAATTTCAGATACAACATTACTCAATGTTTTCCTGTTGGCTCTCTTTGGTAGCTCTCTTTTTGGTATTTTTGTGATTCTATGTACTGTGTAAGGACTATGAGTTTTCCATGTTGTTCTAGATTTCACCCTGGCTCTATAACCTACATTTACTACTTGATTGCATCCACTGTCTACCTCACTTGATATGCCTCTGCTTGCCATGGATAAGACTCTACTCTATAATGATTATTTTGGTGATAATTTGCAAAGAAGTGAAGCACCTTTTTGTGGGAAAGGTAGACAAGCGTTAATGTTGGAGGAGTACAATAGCCTGTGATGATAATAAACTTGTATCAATAATTAATTCATGAGGGGGTGGTCATTGAAAGTGAAGGATTAATGCAGTGAAAGTGTTAGGGCTATTAAATGGGTGACTATTTTATGCCACCTTGTTGGGATGCAGATTTTGTGCTTCATGCCTGTGTTACTGTTACATGATTAAACTATGCAATAAGGATTCTAGAGGACACTGCTGATTTTTAAGCTGTGAGAACTGCATAGCAGTAACTTCTCATTCTTTTTCTATACCATACCCAGTATCAAATCTTGAGGAGAGCAGACACTTTACATAGCATTGTGCAGCCCACTTACCTCTCTTTTCAATCTTTCTCAGTTTTACTGGCTAACGAGAAGCTCTCTGTTCCCATCACATGCAAAATCCGCGTTTTCCCAGACATTGACAAGACAGTGAAGTATGCACAGATGCTGGAGAAAGCTGGCTGCCAGGTAAGAAGGCAGCTGGTCCCTCTACTCTTGCACGGGACACATGTCTTTGTGTAAAGTATGTGATGACCAGTTCTTGATGTACCGTGGAGATGAATAGGCTGCATTATTTTGCAGACAGAGCAAATGGGATGCAGACAGATTCTGTGTGTTTGCAGTCCTAGGCTGCGTGTCATTAGTGTGGTACAGAAGACACAATGATTTCAGTCTTTTGTAATCACTGCACTGTGTGCATCTCAGTCTTCACATAATGCTGCAGGAGGCAGTGTGAATGCATGAAATCCACCGTACTGTAGAAGAAAAAGGGTATCAAAAGGTATCACTAGAAGAAACAGGCAGCTTTCTAGGATTTAACTCCAATTAAATTGGAAGAGATGGTCTGTGGTTAGAGACAGTACTGACAGTATTGGACCTTCTGCTGAGGAGAAAGCTAGATCAATATATCACAAATTCCAGAGTGAATCACAAATGGAATACAGTGGCAAAAGGAAATCTGTAGGTTTTCCCATTATAGAATCTTGTCATGCCATGGAATAGGAAGATGAAAGGAGCCTAAGACCATGCCACAGTAGGTGACCTGCTGATATCTTTCTGTGTTGCTAAACTCCCTGCACTGTTGAAATAGCAGGAAGAGCTCAGTAGCATCCATGAGGGGGAGGGAGTGAAAGGAAATTTTTTTCAGTGGATTTATTCATGCATGCGGAAAGTAGATGTAATTTTGTGTTCCAGCTGCTGACTGTGCATGGCCGTACTAAAGAACAGAAAGGACCACTTGCTGGCGTGGCATCTTGGGAGCACATTCAAGCTGTAAGGTTAGTGAGAAGTACCAGGCAGTCTTAGTGGATTCCTGTTAACACTCTGGATTTTAAACAGAGTGTACAATGGCATTGAAGAGGAAACAAATTTGTGTTACAGGAGAATTTCTGGGTTGACTCTAATTCTCAATTTTACACGTCCATTTTATTCACTGGTATAGAAAAGCTGTAAACATTCCTGTATTTGCAAATGGAAACATCCAGTGTCTCAGCGATGTGGAAGAATGCATACGTAAGACAGGAGTACATGGCGTCATGAGTGCAGGTAAAATGAACTTTTACTTGGATGAAAATACGAATTGTTTCTTATTCCCTTAGCAGCCCCATATACATTTATTAAAAACTTATGTCAGATTGACTTGGTGAACAGCTTTACTTGAGAGCTGAGTGGCCATTCTCTCTCGTCTGCTACTGACCATCTCATACCAGGACCAGGAATCACTTAAGATTTGTAAGAATTGTTATGTCGGACTTGTAATACCATTGACTCATTGAGCTTAAATCTAATTACTTGACAAAGGCATATGGGGCTCCTGTTGTCCTGGAATATTTTTGTGACATCTGTTAATTAATGGAACAGTTTTTAAATGGTTCTCAATTAACTAAGTACATCTGTGGATTAATATTCCTACAGGTGGTTCATGTTGGGTTGGGACAAGAAAGAATTGACATAATTTCCATAACTTACAGGAGGAGCTAGGATAGGCATCAGAAACAGCTTCTAATCACACACACAGCTAAAGAAGGGTTGTAGAATCTTGGTTGTAGAAAATACTGATTAACAAAAGGCTTGTGAAGCCAGTAGAGAAAAGCACAGTGAGAAGCTGTATCTCTGAACTCGGGCCAGACAAATATCAAGACATAAGGCAAGACACCGGTCATTCCGGTATTTAACCGTTGGGCAACAAAAGCAGTGATTTCTCTATTTATTAATTGATTTACTGTCTTTGTGTTAAGGTTAGACGCCTTTCTAGAAACTGTACTTTAATTAAACATGAGCTGTTCAGTGTAATTAGGAACTGTATAGTGAAGTACAGCATGTCAAGGTCAGGCTAGAGTTTTACAGACCCTGTGTTGTTCTTGAGGTGCTGTGGCTGTGGCGGTAGGATTACAAAAGAGGTGATGAAACTCCAGAGCAGAGATTTTTTTGTTTCAATCCTGAAATGAAAGTTTGAGTATTTCTTTTCATTCCCTAGAAGGTAATCTTCATAACCCAGCTTTGTTTGAGGGCCGAAACCCATTGGTGTGGGAGATGGCTGAGGAGTATCTGGAGATAGTGCGGAAGTACCCTTGTCCATTGTCTTACGTTAGGGCACATCTCTTCAAGCTCTGGCATCACACGTGAGTACCTCCAGGGAACTCTTAATTTTTTCAGGGCTCATCCTGCTTAGCAAGAATTTGGGTTTTCTGGAAAAGGATTTGTTTGGCCAGAATGAGTGTGCTGCAAGGTTTTCTTTGCTTTTCCTGGCTGGAGAAGGGTGTGGACTGAGGCCTTTACCCTTCCTTTCACATCTGGGAAATAGGGCATGGGGAATGAACAAGTTGCCACAAGATCAGCCAGGGTTGTGAGCTCACAGCACACCAGATGCAATGTGGTAATTGCCCATATGCACACACACACACACTTTGTGGCAAACACAAATTAACTATCTCCTTGTTCATGTGTGGCAAAGTGCTGTTGCATTTATTGTGGAGTAAGAGCATGGCTATGGGCAGTTACTGAGAAGCAGCTGATGCACTGTACATTCATGGTTCGCTTATGTCAGACTACCTTGGTTGTCTGGAAGAGAAATATGTGTGCTTTTCTTTGGACTTATGAAGAAGAACATAAGCTTCTACTAAAGGCAAATTAATCAAAAATAGTATTTTTTAATTTTTAGTTGATTTCAGTCTAAATATAATTTGATGTTTGGGATTTGCCTCAGGCTTCAAGTTTACCAGCAGCTGCGTGAAGAATTAGCAAAAGTGAAGACTCTAGAAGGCATCGTAGATGTCAACAGGGAGCTGAAACTACGATGCCAGGTACCAAGATGGGCCCTAATCTCCCAGAACAGCACTGCCTGCTCTTGGTGGGAATGTACCAAGTATGTCATAGAGCTGACATCCTTTAGTCACTTCTATGAGACTTTGTAGTTTACTAACCATGATATTTGTAGCTTGCTACAGTAGCATCCCCTTAAGCCTGGATAACTTTATGTGGGATAAAGTTGATTTAGGAGTTACAAATGTGCTTCAGTTCATCTGTTGCAGTAGATGGGTTTTGCCTATATGTAATTGTAATTGTTAGCTTAAATTCAGTTTGTGATTGCCTGGAGTTTGAGTGTTATTTAGTGTATTTTCTGACAACTCCAGAAAGACTGACTGTAACTCTATGCTGCAGGAAGAAATAGCTAATCAGAAAGAAGGAGAAAAACCAAAAGAAGGGTTGCCTTTTTTCCACTGGATCTGTCAGCCATACATCAGGCCAGGGTAAGTTACCTGTTTTGATACTTAGAGGTACTCATAGGCCTTTCCCACCCATATCGTCAATATCAGCCATTGAGTCTGTTCTAGGAGCTCTACATTCATTAAAAAAAAAAAAAAAATTAAGACTTTGGATTATTTTTATTCCAGTTCAGTTTTTTCCTAGTTATTGCTTTGTTTGTGGGGATGTTGCTCATTGTTTGCATCTTCTCCTTTGTATCCTACTCAAATTTCTCTCTCTCTGGAAAGTAAAAATGAGGAATCCCACTGCAGCTCAGAACAAGAACCTGATGTGTATCGAATATGCTACCTGACACTTCTTTATTGTTTCATGCAACATGAATGTTGCTGGTAACTGCTGTCGTAACAAAGATAAGAACTAAATTATATTCTGAAAAGGATGCTTTTAATGTACGGACAAGCTTTTCAGATAGCTTATTCCCCTTCTACTGAAAATTGGGCTGAAGAAGAGAACAGTGTGTCAAGATTAATACTTAATTAAATACTTTTAAAAATGCTTAAGTAAAACCTGGGAATAACAGGTGCGAAATTTAGCCAACCAACTTTAACTGGATTTCCAGCTGATATATCTGATAGTGTGTCTGTTCACTGCCAGTGTTAACTGAAAAAGCCAGTTTTTTCTATCCCACTTCTAAGGGCAATGACACTTCATTGTAGCCATGACAGAAAGGTTTATGGTTTACCCATATTTCTGTAAACCAAAATAATGGTCAGGGACAGCTACTTCTTCCCTCCAGCCAATTTATTATGAAATTCACTGTTTCAGGCCAAAGGAGAGATGTAGGGAGAATGGAGATAGTGGAACTGAAAAAGGTGTGCGAGGGAAACGTGCTCTGGAAGAAGAGGAAGATGGAAATTCTGAGCTTCTGTCAAAGAATAAACAAAAAAAGAAGTTAAGAAATCCTAATAAAAGCTTTGATCCATCTTTAAAACGTAAGTTCCATGTATTGGCATGAATATATGGAGAGTTGCTGATACCACCTTTGACATAACTTGCTGCTAAGAATTTTCCTGTCCTGTGTACTTTTAGAAACTTCTTGAAAAAGAGGGGGAATTTTTGCTATTGAAATTTCCGTACCAGGCAACATGATTTAAATCATGTTCACTAGTAAAGGAAACAAGGATCAAAATATCTCTCTAAGCATCTTTTTGAGATCAAAATGGTTTACAAACTGAATTGTAGCTGTCACTAGCATTTGAAATGGAAATTTTGTATGAATTTCAAGCTGATGTCTGTTGCCCTGAAAATTAAGCCTTCTGATCTTGTTTTCATAGTATTAGTTACTTTCCCAGGAAAGTAACTGTAAACACGTGTTTACACATTCCTTCTAAGAAACGTCTTTGATGGATGTTTCACATGACCAGTGTGATTGGGAAGGTGGTAACTTAGTTATCCAATCCCTGGTCATAGTCAAGAATCTGTAAATACTGGAGTTAGAAAATAAAAGTATTTTCTTTTCCTGTCACACTACTGAGATGTGTTCATGTGAATCATTCCATGTCCTTTAGTGACAGATGTCCTCCAGTTTTATGCTTGACTTGAGGATTAAAATTTTCAATGCTTGGATTTTAGCATAGAGGCACTTAAAAATGCAAAGTATTTTTACCTTAGCACTGTTATTTGAGGTACTGTATTTTTATTTCAAAAAGACTCTCTGGCTAGAAAAGCACCAAGCTTTGTCTGGTTCTGATTTTTTTAACTTATTTCTTCCACATAAAAATACCATTAGTGAAATCAGCTTTCTCTGTCTCTCTCTCTCTCTCAGCCAAATATGCAAAATGTGATCAATGTGGAAACCCTAAGGTAAGTCAGTTCAGGTGTCCAAAGAGTGTCCATAGAGCATTTCCATTAAATGGACATTAAATGACCGTGTAGGGATCAATCGCACAATGTCTGGATGGAGCGAAGTGGCAAGTGGTGTCCCTCAGGGGTCTGTATTGAGACCAGCACTGTTCAGTGTCTCCATCAATGATGTGGACAGTGGGATCAAGAGTGTCCTCAGCACATTTGCAGATGACACCAAGCTGAGTGGAATGATGACATACCTGAGGGACAGGGCCATCCAGAGCAACCTGGACAAGCTCAAGCAGTGGCCTGTGGGAACCTCTGCAAGATTCTGCACTTGAGTCAGGGCAACCATGGTACCAAATCTGGGCTGGGGGGGGATGAACAGATTGAGAGCAGCCCAGGACTTCAGGGTGCTGGTGGATGAGAGGCTGGTCATGATTCAGCAATGTGCACTCACAGGCTGGAAAGTACCTGTGTTCCAGGCTTCATCAAAAGCAGCATTTATTGAGCCAGTGTCTTTACTCTGCTCTTGTGAGACCCCCTACCTGGTGTCCTGCATCCAGCTCTGGGGCCCTTGATGCTGGAGACATGTAGAGCTGTTGAGGTAGGCCCAGAGGAGACTACAAAGATGATTGAGGGATGGATTCCCTCCGCCATGGAGACAGGCTGAGGGACCAGGCGGTGTTGAACCTGGAGAAGGCTCTGGGGAGCCTCACTGCCCCTCCCAGTGCCTAAAGGGGACTTAAAAGAAAGAGCAATGGACGTTTTAGCACAGCCTGTTGCAGCAGGACAAGGGGTGCTGGGTTTAAAGTAAAAGAGTGTAGATCAAGACTAGATATGTGTTAGATTAAAAGTGATGTTTTATTGAGCCAGTGGCCCAAGTTTCCCAGAAAGGTTATGGATGCCCCATTCCGGGAAACATTCAAGGTCAGGTTGGACAGGGCTCTGAGCAACCTGATCTAGTGGAAAATGTCCCTGCTTTTTGCAGGGTGTTAGAGTAGATGACCTCTAAAGGCTCATTCCAACCCAAATTATTCTGTGATTCTATTGTTATTCCAAATCCTGAGGTAGGTCCATGCCAGTGCCCCATCAGGCACAAGTGTATGTGTGTGTGGGGAGGAAAGTCCATACTTGGGCAAAAGCTTTTTAACCATTGTGACCAGTCTCTGAGGTTGAAGGTGCTGCACAGAAATCCTTAACATACACATGTTGAGAGAATTTGCCTTGCAAAAAAAAAAAGTGCAGTCCTGCTGTTGCTGAGGGTATTGATTGCTAATACAGTTGAATGAGTTTAACTGAATTTCCCAAACTATCTCCAGATAATCTCCAAGCAAATCTCCAGACTTCCACATGTGTATGACATAACGTATTTTACTGTGAAATGAAAAACAAACTTATGGTTAGTGGTGGGTGGAGTTTTTTTGCAAAGTGAAAATTTGAATAACTGGTGTGGTTCTTAGTATACCAATATAAATACTTCAAATATAAATATATATTCAAATATAAAAACTTCATCCCAGTACAGGCTGCAGTGAGTGTCAGACAGCAACTGCAGCTCTGATTTGCATTGTGTTTGGATCTCTGCCTTTATCAAAACAAGCATAAGCACCTCATCCTCAGTTCTGCCTTTGCAGCAGATTAACATTGGCTTTCACTATTAGCAATGTGAAATGAGGCAGCTGGTTTTACAGGTTCTGTATTGAAATTCCAAGTATTTTGATATTTGCAAAAGATTAATTTTGCTTTTGCTTGTTTATTTTTCCCCTTGGGGAGCACAGCTGTTTGCTTGACAGGGCAGTGTTGCAGAGCTGTGTGACCTGAGTGTATTTATTGCTGCAAATATACCTGTAAAGCAGGGTGTAAAATGCAAGTAATTTTGTGTTCTAGCTTAAAAATTTGCATTAGACCTCAGGGGGCAGCCTGCAATACAAGCATGTGATGTTGCTTCCTGTTGTAACACTTACCACAGCACAGCAGGGGCAGCCAGCTGGGACTCAAAGTTGCAGCTACCGAAAAAAATGGGATTTTTTTTCTGTGTTCATTACTGGTAAAGCATTAAGCACTGGGCTGGCCTACTTTCAGAGCTGTCCTGTTTCATAGGTAATCCAGGTGACATCACTTGGTGCATAAACCAGGATTGTCTGCACCAAGGCTTAGATTTATTTTTGTTTTGCTCTTGCATCCCTGTAATGTTGCAGGTAGCACTTGAAATCTTCTGACTAGGCCTGCAATTTTTTCTTTTTTCTAGATTATGAATTTCTGAGCTATGTCATGAAATGGGGTGGCGGGGTGGGGGATGTGGAGAAGGAACTCAACTAAAGTCTCCCTAAACATGAAGGATTTTCTGACTGGGGTGGAGGGAACCAAACTAAACATCAACCCCCTTTTCTAAAATGTGTGTGAGCAAAGCATCCCAGAGACCCAGGCTCATATAGCCACATCATCAGTTAGCCAAGTCTCAGCTGCTGCTGTCCCCTAAGGGTCATACATTATATTTTAATAAATAAAAGGTATATTTTAAGATGCAAGTAGGGAAGTAATTCTGGTGGTAACATATTTTAGCAGATGGTAGCACATCAGGCATCGTGTTCCATGTTGCAGAGAACGAGATCAAGCACACCAGCACCAAATGAGTTCATGCTTGTTGCAGAGGGCTTATGGCATGTGCCTGCTTGTGGTGGGTAACCTGGGCTGCCCACCAGGCTGTGAGGGGGCCGCACAAGTTGAATGTGGATATTTTTTTGATTGGTTGGGGTTTTACTGTTCTTTATGTGCAAACAGTGGATAGCCCCCAGTATGACACCAACTCCATCATCTTCATTAGGCTGAGTACATGGGGTTTTTTTTCCAAAGATCTGAAAGTGCAGAGCTGTATTGTTACTTATTATAGTACACAGTAATAATTTTATTTTCACTGACACAAGTTTCTTTATACTGCTGTCCCAACCCAGGGCAATAAATGTGTGTTTAATATGTGCCGAGGGTGCTGTAAGAAAAGAGCATTCAAGGAGGTAGCAGATTGTCCAGGTAAGTGTATCTGGCCTTACCAAGGATCAAGCAAACATCTCATCCATCTCCCATGTATATTCATTAATTTTTGGGTTATGGGGTGGAGGTGAGTGTTAAAATCTACATACTACCTAAAACGCCACATGCTATAGTTTATAGTACCATTTTAAAAGACTGCTCTACCTTGTTTGTACATTATTGCTCCTGCTTCCAAAGCCTTGGGATGTACTTTCCAGTCTGTAAAGACCCATTCTTTATAATGAATGGGGTATTCTGTTTAGCACTGTAGTAATCTCATTTCAGGATTTTGGAGTTTTTTTCCCCTTTTGCTTTTTCAGGTCATGGATTACTTTTTAAGACCAAGTATGAAAAATCTCTTTCATGGCAGCACAGTCAAAGAGGAATTCAAACCGCAGACATCAATCAGAGAGGAGATGCACAGGTGGGGGAGACAGCAGTGCTGAAAGAGGCTGCTGACAGTACAGGGTGAAGCTTTGGAAATGAACAGCCCAAGAGCTCCTGCCAGACCACTACCCTGGGCCAAAGAATGTGTCATCTCCAGCTCACTATCAGCTGTGTGAACTTGTTCCACATGATTAAGTTCTAGAAAAATTTTATTTAAGTAAAAAACTGCTTTTACTCAGGGAATTATCCTGCATTTGAAATAAAAGAGATGCAATTAAATGTCTCATGCTGCATTTGAAAGACTGAAAATGCTGCATTTTTGGGTGGAGGCAATTTCTGTAAACTGCCATTACACTCTGCCTCCTGTATGCTCATTAACCCTTCATGCTCTTGTTTTTAATACTGGGGACTAAAAGTATTGTATTAGAACAGCCTTCTAACATGCTAAAAATAGCAAAATCAGTGACTTCCTCACTAACAGAAAATGTGCCACATCTGTTAGTGTTTTAGGCCACATTTTCAATGCAGAAAAGGAATGCAGCAGTAGTTGGAAAATGTGAATGTAGAACTATAAGATCTTGCTATATCCAATAGTTAATTATTATTAACTAATAATTATTAGTTTCTTACAGTATAATGAAACTTAACAGTCTTCCATGAGCCAAAGGTTGGGGGAGGATGAAATCTATTTTATTTAGAGAGGGTTGTCTACAAATATGTGGGAAGTTGAAACCAAGTCCATGAACATTTCCCTGCTCAAGGTCTCATACTTCATTATGTGGTCATTTGTCCTTCCCACGTGATAAATTTTGAGAGACATGTGACACAACCAGATGCAGGTCCAACAAATGCCTTTTTTACAGATGGGAAGTTGAAACCACCTCTTCTACTTCCTGTGGAAATAGTCCACTTCTTCCCTTGCACAGGCATACCTGCTAAAGCTGTTAAGTATTCTGAGTTCCCTGGTCTGTTCCTCCCTGCTCTAGTAAAAAAGCTAAATGTTCATTAGCCTAGAATTTCAAACTGTTTAATTGACCTGTTTCCATTTCCATTCCCATTTACAAAAAATCAGAAAGCTCAGTCATTCTCCTGTTCAAAGTCTGCAAAGGCAAAACAGATGGTTCCAGCACAAGAGAAGTGGGGCTGCATGATTTGGCTTATCATCCTACCCACATAGATTTTAGATCACACCTCCCTCTCACAAATACAATCTCCTCATAGAATCACTAGTGTGAAGGAACAATCAGGGTGGCTTTAGGCTTCTAAATTCGGGAGGGGCCCTACACTTGAGAGTACTAATTGGATACCTTTCGATAAAGAATTAGTATTTAAGGTCTGCTTGTGCCTCCCCCATCCCAAGGCATTTCTTAGCAAGCACCGTGGAGAAATGCAGACAAACACTGTTCGCTCTTGTTTGCTCCTGTCCATGGCACGGCTGGAGGCTGCCACACTCCTGACAAAGGGCTGGAAAACCACTCAGTTTGGAACTACAACACAGACTCCCCTCTGTGCAACCAGCTACAAATCACCACACTAATGGAAAAAAGTTCCAACATGAACTTTCAACAGCCATGCAAGAAGATGCCAACCTTGCAGTTACTAAGGTAAAGCTGTCCAGATGATCCATGGCTCACTAACCAACGCTTGTGAACTTGGAGGCCCAATTACAACATGAGCAAAGCAAAGCCACTTACTGTTTACACTGACCACACCTGCACAAACAAGGGATTACTTTCAGGCTATGCAATATACTAATTATCCTCTTTAATCAAAAAATTTTAATTTGCCAGCTCTGCAAGGTCAAGGCCTATTTTGTTTCTTTTTCACAGGCCCTTAAGGAGATACACACTTTAATTTTCATAGAGTAGGGGGAGGAAAAGGCAGTGCCCTGAATGTAGAATGATGTTGAAAATGATTCTCAGTCTTCAAGAAAATGGATTCCCACATCTAAATTATTTTCAGATGCACACAAGAAAAAGCTGTGTTTTTTCACCTGACAAAAAAGAAAGCCAACCAATTGCCTTTATTTGACAGACAGATTATGAAATGAGATATTAGAAAGATTTTTTTTTTTAAATTTTAAAGACAAAAAGTGCATCAAAATGAAGACTGAAACTCCAAAATTTCAACATGTATTTATGGGATATAAACTTTATGTGCAGAGCGTTCACAGTTACATCAACTACAGTCACAGGGAGTACTACAAAGCTAGAGCTGAAGGCTTAGAGAACTGAAACTGTAGCACCTGTAGTGTCAGGGACAAAAAAAAATACCCGGCCTGATCTACCCCTAAGCCAGATTTTTCAGGTCCTGCCACTTGAGTTCCTGTTTGAATTAGACCATCTCCTGCTAATGCAGCTGCCCTTCAGTTTGTAGTTTCAATAACTCTACTAAAGCCTAAGCCTGAATTATTTCTTTCCTGTGAAGAGACTTAATTGCATTATGAATTTACAAAGCTTCTAATTACTGAATCTTGTATGTTTTCTCTTAGAGCTTGACATGCCCTGTTAGCCAGTTTCTGTTCCCTTTCTAACTAATTTAGCCTGATGAAGTTACCCTATGAGAGAATCTAAAGCTACACAGCAACCCTATGAAATGTTGAATGCAGTTCAGAGATCCATAAGAACACAGAAGCTAAAATACTTTAACATTAGTTTAAGTACAAAGCTCATTTGCAAAGCGGACAGTAATCCTTTCCCTATTCCCTAACAGCATCAGAGGAAGCAGCAGTTCCACGCCAGTTTGGTGTTTTTCACCCTACTGCAAATTCACAGCTGATGGAATACCAGAGAAGTGAAACACTGACTTGTCTCAGCCTCAGCTGTCACAAGCAGGTGATATAAAAAATAGTAAGAGCACTGTCCTGTGCAGCACACTGCTGCCCCACTATCTGCTTCATAAAGAGTAATGAAGATGGCAGAAGAATCTCAAATAGTCAAATTAAGTTGGCTGAGACTTAAAAAGAAAAATGAATCAGTGCTTGACAAGAACTTTCTACCAATACACAATGGGTCTTCATTAGATTAAAGTTCCCTCATTTTTTCTTTTTCTGAAAGTTTATATTACATTGCACATATCAGAAATAATACCTTATTCAGCGGCAGTTTTGGAAGCTATCCAGAGGATGGAACATTGCTGCAGAGTCCCAGGAGAGATGTACAGATCATACTCCCATGGCCTGGGGCAAAGACTGAGCTGTTATTTTTTCCCTCACCCACTGATGCCTTTCAGCCAAAATCAGCTCACAGGTGCTGCTGCACCAGCCATGGTCCATAATCACCTCTAAGAGACCTCTCCCTGCAAAACCTGGCATCACAGACCACTGTGCTGGACAAGTTTTGGGCAGATAATTACCAATCACCCCCAACTACTCTTAACACAAATCTCACAATGGCAGCTTCTACCACTAAGAGTGATTGTGGTAATTAAAACTGCCTTTGCCAAAATAACAAGCTCCTTTCCAACTATTTTTCCTTTATTCCTAGCAAGGTCATGTAAAGAAAGCAGGACTTACACTGCATGAGGAACCTGTCATGGCCTACCGCTGGCATTTCCTTAATAAAAAGGTGCTGCACAAATTCATAAATTAAATCCATACATTCATTAGATACATACAAATGAGCCCCTCTGATCATAGCTCAGACATACTAACATGCTACACATTCCACAAAGCTTCATTCACTGAATGACCTTGGTGGTCACAGGGAATCACCTAAAGTTGATTCTATGTGGGTCATTATTTTTCCATTTATTACTTGGGAAATTACATAGAAATTTAAGGTAAGAATAATTTTTCCTGGGGGAAACTGCTTATGAATGCAATTTACCTAGAACTATATCCATACTGTGTTGTATTTTGTGGTATTTGGGATTGGCAGGCAGTTAGGACTGAGGCAGAAGAAACGTGCCTGGACAGCCCTGACTCCCATCTACAATATCCTAAAGCAACAGCAGTTTCTTTCACAGGCTAAAGGAGAGAGTTACATGCCAGCAATTCTGCACAAAGCATCCAGTATGCCAATGCAATAAAAGATAAATGCTCAATCATTCCTATTGAGGCTGCAAGCACTTTTGTCTGGGGGGATGAAAACGTAACCACCTCTGCCAATGCTATGGAATGGCCTCGGGCCACAGCCAGAGCTGGAGAATGCTGTTGCCACCCTGTGAGCCCCTTGTGGCTGCTGAGGGATGTCTGATGCTGCTGGTGTCTGGAAGAACAGACTCCAGTCAGCTCAAGACATCACTGACCACTGAGGAGCCCTCCGGCAAGGAACAGATACCAGTCAATAAAATACCAGAAGTGGAAACACAGAGATGTGGCATGGTGCACTTCACTGGGATGCGAAAACATCCTCTGAAGAGCAGAGTGCAAGATCTTTTCCTTATAAATAGAATCACTGGCCCATGTGGGGAAGAAACTAAGAATGTTTTGAGTAGCATTTTCGGACTAAATAGCTTTCCTTCAGCATGGACAGAAAGCGTAACAGTACTTTCCCTGCATTTCTTATAAGGATATACAGCAATTTACCCAAGGACTCAACTTGCCTTTCTCACTAAACTGGCCATTAGTGATGCTCGACACTAAGTTCTTCCCTCAAAAATGGGAGAATTTTTCCATGCCAAATGTAACTGAAGACCTCACAGAAATTGCTGCTTCCATTTTCAGCACCTAAGTCCTAAAAAGCATTGAAAGCCAGGACAGACCACTGTTGCTACAGGAATTTTGCTGTTTGAATGTTCCTTCAAACTGCACTTTTTTCACAGTTCATCCAAGCTGCATCTCCAACCATATCAGAAAAAAACCACAATCGCCTATGAAACATCATGAGGCTTAGCAAAAAATCAGTGGCTTGAGATCAAAATACCTAAAACCCAACTTTAACACAAAACTCCAAATACTCAGAAGCTTTTCAATCCTGCTGTTTAATGCACTAGATATAACAACTTATTTTTTTTTTTAAAAAAAGCATGAACACATTAAAAGTAACATCTGTAGTCAGTTGTCAGACCAGTCAGGGCTGGACCAAAATTCTCAGCTTGCCTTATGAATTAGATGAATACAAGGCTGCAGTTACATCAGAAAATTCAGTGCGTATCTCCTTTCATGAACACAGGAAGAACACACACACAGACGCACGCACACACACGGCTGCCATCTTTAACCCCTTTATAAAAGGAAAAGCAGAATAAATGCACATGGAGAGTGGGCACCTAGACTGACTCTTCTTAGCGCTTCCACAAGACTTGACTGGTGTTTTATGGCATTTATCCATTCTTCTCAAAACAACTGTTGCACATGTGGGGAAACCATCACACACTATGGTAGTAAGAATGGGCAAGCAATAATATTTGCATGAAGTAGAGATTTACTGCTATGATAACACTGAACCCCAAAGCCAGGTCACACACAAGAGGAAAACACGTAACCCTAAAATAAAGGCCTGTGACTGAACACACTGAAGTAATGCCATGTTTTCTGGTACAGGTGAAAATTTTCCAAGAGTTCCTCAAAGGAAATCTCCCCCATCAGAACTCTAGCTCCATAATTGAGAGCAATGCACTTGTAAGTTTATTTGGGAAACAGAAAGCTCAGCATTGCTCAAAATCAAGGCAGTACTTTCAGGCCAGCAAAATTCATCTTGTATCATGCCTGTCCATTCAACTATTTTTGCAGCTTTGAAACAAGAAAACTAATAGCAGCTGAAAAACTCTCAACTCAGCATCTGTATAAATAACCTGAAAGCTCTTTATGGAGTGAAGGAGAGTGAAGGTTTTCTACCAAACTGAAATGATGAGCCTTTTGCAGGGATGCTGCTTTTAAAAATAATTTTTTTTCAAGGAAAATTGAAGTTACTGAAATATTCATATTATCCACCACCAACCCTGACTCTCAATCCGAGCAAGAAGTGAGGGAGATCGGGACAATTTGTGAAGCTCAGCAGTTACTGGGTGAGACACTGGGTACAGTCCTGAGGGACCATTTCTTTTGGTAGTACATGTAGTTTTTCACATGTTGGTGCTCATTCTGGATTGGCTGTTAGCTGGAGTGAGCTCCCCTTGGCTACCTTCCCTCGGAGGAGACTGCAACAAGACCAAAACACATCCTAGTTAGTGATGTGTAAATATTCTGCAGCCTGCTTCCTGAGAGACAAAATAAAGCACAGGTGAAGCACAGCAGGATGGCAGTAGGGGGAGAGCATAGCCTCAGGTTCATTAATGATAGTTTTGTATTAACAACTTCTACAGCTCACAAAATCTTTTCCTAAAAAAGTCAAACCAGAGCTCTTAAGCTGCTCTTATTTACTATGTACAAGGTGCTGTTGACTTCAGAAACTGAATCCTATCTGGCATTTAGTAATCACAGGGATTAATATACTATAGAAATTAACACATTCTGTGCAGATGGCCTATCTTCCCTAAAGGCATCCTTTTGAAATTGCATTCCAGGAGGAATATTCCTAACAATTAATGCATTTTTTACTTCCTCTGCTTAAAAAATTACTTCAAACGATCTTTACTGAGAAGGTAAAAGATATGTCTATCGAGAACTGGACCAAAGGAATTATTCAGAATTAACCCAACCATATAAACTTCAAAGAAGATTCTGAGCTGTACAAGCAGGTTAATAATGTACTGGCTAGAAACACCTGATCCTTATTATTTAGTATTTACTATTGTAAGAATTTGTCCAATCAGGAACATGATAGATTCATTCCCTTCCAGCATCTTCACTTCACCAACTTTCACAGTTTTAGTTAAAAAAAACACATTAAAATCTTAACACTGCCTTTAAGTCCCTGTTTAGCATGCCCATACCTTGACATGTATCTGGTTGCGCAGGACTGCGGCTCGCAGGATCATTGCTTTGGCACGGCGCTGAAACTCCTTGCCCATTAGCAAAGACTTCTCAAAAGTTGTGCTGCGCTGATCTACATCTCGAGCATACAGAATCTGTAACCAATACAGAGCAGTACATGGGAGTTATGCCAGGGTTCCACAGAAGGAAAACAGCTAAGGCATTATGGAGTCTGAAGTCAAACACAGCTCACCCCTACCTAACACACCAGACCCAAAAGATGAATGCACCTTCCAAATGTCTCAGGAATGGAGAGTTTGTTTATAAGCTTAGGAAACCTGTTCAGTCTTTAACCCACGGGTGAACTGCACTCACCTTACTGTGCGAGTCTATTCTGGCATTTATCAGTCCCTCTAAGATCAGCTGAGTGAGTTCATCTTCCAGAGCAGCCACTGTGGTGTTAAAAGCAGTGGCCATCTTGCGCATGTCTGCTGACACATAGGGGCTGAAGTACTAAGAAGAAGAAAATATTGAGTTGCCAAGGGCAGTCTCCCCCCTCTAAGAAACCAGGAGAAAAGCAATTGCAAAGAGATGGCCTATCTCCCTGTTTATCCACCTCTGGGATGACAGAAACAATTACCTGGATAAGGGCACGATTTCGAATCTGGGTATAAAGTGTCCTGACATGAGGTGCAAGGTACATATCTAGCAGCAGGTTGTCCTGTGCAAAACAATAAGCCACATCAGAAGCTGAGAAGCAATCTGGAAAACTATGTTATTCCTGTGTTCTGAAACATTTCTGCATATATACTTAAACCTTAAGAGTATTACACTGCAGCAAGACAAAACGATAAAACAAGAATGAATAAAATAATTAGGAATTTGTTTAAAACATTTATAATTTCTCTCTACTAATAAACTACTCCCGGTTTCCATGCACCATGTCAGGAGACACAGAAGAGCTGAACATTTAGTATCACTGCTTCTCACAAAAGGCCAGGCAGAGGGAACTTTTAAAGTCTGCTCAGCACTGCTCTCCTGCAACTCACCTTCATCTCATCCAGCATCTTCAGGCATGAAGCATATTTAGATTCATAAAACTTGAAGATGATGTCACGAACCTGTGGCTCCAGCTCCAAAAACAATTTGAAGGAGCTACAGATAAAGATGGCAGTGATCAAACACTGGAACCCACCACTAAAATACCCCATAATCCCATCACTCATCGGAAGGTTAAAAACTCTCACTATTATTCGAAGATTCCAGGAATTTACCCTCTAACCGACCAGACAGACTGGAACACAGAGACAGAGCACAGCACCAGAGATGTGATGAAGGAAGACAAAAGACTTTTGACAAACCAAGTAGTAGAAGTGTTTGTCCACACAAAACAAAATGATGAATGTGAATAGGTCAAAATCAGGATACATCACCAGCTAACAAATGTCATACTGTAATCTGTGCTCGCCAGCTCTGTGCCCCCTTTCAAAGCACAGCCTTCATTAAGTACAGCTTGCCATAGACAAGTCAAGCATTGCCAATTTCTCAGAGAAACAACCTACTGTGAGTGTGGTAAATCTTAGGGATGTACACTTTTACTCAGCACACTCCCAATTCTCCGTTATAGATTTTTCAATCTTGGGATCTCACCCTACATATCAACCCATAAAAAAGGGTAACAACCCCTTTTCCACAGCAATTTAAGATTACTGCTTCTGTACAGCTAGCTGGCAGGAATTCGGTGTCATTGCAATTCAATATATGACACACAAATATCCACTTTCTTCCAAAGACCACACATCTCTTAATCTTCTGTATGTCATAGACTACACTCCAAGGTGTACAAATAATTACTAAATTGTTTTAACAATTAACATACACCAGAACAAGGGGCAACATGAAGGCAAGTTATCCTAACAGCTGCCTTTGACAGAGGGCTGTGTCCCCCAATTTAATACCTGATATGAACTACTGATGGAGACACACAACTGGGCTATGCAGATGCTGGATTTAACCTGGGTGGGAAACTTATACTAAGAAAATTTCAGCTGTGATTTACCACTGTGTTGTGAAACACCGTTTAATGCTAAAGCCAAACTAAGGTTCAGTGGTTCTTTCATCTCTCCTGTATGAAAAATACTCGTGGCCAGAATCAAGTCTTAACCAAAGTCCCATGTTCTAAAAGATGTCCAGTACATACAAACATCACTCAAGGCATCACTCACCTACTGGAGATAACATTTCTTTGCAGTTCCTGACGGTCAAATGTAGCAAGGGCACAGAGCCCACCATACACAGCCACATTGCTGGGAGATAACAGCTACAGAGAGAGGGAGAGACAGAACTAGCTGTCACTGACTACCAAAATGGCCTAAGGGTGGCATTGAGTCTTCTACCCCAGGCCTTTCTTTCATGCAGTGACAAGATCAGTCCTTGTCAAATGCAGTGGAAGCACCCAGCTTGCTCTCACCCACAGTGTGTGGGGGTGACAGGGCCAGAGCAGTAACACTGCTAAGACAGCAGACACCAGTTTCAGGAAATTTTGGTTGATTGAGCAACACAGAATTATAAACTAACATATTAACTAATATAATATAGACATATACAAATATATATATATGCACATATATATATATATATGTATATAACATAAACATTATCACAGCTAACTCTTATGTGATCTAGAGTAGAACATCTAGAAAAGCCAAGAATAGAGACTTTAAAAAAAAACAAACAAACTAACAAAAAAAACCAAACCACAAAAAACCCCAACCAAACAGAACAGTTCAAGGAATGCTGCGAGAATAACTACAATATCTGAATTTTACAACCTAATACTTAGAAGAACTACATCCCCTCCAAGACTTGCACACAGCTGCCTCTTGGTCCTCACCTCAGGGAAATCACAATGATCAAATGATGCCAACAAGAAGCACTTTGCTGCCTGTTTGTACTTCCGGGCAGCTAGTTCGGCCAAGCCTAGGAACCAGAAAAAGTCATGACAGTATACAAATCAGGGCAAATTGAAATCTGGGGAACAGGAAAGGCCCCCACAGGGCCGCTAGTGCCTTCACTACTGAAGTGAAACAAGATCCTCAGACTGCATCAAGCATCCTTTGAACTACATTCACTCACACAGGTATCCTCTCTGAAGAAACTCAGGGAGAAGAAAGAGATGGCAAAAACCAGCAGCTCTATCTCATCAGCTTCATTAAATTTTGCATGTCTGGTGCGGAAATACAAAGTCTGTCAAATACGAGAGAAAAAACAAACCCAAGAGCCCTACGGACAGCTAACAGGTAGAAAGACAGGCAAACTATACAGGAAGCTGAAGGACTCACTCACCTGCTGCACATTTCAGTTTGGTGAGAATTGCTTGTGTCTGGCTATCTCTTTCTCCTCTTTGCTAGAGCATAAAACAAAGCAGTAGTGAGCAAGCAGTACGAAAGCTATTTTGCTTACTATTGTCCCCAGGATATTTCACCCTGATAATTAACTTGCCAATCTCAATGGCCCAATAACTCAATCTTATTTGTCTTGGGAAATAAAGCAAAACCGAGGACGGGAAGTATCCAGTTTTACCATGAACCAGATTTTGTACCCATACATCATGAGAGAAGTCATAAAGGAGGAAAGGAAGAAACCACTTTACAAATTTTTGAAACAGAAAACTAAGGGAAAATATATGCAAGTTAAAGAGCAGGAGCTTACTTCTGCAATTTCTGGTGTAGACTCAGCCTTGCTTACATAGCTCAGAACATGAGACCAGTTCTGGAGGTAGACACTGACCTGCAGAGAGTCAGAAACAGTGTGGGGCAGGCATGGATAAATGGCACTCCTTAGATAAGCTGCATCATTGCAGACACAAGAGCCAAGGATGGGGGGCAACTTCACAGCAGGCATCACAAAGACACCAGGTACCTCTGCCTGCAAATCTTCCTACCTTGATAACATTGAGACACATGTTGATGACATGTTTAGCACTGGTGCAGTAATCACGGGCTCTCGAGTAACACTTAAGAGCATTGCTGAGGTCTCCACAGTCCAGATAATGATCACCTAAATCATCATGGCCTCTCCTGGAGAATAGGAATGAAAACATCAATGAACTGTATGCTCAGAAAGGGACGAAGTCAGTTTGTTCTAAACAAGTAACTCAGCACACTAGCCTAAGGGAACATCCCATGTTAAGTGCATAGAGGAGCAAAATGCTCTTCCTGGCTCCAGCAGAGCCTTCTGCATCTCACCTGATACTCTCCTTGATGGAGTTCCCTTTGTAATTTTTCAGATCTGTGTCAAGTTTCTCCAGTTTAAGAAGAGCTTTTTTGCGTGTAGCTTCAACCCAAGCTGAGTCAAGAGGAGGGGGTTCAATTCCACTATCAGGGACAGCATCAGGTGTATTTTGCAGTTCTCTGAAAGGAAAGTATTGAATGAGGCTATTAGGCTCAAAAAGTTTCAAAACAGAGGTCTGCTAAGTGCCTGGCACTGTTACCCTAACAAACAGTACCACATACATAAAATAGACCAATGAGAAAATAAAGGTAGTGGGGAAAAAAAGAAACATTGCTAAAATCTCCAGTGCAAATACTAGCACAAGCATCACAGATATTTACAAATACTTCACAGAATTATCTAATGATCTTAGGACAAACATACTCTCACACGCATGATAAAGACTCCCCATGCCAAACAGACAAGAAAACATAAAATAAGCATAGCAACAAAAATAACACAAAGATGGGAAGCATGGATGGATAAGTAAGATATCAAAGGTTATCCTTAACAGCACATCTGTTTTTAGAGGGGGGAGGAAGGAAAAATCAAACCAAAACAAGGCAAAGAGTTAGATTAGGTTTTAACTTATGAAAACAAAAACATCTAGAATACATCTCCATAATCTACCTCAGGAAAAACTAATATGTTCATTAATATTTCAGGCAGTGGCAAGGACTAAACTCACCTCAATATCTACCTGCAGCTTTTTAAAGCATAAAGATTTCAGAATGAGATAAGGCCTTCCCTGCTATTAAATTCTAAGGCAAAGACAATTTGCGTAAGGTACATGCTGGTATTACATGCAAAGTTCTCCACTGTGGTACATCACTCTTAACTCTGTCAGGAAAGCTCCCCAGGTTCCCATGGCCTCTTAGTACCTCGTAGCCTCAGACAGTTTTCTGTGGATTTCTTCATAGACATCAACATTGAAAGTTCTCTGGACAAATGACAGAGCCATCTTGAGAGCTTCCACCCGCAGCTGTGGGCAGTGATCAGCAATGAACTGCAGCCGCTCAATTCGCATCAGCCCACTGTAGCTGGACGCATACTGCTCCAAATCCTGCCAACAAAACCTGGCCTCAGAAGGTGAAAATGGACACACTAAATCAGGCTACTTCACTGTGATCTCCACAGGTTTTCCTGCAGACCTGAACCCCAGGTCCATGTCTACTTTCTTCAAACTTAAGTAATTTTCTCAGAAATACGCTCTACACTACAATTTACTTTTTTTTGAATTTCACTTTATGATTTTTCAGAGGGGATTTTTTTCAAAATTCTTAAAGGAAGAGACCACACATAAGAACTATACCCACAGCCCTCAGAAGCACATACCAGCGTGGGGTTCTCCACCACATAGTTGATATCAGGTGAATTTTGCTGATCTTCTTGTGGATCTACGTCAATCTGCATGGGCTCTACTGCACCCTAAAATAGCAAAATGAGATCAAAAGTAGTGCACATCCTATATTTGAGCAGGAAATAACTATGATATTCAATCTATTAAGGACTTGCTTAAATATGTGTTAAATTTTAAAAATTAAAAAGCACACCTCAGTCTTTTGATATACTCGGGATTTTTCAGTAGCAACACCACCAGCCAGCATGATGCTTAGTATAACACAAGCAGCAGCATGGCTTAGCATTCACATAGAGCAGTTTATTTGTGTTGGTAAATTATCAAGCAAAGAAAGTGAAGAGGCCAATAAATCTGCTTCTACAAAGTACCTGAGGTACGCATATGCATTCCATTTCTCTTCCTTGAGCAAGAGGAGGTGTTAACACTCAGCTCAAGAACTTCTAAAAGGCAAAATATACCAAAAAACTCACCACAACCTTTCAAAATTGCTTTAATGCTTAGAATATTTTTGGGGAGAAAAGAGGCAAAAACTGTTATGCTTCTTTGAAGTATTAAAAACCACAAGGAATAGAACTCAGAATGACAATTTCAGAGTTTCCAATATAGCAAGGAATAATTTGTCTGCACCGCAGAAACCTCCCATTAGTTGAACTATCTTACCAGTTTTCAAGTCCAATTGCTCAGACAGAGCCTCTTTCAGAGAAACAACAAATTTTATTCTCCCAGTACATCCTGCACTGCTTTGAGCCATAAGGACTCACACCCATGCACTGGCTTCATCACAGCTGCATTGTTCCAGCCCTTGCATGTATTCCCAGTAAGACCAGCTTGCTATCCCATTCCACAAACTAACTGGTCTGCTGGCACAAAATCCTTTCTCACCTCCCAGTCAAAGTGTGTTGAATAGTCCTCCTAGTAATTATCCATTTAAAGTGAGGAAAACTTAGCTGAATGTCTTCTTATAGAATGCCGATTTTGTGCACATATTATATAAGCTTGATTTGGTGTAAATTGTAAAAGTGGATCTCAAAAAAGACCTGCCAACCACCTTGCCCCCATACACCTCTGATTATTTCCATATTTTTACTGATTTTACTGTCTGATAAGAAATTAAAGACTGAGGGTGTTTTTTTTTTTGACTGGGTTGATAGTTTGTTTGTTTTTTTTGTGAGAAGGAATAGGGTAGATCCACATTTCCTATCTCTAAAAATTACACTCATCCACAGTCTGGGGGTCTTATTTTTTCACAAACTGGTACATATCAAATACACATCTCAACACTGAAATCTCCCTAAATCTGAAGTAAAAACAAGAGAATTTGTTCCCTAGTTTAATAACCGTTTCCTGAAGGGAAGGAGGGAGGCAGGAAGGAAGGGCACAGAGGAAATGTTGATTGTCTAGATCACCCCTCAGGTAAACTGTGCATAAAAACATGTAATTCACTATATGCTAAGAGCGTTACTTTTTCCACTTTTATCTACCTTCTATCTTTTCTTATATCACAAACACTAAGTGCCAAGGTTAGCTTGTTTAGGCTGTGCTTGCCTACTGCAGTAAAAACTCAATTACAGACTCCTTAGAAAACAGCATTACAAAGGTAAATGTAATTCCAGCTGGTGGAACAGAACAATTTGTGTCTTGCTGCACTGTAAGGCTGCACTCTGCATTTCTCACTTAACTCTCCCAGACAAGATAAAACACAAGTGGGCCAGAAGTCCCAGTAGGACAAGCAAACTCATTTTCAAGCTCTTTATTTTGAAAGGAAAATGCGAGATTGACTTAAAAACTACTCACAGAGCAAATAATATAACAACCACGCCCCGAGATTTCCTGAGCCCAAACGGGGACTCTGTTGAGGGTATCACACCAGGCCTCACACAAGCTGATAAAGTGGTGTCTGAGCTGAAGTCTCCTGCTGTACTCGGCAGGAACAGGTGTGACCTGTTGCTGGAGGGGGTGCAGTACAGACCTGTCACTACTGAAGGAGCTGAGTTGGATGCTGAACTGTCCCTCTTCCTCTCCTCAGTCCCCAAAGCCTCGTGCCCTGACAGAGAATTACTGAAACTTGCAAAGGGTAGCCTTCGGAAGTACTTAGTGTCACCGACCCACTCGGCGCTCCTGGGGCTCTCCCCTGCACTGCAGACCCTCAGTTTCTCCTCATTGGGCCATCTCACCGTACCCTCCGCCACTACTCCAGCCCTGCCTACGGCACATACAGCGCGGGAATCAAACAGGAGCCACTGCAGCGGCCAGGACGCCACGGCTGCCAGAGGACGCTCAGCTGAGCACTGCTCCTCCCGAACGGTGGCGGAAGCGACACAGACCCGACGGAATGACGAGCGAGGGCCCAGGGCCAGCCGAAAGCCGTTCCCTTCCCGTAGAGTCCGGGGAGAAGGCCGCAAGGCGCCCCCGGAGGCCGCGGTAAACCTGAGGTCCCAGACCCCGCGTGGGAGGGACGCGGAGCGCGGCGGAGCGCGGCGGAGCGCGGCAAGGCCCGACGGGCCGGACCGACGGGCCGCATCTGCCCCATACCTGCAGGTTAAAGACCTGGACGGGCAGCGGCATCCTCCCCTCACACCGCCGCTTCCGGCCGCCCGCCCCTCCCGCTCCGCTTCCGTTTCCGCTTCCGGGCCGCGCGTCGCGGGCAGGCCGCGGCCGACAGGTGAAGCTCTTAAAGGGGCCGCGGCCCCGCCCGGCCCCGCGGCGGCGGCGGCGGTGCGACAACGTCCGGGCGCTCCCTCCGCGGGGCCGCCGCCTCCTCCCTTAGCGCGGGGCCATGAGGCGGCCGCGCTCTGCGGCGGGGGCCCGCGGGGCTGCAGCATGAGCGGCCCTTGCCTGGGGCTGCGCAGGGCCGGGGTCCTGCTGTCCCTGGGCGCCGCCGCCCTCCTGCTGTTGCTGCTGCCGCGGGGGCAGCGCCCCGCCGTGCCCCGCCCGCCTCCCGCCGTCGGGCCCAGCGTGCTCTCGCCTCAGCGCGCGGGCCCCGAGGGCTCTGCCGGAGCGCCGGGCGGCGCAGGCCTCGCGGGTAGCCCGCAGCTGGCGCGGAGGGGTCGCCTCGGGGCTGCCGGCAGCTCGGCCAGAGAGAGCCTGGAGCTGAAGGACATCTTTATTGCGGTGAAGACCACGAGGAAGTACCATAAGAGCCGGCTGGACTTGCTCCTCCAAACCTGGATCTCCCAGGCGAGGGGACAGGTGAGACTTCGCCAGCGGGCAGGGACAGCCGGGAGCCTGGGCCCTGGGCTTTCCGGGGCAGCTGCTGCACTCTCACGAGTTTTCTCTTACTTGTGTTAAAAGCGGCTTTCTTTGTAAGACTGTGGAAGGTCGTCTTGTATAAATGGTTGGTGTGTACATGTGTCCGAAAGACTTTGTTGCTGATTAAGTCAGTTACCTGCAATGTGGGATCGGTAGTCCAAGCAGACATAATTTGCTGTTTTTTCTGTGACTGTGGAAAGTGCTTTCATGATAGTGAAAGATTCCTGGTGCTGATGCATCTAAGCCGATATTTTGGACTAAGTTGTTCAGCCACGTAAGTTTTTCTGTAGAACATAAAATTTGTTCCCTTGTTTCAGAATTTCAGTCCGTTCAAATATATTAGTGGAATTTTGTCCAGCAGTTGGAACAAGACAATGTTAGCCACCTGCCACTTCCCACCTTGAGTGGCATTCTTTCTTCTTAACCTGCTTGACAGCTGTGGATGATTCCTAGTCAGAGAAAGAAAGTAGTACCAAAAAAGACCAAAATCCTTTCTATCTCGAAATCAGTTGTCTTACCCTTAGACAAGGAGGGCAAAATACAGCCTGCTTTATTGAAATGACACTCTTCTGGTTTGTAGTGAAAAAATGCAACAAATAAAGCACGGGTTAAAGTTGCTGGGGGTCTCTGCACCCCTACTTCCTCCCTCATTCCAATGGATACTGTGAAACAAACTATCAAGACAGACAAAGCATTCTGAATTCTGACTGAAATGGAGCATATTTAGCATTAGCAGCTGCAGTTCTTAAATATGGGCACACTGGTTTTGTCTCCCACAGACATTTATATTCACAGACTGGGAGGATCGGGAGCTACGCCTGAAAGCAGGTGAGCTGTGTAGCTCTGTCTGTTATATACTATGCTATATACTATATACTGTCTGTTATAACTGAGTCAATTTCTTTCATGCATTCTATAGAAGTCCTTATTTCATGCTGTACAAGCAACTAAGGAAGTTAAGATGGAGAAAATAGAGAAAATTTCTCCCTAATTGCCACCTAGACAAGATGCCTGGAACTTCCAGTATACTGGGTTCACCTTTGCAACCCCTTTTTTCTTGTTAGTAAGCTTAAATTTATGTGGTCCAAAGTTATAGCAGATATTATTTTGTGCACATCTCATGACACTATTTATATACCCTCACTTGTTTTAATGCATTCACACAATTTTATGACCTCTGCAGCTTACATGCCAGATGGATAACCTATGAGCCCTGCCTGTGCTGCAGTTTCTCCATGTATGCACCATGTGCACCTCAGATGTACAGTATTAGTGCCAATGTGTGCTTCTTTTGTAGTCTTTTTTTGACTACACATGCTTCTCAAACTTGAAAGGTCCTATCTTTATTCTTCTAGGGGATCATATGATCAACACCAACTGTTCTGCTGTCCATACCCGGCAAGCTCTCTGCTGCAAGATGTCTGTGGAATATGATAAATTCCTGGAATCTGGGCAAAAGTAAGTGAAACACATTGCTCCGATTGACTTTGTTTCTTCCAGTTCTGTGCTTAAAGGAAACTTCAGTAACCATCTCTGTTCCAGTAACAAATGCAGTACTAGCTAAAATGTAGGGATGAGTGCGGGAAAGGGAGCACAGCATGAAGCAGTGTTTATAAACAGCCATCATCTGAAAGGTGGAAAGGTTTATAATCTAAGGGGTTTATTAATTTCAGCCTCTTTACAGACTTAGCATCTGTGGGTGCTTTCATCTTTCCTAATTTGGGACAATAAGAAATATTTTCTGCTCCGAGCCTGAAAGACTATGACTCAGTTGTAAACCTATAACTCATTTCTTTGTCCCTATAACTTCCTGCTTTGTTTTGTTTGAAGGTGGTTTTGCCATGTGGACGATGACAACTATGTGAACCCTCGGACTCTCCTACATCTCCTGTCTGCCTTTTCACACAGCCAGGATGTCTATGTGGGGCGACCGAGTCTGGACCATCCCATCGAAGCAGCTGACCATGTCCAAAGTGATGGATCAGTAAGCAAGCTTTTTCACTTTGTCTGAGAGATACCCCGATTTTCTAAGCTTTTAAAACATTGACAATTCATAGGATTCCCCAATAAACCCAAGTGATTTAATTTGCAGGAGATGAACCTACTGATGGTCATTTTCAGTGGTAGGATGCTAGGTTAAATGCACCTTCACTCAAATGTTGTATGCATATGCATGCACAATGGAGGTTGTCTCCTGGATAGCAATCTGTTTCTGTTCCTTTACTCACATATGCTGTGATCTCCCTCACACTGAGCTTAGTAGAGCCTCCCCACCCTTACTCTTACTTTTCCTTTGGTGGCTTTGTGGGCAGTGTTCCTTGTTTTAGGGCTTGGAGTTTGAGTGGAAGTTTAAGGGGGTTTTTATTTGTTTTGAGTGCAGTATCACACACATTATCATCTTGAACCAACCTCAGATGGGTGACAAAAGCTTTCTGGACAGATAAAGCATTTCCAATATGAAGTGGTTACTAGGTTTCCAAGAACTGGAAGCAAATGTATATCAATCACAAGATGCATGTGCTAAGAAAAAGTCCTAACCAGGTCACCTGCACTGCCAGGTATCTTTAAAGATATATCAATCCACTGGCCCGAAAGTCAGTTATAAAGCATCTTGTTAGGGAAGACTCTGCACAGCAAAATAGTCTCCTTGGACATGGAGCTAATATATATGGACCACCTTTTACATTATCAGTAATGCTTAGCTGGCTATGACCCTTGGTTAAAATGAGCAGGGGACAGATGGAATTGGGTAGAAGTGACTATCATTTTTCCACTTCATGTGTGCTACCTCCCTTATGCTAATTTGATGGTTCACCTGCTGTCTGTTTCAAAATAGTTTCATTTAAGAGAACAGTTAACTGTGCTTTTAGCAGCCTAAAAAATAGGGCTTCATCTGTAACCTTGAGTTCCCTTCCCTGCCCAGCCAAACACAAAAAGCTGATTATCAGTAAACTGTTGTGTGTTTTTTCTTTTTGCTCTTCAGAAGACAACCGTGAAATTCTGGTTTGCTACAGGTGGAGCTGGGTTCTGTATCAGCCGAGGTCTTGCCCTGAAGATGAGTCCCTGGGCCAGGTAAGCACTGTTCCTAGCTGAGCTCCATCAATACATGTTTGGGAGGCTTTAAAACATATTTTGCCTTGTCTCCTATGCTCTCTGTCACAGCCTGGGCAATTTCATTAGTACTGCAGAAAGAGTGCGTCTTCCCGATGACTGCACTATTGGCTACATCATCGAAGGGCTGCTGGAGGTAAAGCTGCTACACAGCCCGTTGTTCCATTCCCACCTAGAAAATCTGCAGAGGCTGCAAGGCGAGTCTGTGCTGCAGCAGGTAGGGCTATGCCTCATGTCTCCTGTTCTTATAATTACACCTCAGTCTAATCAGAAAGAATACTCTGCGTAGACTTAGCACTCTTCAGCAAAGAAGGATATCCACAGACTCACTCAGAGCTGTGTCCTGCTCAATTCCTTCATTTAGGTAAAAAGTGCAGTTTCACCCTAGCCAACTAGGTCGTATAGCTGTCCCCTCCTTTGGGGACACATTCTGCTACATGAAGCCTAAATAGGGTATTCCTCATATCCTTCTAAACCCTGACTTTTTACATCTTTTTATAGCAGTAGCAGGAAGTGTGGAAGTTAGCTGAATAGTCTTCCTGGGTTTACCTAACAAAGTTTCTATCTTAATTCATACTGTTCAAAAAGGCAGGTATAGTAAGTACTTCTTCAGTAGCTAAGACATAATTAAATGTTTGATCATTTTTAAGATTAATTTGTCTGAATCTCAAGAAACTTAAAGTTGCTTCTGAAAAATCCAGTTGTTTTTTAATTGCTGGGCTACATTTTACCTTCCGGGCAGCAGATGGCGCCACAAGGCCATCCAGCAGCGTTGCCTGCCTCACACTGCTTGACACCGTAAGTAAACAGGAGTGTGGTTTTGCCCCTGTGTGCTGCGTGGTTATATTTTCCTGGCAGTTGTATTAGGCAGCAGAAATGTGTTCTTGGGACCAAGTTCCACTGTGATGTCATCTCCTTCATGTTAGTGAATTTGACTGTAGCATGAATACATTGTTTCACAGGTGATCACTAATTCAATGAGATGAACACAGCTAATGCAAAACCCAGGAAATGTACAGTCATAAAGAAAACATAAGTCTTGTACCTGACACCTGAAAAATTCTTAATGCCGTGCTTGTGTGGAGGAACAGTCCTCATCTGGGGTTCCAAAGATTTAAATTTTGTTCCAGATTTGAAACATGACAATCCTTTCCATGCCATTTAACATGCAAATATTTATATTTTCCCCCTGTGCTAAAATATTGCTATTGCAGACTTCAGGCAATGTCTGGTGAGGATGAACATGTTTATTTACACGATGAACGTGTGAAGGTACAGACAGTAGCAGGATTAATGTCCTTACAAAGCTTGGAATTAAAACTCACCTTGTCCTTCAGGGCAATGCAACTTCAGATCTTCTGTGTATTCTCCCACACTGCCCTTAGTGCCATTCAGTGCCAATGTTGCTTATGTCAGAACTAGCTGCTGTCCTCCAAATGTGATCTGTGTTCAGATTAGACAGCATCTTCGGAGACTTTCTTGGTACCTCATAAATAACCCTGCAGTCTCCACCCTGGTTTTCTGCATTAGTGTTACAAGTTCTGAATATTTACTTATTTTTATAGGTAACCCTGAGTTATGGTGACCCTGAGAACAAACACAATGTCGTGAGTGTGGGAGGAGTGTTTGGTCTTCAGCAAGATCCAACCCGGTTAGTGTCCACTTCCAAAACAAGATCTTCCTACCTTGTTCATGTTTGTCATCTGTAAGATGATCAGACCCACTAATGGGCTTATTTTCTCATATCAGCTCATGTTACTGTGCCAAAAGCAGGTAGACCCACCCTCTGCTCCATCAGACTGCTGCATATTCAATGCTAGCATGTTCCATGTATGGAGAATTCCAATCTAATACTGTTTTGTTTTTTTTTTTAATATAGATTTAAATCTGTCCATTGTCTGCTTTATCCTGACACTATTTGGTGCCCCGCTAAGAAGATGTCATAATTCTTGACCAGCCACTGACACCTGTGTCTTAGCTTGTTTGCATAATGCAGGAGTTGTGGAGTACTTTGGTGGTTTTGTTCTTATTCTGGGAGACAACCAGTGGTATCTACAAAGGAGGTAGACAGACTCTGTTTAGAAAAGCAATAAGGTTTGTTCAGCTGCAGCCTGGGACATTCCAAGAAGAATCTTTGTTCTTTTGTCTAGTGGCTCTTCATAAGATGACGGCAGTCCTGTGTGTATGAGTCACTTCACACTTTCTGATGTCATGTGAACCTGTGCTTGGGCACATCTGAGGTAAATGCAGTACTGGGAGTGAGAGTGTTCTTACTACACTTAAGGGTTTTTAGAAGCCACTGTCTTGAAGCTGGAGTGCTAGAGCAGACTGTAGTCCCCATGGTGACAAGAGAGAGGAAGTTTTCACTCACCTTTCTAGGGAACAGAATTATTTAAGAGCTTCTGTGGCCTGCCAGATTAAAACTCCAGTGGGCCAGAATACAGAAATCCTGGAATCACTAGGGTAAACAAGGCTGAAAGCCTTTGTCATGAGAAAACCCTGTGTGAGGGTAAGCTTACTCAGGACTGGATAAATTGCTTATAACATGCACTCACCCCTGTCATCCATGTGTTCCTCCTGTGGAGGTAATTGTCAGACCTGGCTCGCATGTCAACTGAATTGCAATGGTTGATGATTATGATCTATTCCCTTGATATTTGATATTGAAGAAATATCTGCCTGACAAGATGGTAATTGTTCCTCCCACTTGGCTGGTTGTTGGTCACATGAGCTGGAGAGGCTTGTGCTGGCAAAACACACCCTGTCTCTGAAGCAGTGTGAGCGGGGAGGAATGCTAGATAGCGGCAATGCACTGAGGAGGGCTTTGATGGTATCATTTGAGGACCTTTAATTGTATGACCATGGTTACTCCAGCTTCTTCAGATAATCTTTTAATTACCATAAAGTCAAGATCAGTGTTTTTACTCCTTAATATTTCAACAAATAGTTCATGTAGTCACTAAAAGGAGATTGCACACTCACAAGCAGTTCAGTGCTCTAGTAGTATCATCTGCTGCTTTTTAAAGAAAGTAAGCTTTGTTTTGAAAGTGGAAGGAATGTGGCTCCATATGTTTACTTTTTTGTTAGCCCAGACTTTGGCCATGTGCAAATTGTACCTGACCTGAAGAATACCATTAAAAACTACATTTGCAAAATCACTGTTTACTCTTATAAAAAATACTTGCTTGTTTAGTGCTAGTTTGAGGCCAAATTAAGGGAAGACTAATAGCATGTCATTGTATGATCTGGAGCTATGATTACTGTCGTGATTGTGGACCTGGCAGAAGTTTCAGGTTTCTAAACAGCTGTGCTAGTTACTTAACTTCTTGGAGAGCATTTGTAGTGTATTCAAGTATGCCACTTAGCACAGGTGTCAGCCTCCCAAAGCACACCCTGTTGCCTGCATTTTAATAAACCTTTCAGGGTTTACCTCAATACAATGTCCTCTTTGCATGATTTTAGGTAGTTTCATTGAGGAGCAAATAAGCTGACTGCTACTTACTACAGTCCTGCAGCTCTTTCTGTCATGTGTACTAAGGTACATATGAGGTATGGAAATAAGAAAGCTGCAGGGAACTGGATCAAAGCCCAGTTAGCACACTGGCTGTTCCATAATGGGCTGTCACAGAAAACAGAGGAGGATTTGTGGAATAGTAGGTTCTACCTCTTTATTAGTTCTGCTAACTAGAATTGAGGCATCCTGTGGTTTAATTATTTGTCATTAATAGTTCTGGTATCCATATATTTTTTTAAAAACACTTGTTGGGTTCTTGGTTTTAACATCCTATAGAAGAAAACTGTGAAATTTCATAAGCTCTTGAATTGATTTTGTCTTCAAGCACTGCTTCTGAACTCTTCTGTTGAAACTTTTCTTCCCCTCCCACTGGAAAAAGCCTCTTGTAAGATAACACAATAAACAAAGACTGGGCAGCAATTGTGGCAAACTGCAGTTAAAAAAATACAACACTTTATATTGATGGCAGCAAAACTAAATGGTAGAAGTTTCACACTGTGGTCACTGATCACACTCGGTGTGCCAAAGAGGCAGTGCCCTCAAAGCTGGGAGTGTGTTTATGGAACTTTAAAAAAGGACCATGTTCTTCTGCAGGGCCACATGAAGGTGTTCAGTATGTTCAGGCTCGTTGCAATGTTTCTTGTGTTGAGAATACAGTAAGCTGTGTGGCTATCAGGACGTAGCTTTTTTATCAAACTACTTTTTCATACAGAAAGTGATTCTATAAAATAAATATTTAAATATGTCAAAGGCTGTGTTTTGTCATATTTCTTCACATGTGCTCTCTATCAGAAATGGAACATAACCTCACTAATTCAGAAAACTATGCCCTCCTCAAGCTAACGTGGTGCCAAGGGACAAAAAGCAAGTATACTTGACTGGGATGCGGAGAACAGAGATGGATAAGAAGAATCCTTGCAGCTGCTTCTTAACAGTACAGTCAAAGAACTGAGATAATGAGGATTTTAATTGTCAGCAGCAGCAGCTTCGAGGGGGCAGAGCTGGCGGGTCTTTTTCATCAGACTCTAAAACGCCAAGGGTGAGAGCCCCGAAACTTCACCTCTGTGTGCCTGTCTTTCTGGATAAGCCTGGGGCCGGCCGCGGGGTCAAGCCGCGCTGCTCGCTCGGTCTCTCGGGCCGCCCCGCTCCCGGACCCCGCCCCGGCCTAGGGCCCGCCCCGGCCACAGTCCAGCCGAAACATGGAGCAGCGTCTCGATTTCCGCGGACGGCGGGCCCTGGTGACTGGGGCCGGCAAAGGTGACGGCGGGCGGGGGCCGGGCCGGGGGTCGGGCCGGGCCGAGTCTGACGCCGTGGCCCCGCAGGGATCGGTCGTGCCGTGGCCGTGGCGCTGAGCAGGGCCGGAGCCCGCGTGACCGCGCTGAGCCGAACGGCGGCGGACCTGGAGCGCCTGACGCGGGAGGTGCGGGACCCCCTCCTGCCGCCCTGCCCCGCCCCAGTAACCCCGCAGCGGGGCCCCGGGCTCCCTGCGGCTCCCTCCCACTGCTGCCCTCGCCGCAGTGCCCGGGTATCGAGACCCTCTGCGTGGAGCTGGCGGACTGGGAGGCTGTGGAGGCAGCGGTGGGAGCTGCGGGGCCGTTCGAGCTGCTGGTTAACAACGCGGCCGTGGCGGAGCTGCAGCCCTTCCTGGAGGTGACGCGCTCGGCCCTGCAGCGGTGAGTGCCCGGCCCCGGCCCCGGCCCCGGCCCCGGCCCCGGCCCCGGCCCCGGCCCCGGCCCCGGCCCCGGCCCCGGCCCCGGTCCCGACCCCGGCCCCGGCCCCGGCCCCGGCGGCTCCCGCAGGGCGCCGCAGCTCCAGAGGGAGCTCTGGGGCCGAGGATGCCCGCCAAGTAACCTCAAAGCTGTGAACGTCAAAAAACGGCGGCAGAGCTTTCCAGAAAAGGGTGTTATTAGAGGAGAAGCAGCTGCAAAGAACGCAGACAGCAACTGGTATACAAACACCAGATAGGCTGACATGCACACTTTTAGCAATGCCGGTATTGGTCGATTGTTACTGCTGTGTCCTTTTTGTTCACTGTCTTTTCATTCTTTACATCATCACCTTTGATGCCTTAAACAGCAAAAGGAACCAAAGCACTGGCTCTTACATCACTTTCTAAGTAGTCAGAACATGCAGTTTCACTTCCAGAATGGTGGGGTGCCCCTGCCATCCCACTGGCACGAGAGTGGCTTTGCTGCTCATCCAACCTCAGAGCTTCCAGTCTAGTTCCAGCTTGGTTAAACTGAAAGGCAGTTGTCACTAAGACATTTCAGAAATAGAGACCACAAAGCCAGGTAAGGAAGTAAAAAATGGTCATGGTGGGAAATTAAATTTGCTAACTACAATAATATGACATCTTTTTTCTCTGAAAAGCTCCATAGCTTTGTTGTGAGTATGCTTTAGGATACAGGCTATCTTGAGTCCACATCCTTCTGAGAATATGGGTCATGCTGTGTCCCTATGTTAAAAATGGGTGTTGAGAATCTGCAATAAAGGTTTGTGACTAGAACATAAACTGTATGGATTCTACTGAGATCATTCTGCAGAACGGGCAGGTGGAAGACAAAGGAAGTACGTTTTGGCAAATAGAAGAAGTGCTGCCTCTACCCACCTTACATCAGCTTTGCTTTATAGATCTGTGTGAAGTGTTTGCTTGACCTAAGAGTCATCTACCCTGGCTGAGACCCAGAGCTCTATTTAATCTTTGACAGAGGAATTCCATTAGGCTGCATAAGAGCAGAGTCCTGTGAAAAATGTATGTGATACATGCCTTCACCTCCCCACACACTGCCAGGCTTGCAGCCAATGGACAGTTCTGGTTCATTGCTGAGATCCCACCTGACCATTCTGGCTCACCTGACAACTTGGCATTTCTGTCCATGCCCTAGAGTATCACTGGTGTTTCCAAGAGACCAGCGCCACTTGTCCTCTGCTGGCTCCCAAAACAGCTCCCTGGGCTGGGCTACAACCACTCCGTAACTTAAATTTGATTTATTTGTAGGTCTCTTGATGTGAATTTTGGAGCTGTGCTTCATGTTTCCCAGGTGAGGAAGAATTGTCACTGCAGCTGCCTCCATGAATAGTAGTGACTAAATTGTGGTACCTAGCAGGGGTATGTGTCCACTGCAGTCCAAAGTCAATCAGATAAACTACATGTACAACCCCTTCACACTCTTGCTTTGACTCTTGTAAGCAGGAGGCAGTAAGGACTTCCTTCCTCCAGATGTTTTTGTTCTTTGGTCTACCACAATAGCCCAGCAAGATTCCTATGGAGTGAAATAATGATTTCTCTTGTTAGGATTCTGGCCTTCCTCTTTTTTTTTTTTTTTTCTCTCCTCCCCCCTCCCAGATAGTTGCTCGGCAGATGATTGCACAGGGGGTGCCAGGGGCTATTGTGAATGTCTCCAGCCAGGCATCAAAGCGTGCGCTGAGGGATCACGCTGTTTATTGTAAGTGTGTGCAGCTTTCAGCAGTGCCCTTCTCGGTTTTGACCAGCTGGAGACCCATAGTCACCAAGCTGCTGGCTGCCTGTTTTGGGCAGCAAAATACCTATGTGTTCCACAACAGGTGCTATGCAGCTAAGTACTTCCTCTTCTCCCCTTCTCTTAAAGGTTCCACAAAAAGTGCTTTGGATATGCTGAGCAAAGTAATGGCAATGGAACTGGGACCCCACAAGGTAGGAGTCTGTGAGAGAAAAGTGTGAAAGCTGAACCTGAGCACAACCACAGCAGCTGGGTTTAAATTGTTTTTTGCACCTGGTCCCAGATTAGGGTGAACACTGTGAACCCCACCGTGGTTATGACTGACATGGGGAGAATTAACTGGAGTGACCCTCAGAAATCTGCTGCCATGATTAATCGGATTCCCCTGGGAAAGTTTGCAGGTCAGTGATGTAGGTATGTCTCCAGGCTGCACTCTCGTGTTTCCTCCAAGCCTTCCTTCTCACTGACATAGCCAGAAGTTGCTCACTTTTGGGCAAAGCGACAGCTCTTGAATGAATGCCTTTTGGCTGAACTGCAGTATTTGATCAGGACAGGGTGAGACTCAACCCTCCTCTTTTTCTACAGCCTTCTCATCTTGGGACAAGTGAAATTAACTTAATTCTGTTGTTCATAAACCTGACTGGGTGTTTGCTGTGACCTAAGCACCATTTGATCACAAGGACATTTTGATGTCCAGCTCTCAGCCACACTGTCCCAGACACTTTATCAAGCACAGTTTGAAGACAGAAACTCTTTCCAGCACTTGTTACCTGTAGAGGTCAAAGGCAGACCTTTTCAGGTGCTTGTTTTTCTGGTACAAGTTGAGGTGGGCATCAGACGTTCTCTGTGTTTGATTGCAGAGGTGGATGATGTGGTGAACAGCATTCTCTTCCTGCTGAGTGACAAGAGTGCTATGACAACTGGCAGCTCACTGATGATTGATGGGGGCTTCCTTGTCTCCTAAGATGACACCTGCATTTCACACCTGTCCTCAATTTTCATATGAATACCGCCTAGATGTAAATTGGATAAAAAACAATGACAGACTTCCTGCTGGAGGGGCAGCAGGGCTGAAGCCTGTATTAGAAGTGAGGCAGAAAAATCAGCTTTGCAAGGCTGCTATATAATAAAGCTCACATACACCTTCATGGAGAATGTTTATTGCACCAAATAAGGTTTTATCTTGTCACTCTACATGATGATTAGAAACTGGACCTTTCTTCCAACCCTGTTCCCCCCCCCACAACCCTTCAGAAGCTCTCCCTGTTCCATCCAAATCCACAGTCTGTCTGCATTTTCAGTGGGAAGGGAAAGAAGTTAGCAGACTCCTCATTGCTTCTTTTGTTGTCTTTAGTAGGAAAAAAAAAAAAAATATAGAGGCAATAACCCCAGCCCTGCTCTGCAGAGACTGGATTCTGGGGGGAGGCCCTGCTAAATACTAATGGGGGGGAGCAGCACCATGCTGTCCTAGGGTGTGCACACACAAAAAGGCAAATGCATTGATTGCACAGAGCTGTTTCACTCAGAGAGTTTGGCTAGTACCCAATAAAGCACCTAATGATTGATTTTTCAGCTTCTCATTTACTTTGACCCCTTCCAGGGTTGGTCATGATTTCTTTAACAGTCTCAGGAACATTTTGCTAGAGCACCAGTTTGTTAACTGTTAGCCACAGCAGGCTGGGCAAGGAGGCCCTACCACCCTCCCAGGTATTCTTGTCTTTCAGCACCACTGAAATCAGCTCCCTCCCCACTCCCACCAGGATGTTCACCTGCAGGTTGAAAATAGGTGTTTCCAGAACAGGATGGATGTCTCAGCCCTTTCCACTCCGAGTTCAGGAGAGCCAAAACAGCTTGTTGCCCGAAGGAGCTACCTTGCCTTCCCCACTGTACCTCCCCTGGGGGCTGTATAGTCCCCAGCTGGTCTCCTGTCCCCACTGCCCCTTCACATCAACACTGACGTTAAATCAAAGAGACATTTAAAAAACACTGACTTCGTACATGATGAAGGGCCCTACACATCCCAGCCCCCTTCAGAAACACCCAGCTTAATATGCAATCTGTCAGAGGGATGACAGCATGCTGAGCCAACACCTAGGCCACAGCCCTCAAAACATGGTACACTTTTTGCCAGGCTTCTTCACAGGTGGTGGGCAGAGCACAGCCCGGATGGCTTCATCAAACACCGTCTTCAAGCCCCGCTGTGTCAGGGCAGAGCATTCGAGGTACTTTACCGACCCTGGGGAAAGAGAGCTCCAGCTCAACCACTCCAGTACCACCACCATGCACTGTCCCTCACCCACTCACAAAGTTCAGTGCCACCGGTATCTGCCTGCTCATGAGACTCACCAATCTCCCGAGCCATGGCTAAGCCTTGGGGATAGGTGATGGGGGCCAGTTTCTTATCACGTAACCTTTCAATGGTGTCCTTATCATCCCTCAAGTCCAGCTTGGTGCCCACCAGGATAATAGGTGTATTTGGGCAATGGTGTCGGACTTCAGGGTACCACTGAAACAGAGAGGCATGATAAGAAAAGTAGTTACATGAATGGCCATAACCATGAGGATGAATTGCTACTATTGAGAATGAAGAGGTTCATGATGGCAACACCCGAACAGGATACTGCTTCCTACAGTTCTAATGTTCTCTGCAAAAAGAGACTGGTGCAGATGTAGTAATAAAGGCACCAAGACATAGAATCCTGACAGACATTGCTAGCCAACTCTGCACCCAATGTTTCCCTTAACTGTATTTTAGCTTCTAAGATATCCCTTATCTTAAAACACAGATTCAGAAAGGCAGTAACTTAGCCAAAGAAGTCATAAATAAAAAGCAGGCCCCACTTAAAACCTGCAGACTGTGACTTTCCCTCACCAAAACATTACTGCTTGAAGTTTTGGGCTTGTAGGTGTGGTGCTGGGTGGGGCAGGGAGCATCACTGTTTATTTCCCCTCTACTGTTTCACCCAGGAGGAGAATACTTTACCTTAGCTCTGACATTCTCAAAGGAGGCTGGACTCACAAGGGAGAAGCAGATCAAGAAAACATCCTGTGCAGAAACAAGAGGGTCAGCTGTGCAGAAAGATACAGCTAGAGTGAAGGGAGGCTGCAGAGGGAGCCTGAGAAAGGACAATCTTCTCCCACAAGCAAGGACTGCTGTGGCTTGAAGAAATTCTTCCCCATTAAGGGTGTTAAACTAATTCAGAGAGGGAAGGGAAGAACCCTGAGTGCATGATTACATCATCTTTCACAATGCTGGCTCTGCATGTTAAGCGCCTGAGGGCTCAAACATCTAAACAGCGCTAAGGGTTTCACCACCAGCACAGCTGCTTAGGAACTGCTACACCCAGAAACACTCCTAGGGCAGCCCAATGGGGATCTGTCCTGCTGAGAGAGAATGGGAATATGGAACTGACTATGCTGTACAGCAGCCCTACAGCATTCCTTTTACTTAAACCTCCCTGAGGCACCCATAACTCTTCAAAGACCATTACAAAGAAGAGACTAGAACAGGACAATCTCTTAGGAGAAAATCAGTTGTGATACTTAAGCAACTAGAATTATGGGTGTAGCTGCAGGAACTCACACTTTCCTCAAGGGAAAGAAGCATGCCTGTCCTTGGGAGCCTCCCCTTCTCTGAGAGGGAGCAGTCACAAGCCAGTCCAAGCCCAGCACTCACCGTCTGCGGATAGGAAAGAGGACGCAGTCGGTCATAGTCTTCTTGCCCTGCTGTATCCCAGAGGCCCAGGTTCACTGGCTTTCCATCTACCATCACATTGGCAGAATAATTATCAAACCTGCCAATGAGGAGTTCCCATCAGTGACAATTTTGTAGTGACCTTCACATCTCTATATGGAATTCAAAGGGGCAGTGAATCAGAAACAGATACTGCAGCACAGTTACAGTGGGGACAATCTGCCTTCCTCACACACACAGCCACAGCATCATCCTTACCTGCCAAGTTCACAGTCTGATTTGCCACAGCCACCTCCTCTCATACAAACCCAACTTTTGCACGCACATGCATACAGATCAAAAAGCAACTGAAGCCCAAGACCATTACTTACACGGTGGGAATGTATTCTCCAGGAAAGGCATTTGTGGTGTAACTGATAAGCAAGCAGGTTTTCCCAACAGCTCTGCAGAGGGTAAGAGCAACAAGCATAAAGAAGGGTACCGGATGGAGCACTAAGGCAGTAAAGCTCACCCCTCCCCCACCGAAAACACATGGTTAGGTAAAAAGTTACCATGTGAGAAAACAAACCTGTTGCAGGCTGGAATTCCCTAGTTGTCACGGACATGACCTGAACTCAGAAGGTGCACCTTGACTGAGTGCTTCCTAACCCTGCTCTCTGCCACTCCTCTTCCCTACCCATTCAGGCCTCAGCAAGACATCAGTCAAAATAGTTTTTCCATGAACCAAGAGAGGGAATAAATTAGGGTTGTGTGCTGGGCTCAACAGATGCATAGTAATTTAGCAAAATGGATAAGCAGTGAGGTTAAAAAACATGCAACAATGCAGAATTCTGCAAGCTCCTCAAATACAGGAATTCAGTATCAGTAAACACAAAGGGGGAAAAAATAAGTATCCATAAACAAAAATGGACTTCAAAATTGACCACTGTCAGTTTGGAAAAAATTAGCGAAGGATAAAAATACCAGCTCAGGGCTTTGCTCAAGGCTGGTGGGATTGGTCAGCCCAGCAGTGGCACAGCTGGCTGGGGCCAGGCCAGACCTGGCTGGCAAGAACACAGGCACATGGACTTAACCAGTCCTGTACATTTCCTACTGGAGCTTTGCTGTAAGAACAGAGGAGTACCTTCAGTGTGAGCCACCTCCTTATCATGGAGAAAGCTGTGAACTGCAGCCAGCCTTCCAGAGAAAGATTGCCAGTGCCAGGGAAAGCTGGCTGTGAGGTGCCTGGGTGAAGGTGAATAGCTAGCAGAAATGGGTATCCAGTGGTATCCCCTACCCAATTCTGCAACCAGACTGACATAAGAGAGATGTCAGAAGAGAGGAAGAGTTGACAGTCCCCTGCACACACCAGGATGACAGAAAGCACAGAGACAATTAACCAGTATTACAACTTTTCCTCTGGACTAGGTCCCTTTGTTCTGAGAAGAGAGGTTTTGTCACGAACCACTACACTGACTGGTCCAACTTTGCCCCTGAGAGGAATGACAGGTTTGTCTTTACAAACAAGCTGTGGGTCTGCTGATAAGATGAAACTATCACTGAGAGATAACAGAAACAATGAGATGAATTCCATTGAAAGATGAAAGAGGCATTGAGGAAGCACCACGAATTCTACAAATTAAGTAGGGATTATACGTTCCGGGCACTCTGTACCTCTCAAGTACCTCAGCCAATGGGGAAAGAGAAAAGGGACAAGCAGGAAATTAGGGTAAAAAGGAGGCTGTGCCCTCCAAAAATTTGAGACCCCAAGGGAATGCCCCATGACCTCTCCCTTTATTCAAATAAAGTAAAAGGACTCCTCTGTCTCCTTTTTGGACATAAACCTCTGGTGTTTGTGGATTAATTTTCCTGATACTCCTGAACTGTGACTTCACTTTCCCACCAATCAGGGAAGCTTGCAATTCACCAAAAACTGTGTATCTATATGTTTCCAATTTCTTTTAGTCTGCACTGTTGGTTTGGTCTTAAAGCAAAACACAAGACAGCAAACCTTCAGCTGAATTCCATTTTCAACATCCTCAGCTCCCAGTCATTCCTCTCCCCTCTGCAATAAGGCTGTGCTTTCTCCTACTCCCTTCCTGAGGAAGGCCTCACCGCAAATGTGTATTTGAGGGGGTGGCATGCACGAGAAAGAAGTCTAGTCCCTGCCCAAGACCAGTTCACATTTAGGTCTGAGTACCTCAGCTCTGTTCTTGCCGAGGTGATCAAAAAAGTAAACTGAATTGTGAGGAAAAATATGCAGGATGAGCTAGGTAAGTTACAAAGAAGCATAAATCTAGTGCATGCATGCATCTTGCAGGCAAATGTCTTCCCAAAAAAAGGCATTTAGGAAGAGCCTAAAGAAGAAAACAAAAAGGGTGACAAGGAACACATGGTGAAATGATAAAGAGCAACCCATTTCACCTCGGAACAATCAACAAAACGACATATGAGACCTGCGAACATCGAGATTTTTGGAAGAAGTCTGTCAGGAATAAAGCAGGTACAATGAAAAACGGCAAAATACCGGCACCTAAATAAAACAAGGAGGTAAACGTAAAACCCAAGAGAAGCCTGTGTTTGCTACCCAGGCAGCACCCAAGTTCACGAACTATGAAAGGAGCGGGGCAGGGTCCCGCAAGGCCGCGGCGAGGCCCCGATCTGCCCCCGCTCCCGCTCCCGCTGCCGCCGCCCCCGGCCCCGCCCCACCCGAGCCAGGCTCCCGTGGCTCCAGGCCGGACCGAGCCTCGCCGCCCGGCGCGGGGCCTCCCGCCGGCGGAGCAGCTCTCCCGGGACGCAGGCCCGGGCCAGCCCTCCCTCCTTCCCTCGGCGCCGCCGGGCCCGTTCGGTGCGGGGCTGCGGGGCCGGAGCGGCCCCTCCCGCACTCACCCGTCGCCCACCACCACACACTTGATCGCCTGCATCTGCCCGCGATGGCGGCGCCGCGACTGCGCCGCACTGACCGCCCGCGGGGCGGGGCGGGGCGGGGCCGGGCCGGGCCCCGGGGCCAGGCCCGCGTCTCCCGCCGCTCTCCAGGGGCCAGATGCGGCTCCGCCGCGGGCGCTGGGGCAGAGAAGTAGTGAATGCTGCTCGGGGCCGTTTACTGCACTGGGGCCCACCGGCTCAGTGAAAAGCTTTGAAAGCTGCACAGTTCGCTGTCATCTGCCTAGAGCTGCTGAGGAACAAAGATGGAGTAGCAAAAATCCTTCTGCAAGACGGCTTTTGGCTTCCCCCCGGTCCCCAAGTTAGCCTGCCAGGTGTCCACAGTAGTGGCCCTGCCTGAAAAGAACAGGCTTTGCTTTTCCCTTACCTGCAGGTCTGCAGTGCTGCCCAGCAGCCACAAAGTAGCTACTGCCACAGGTTCTCTTCCTTATGACTAGGGAACACCTTCCCAGCTTCTTTGCTTTTATCTTAGTCCAGAACCAAAACTACCCCCATGTTATCCACCTATAACAGCCTTTTAGCTCCAGGACTAATAGGGTCTCCTCTAGAGAGACCTCTATAATTTAGCTCCAGGCTGATAGGGTCTTCAGGAGAGTAACACAGCAGAAGGCCCCACCCTCCGCATCAGCCAAAGTGTCCAGTGTCAATGACAAAATGCAAAAGTTCTTTATTAAGCAGAGCAAAACCCAATATAAAAAATCATGACCACAAAGCAACCAGTCCACACAGAAACTTTCATTTTCCAGGTGTCTCTTAAAATACATACTCTAAGATACATTCCCACCCCAGACTCGCATAAGAACTCCCTCAAGCCTCAATACAGCTGGCCTGACAACAGCTCCTGCTCTCTCCAATTCAGACTCTTGTAGCCTTTCCCTTTCTCCAGGTCATGCAAGGACTTGTGCTGTCAAGAGAGGAAGTTCCTTCTCCCCTCTGTGCTCTGAGAAGCAACTTCCCAGTGTCACACCAGAAGCATCACTTCTCTCCAGGTTAAGGCCACAGTACTCAGTTCTAGGAGCGTGAGAAGCCAGGAGAACAGTTTTGCCATTTGCCATAGTGAAACTAAATCCTGTAGCAGTACTGGCCACAACATCTTCACCTAAGGGCTGCAGTTCACAGTGAAGAAGCACAGATGTTGACAGCCAAACACCCACTCACCCTTACCCTGCCACTCGTTGCTGTACAAGTAGAACCACTGGCAAAGCCCAGCTGTCCCACAAGGACATGGACAGCACTTTACCCAAAGCCTCTTGGCACAGCTGCTTCTATGTATGCTGAATGTGTATCTACTGCCCACCAGTACAGCCAGAGCCACAGCAGGGAGGGTAACCAAGCCAGAGAGGGCTCTGTCAGACTCTGCTTCTGTCTGTAAACACTGGGTGAAAAAGCACAGGTGGATAATATCTGGTGTTTCAAGCAGTTTCAGGATCCCATTATCAAGGCAAATTGCTCCAGCCCACAGGAAAATGTAAACACTCCTGTCACTTTTTCTCACTTTTCTCTGTGAACAGTCCTGGTAACCAAACAAATGCTGCAGCAGCACCCTGCCTGGGAACATACAAGCTCCCCCCAGTAACCAGTAACCCCCTGAACAAACAGGCTGTGACAGTGCAGGGGAGGGGACTCCAAGGGACCAACAAGGACTCAGAGCCACAAGCCTGCATGGTTGTTTCCTCCTCTCCTTTACGCTGTCAGGAGGAAGACTTCTGAACAGCAAGAGTATCACTCTTTGTGAGCTCTAGCATCACCACACTGATAAAACTGTCCCATTTAAGAAGAAGGAGTTGTATCTGAGTAGCTCACCCTTTCCCTGACAGCAGGTATTTGGATTCTTTAAGCCACGCTCTCACTTCCTGGAACTGTGGGTTCCCAAGCAAGATCCCTGCACATATGACATGATGGCACTCTGCAAGAAACTTGCTCGCTGCGTTTCCTCTTCCCTCACCCTGGAGATCTCAGCCTCCTTCATTCTCAGCTTCTCCAGCAGTAGTGAGATCTCACCCTCCTTGTCCAGCAGTGCTTCACGGTGATTACTGGATAGGGCTGTGAAAAAGCAGCATTAGTAAAGAAAATCAAGGATATCACTAGAATAATTAAGAACAGGCCAAAGGAAATGGAAGTGGTATGGTCAACAGGCACACAAAAGGAGCTGCATGAGACATCATGAGAGGTTTTGCACAGACAGCATGCACACTTCATGGGACTGGAAATCCAAACACTTTGCTTGCTGTACAGCTTTCGGTGGTCACCTGTGTCTTGGTCTCTATAAAATGAAGACACTAAATACACATGAATGAAGAGTACAACTCATAGGTGTACACACAGGCAAGAAACACTTGCTGTTGCTACCTGCAAGCACAGCTCAGTTCCAAGCCCAGTGCAGGGTAACGCAGCAATACCATTTCAGAAGCATGAAAGGACCCATCACCTCTCAGCTGTCTTTCCAGAGCTGCAATCTTCTCTCTCAGCCCATCCTGGGCTGCACGTTCAGCCTCCAGGTGCCCAATCTGCTCCTGTAATTCCACTTTCACCTTATTTAGCTCTGTCACTTTCTCCTCCTCTTTACTGTCCAGGTCCTGACACACAAAGACAAATCCATGAACAACCAAAAAACTTCAGCAACTTGTTCTGGCCCTGTGGTAACTATCTCTACTCCAGTCCTAACTACCTGCTGAAGTTCATCCAGCCTCCTCCTGAGTCCATCAGCATATAGGGTCAGCTGTTTGGCTTTGGCCTGGGCCTCAGCAACCATTTCTTTTTGCTTAAGGCAGCAGTTCTGAGCTTCATCCCTTGACTCAGTCATCAGACGCAGCTTCTCTTCCAGGTGTTCTATTCGTTGCTGCTGTAAGGCACAAAGGAAAATGAAAATTCAAGTCCCACTTCACTCCTGTGAAGAGATTCTCCCCTCTTTGTTCCTAATACAGTGAACCCTTTATTGAGTCAACTGGCACTGACAAGCAGAGGACACAGCCCTGCTCCTTGCACTCAGGAGTGACTTCAAGCTGCTTCCTCTTGCCAGGGAGGACCTTGACAGAGACTGAAACACTCAGCTGAGAAACACAGGTCCTTGGCAGATGCACTGATGTCACTGCCAGTGTTTGCAACCAATGCTCTACCTTCACTTCCTCCATACCTCAAATGGCTCTGCAGCATCACTGCATGCAGCTAAGCAACTGCTGGGTCCCACACATCAGATTTCTATGTCTGTAACTCAGTGAAGCATTTTCTTTTGTGATGTTACAAATAAGTAAATATTCTAATAATTTTTGTGTATTTTCCTCATCCCTTGTTCTCTTTCACAGGATATTAACTTCATTGCCATTTTCACAGATTCAATATAACTGTGATTTTATTTATCTAGCAGCAGTAGCCACCTGAAGAAATTTCTCAGAGTTCAGAGAAACAGGAGCACTCCATGAAAGTTGCCATTGAAAAGAAGGATCAACATCTGGCTGTTGGCTTCAGATGTTGGCAACTTAAACTAAATCTGCCATGGCCATACCCTCATCAGTTCTGTTACTACTGAAGACAATTCAAATTAGACTTTTCAGGGCTTCTTTGTCAGAAATCACACCGTTTCTGGGTCAATGAAACCCAGACAGGAGTTACTTAGCAGTTCCCCAAGACTAAAACACAGACTAGGTAGCCAAACCACTTCCTTCCCACAGGGGCAGGCCCACAGGTAGGTCTTGTCCTTACCTCCTCCAAGCGTGCTTGACTCCGGACTTTTACTAATTCCTCCTCTGCCTGTCCTCGCTCAGTTAGTGCAGCTGCTTTGACCTGGCTCAGCTCCTGCCACAGAAACATGGAAAATTATTCCAGACAGAGAAGCTGCATTGCTGCAACACTGACCAGGAAACAGTAGCAGCTTCAAGTCACAGGCTCCAATATGTTACAGCTCTCCTTCTCATTCAGGGGCAGCAAAAGCAAACAAAAATGACAGACCTTTCCTCACTTCAAGACTGCTATCTTCAATAATAATTCAATGTGAATTTCAGTTATATGAGGAAAGTATTGGTTAAAGCTTTCCAAAACAAGGGAATACAAAAGAGCAGTGCTGGATGTAGCTGGGGAAATAGATATGGATAAACATGCTACACTACTTGTGACAACATGAGAAACCCGTGAAGTCAAATCTTAGTAAGACTCTAACCATGTTCAATGGAATCCTTATTTTTGTCCAGTCTGAATTTACAAGCTACTCCTTGGAATCTTCTTCCTTATTGCAAAGAATTAAAGTCATTTTAGCTGGTATATTGCTGTTTTCTGTTCCTTCTTACAGCACATAACAGCTTTACAAAGGTCTGCAGTGGGAGACTCCATAACGCTTTCCTGGAAGCCTTCTCTGTGCACAGCTATATGAATATTCAAACACGCCTAGAACACTTTCTCTCACCTCCTCCAGAGATATCCTGATGGCCTCCAGCCTCTGGATCCTGTTGTGCATGGAACGTTCACTGGCCTCCATGTGCTGTGTCATACGATCCACCTGCAAAGCAGCAGAAACCATGCAAGCAAGTGACAGAAAACCACTCCCATCTCCAGGCACAGCAAGCAGCAAGGCTACTCATCACAACAGTGAAGCATCCTCTCACTGACCCGCCTACCAGCAAAGAAATTTCCTACCTCTCTCTGAATTCCACTAAGAAACCGTAATGCAGAGAGAATCTGTCCTCTAGAAACTGGGAATTTTTAGACAGAGATCCTTCCCAGGCCACAAGGAAGGTAAGCTCCAAGCTCTCATTGTCAAGTGATACAAAACACAACAGATTCATTTTCCAGCTGTAATCTTGGTAAAATCTTTCTGGCCTGTGTCTTTTCTTAAAAGATTCCAATATCTTCAGAGAAATCTATTAGAATAACTTTATTTTGGAGAGATTTCAAACCTCAGGAAACACTACAAAGACAATTGTTTGTAGTCTGTTGGCCTGTCCACACGCAGACACAACCCCTTTGAAACGTAACAGAGAAGGAACTAGCATGCTGAGCCCCAATAAAGGACTGCTTGGGTATAAGCAATTAAAACATTAAAATGTATTTATTTCAGAAGCAGGAAAATATTCCTTATTTGTAATTACCTCTGTGCACAGACCAACAAAAAGGCCAGCCTCTCTTGTAGCATCACATACCACTCTGGCTCATACTCTTGAAACCTAGGAAATCTTACTAGCTGGTAGAAAGTCTTGTGATCTGTTCAATCAGGCTTTGCTTGAAGAAATGGCCCATTATTCCCACAATAAATCTGAGCCCACTAACTTTTTTAAGAACACATGACAGCAAACAATAACCTCCAGTAGTGATGCCTGCCAGGACCAAAGAATGACTAACCAGGATGCTGCAGAAACCTCATCCATACCTCTTTTACCCGAAGGGATTCCATGTCCTCAAGGCTTTGTTTAAATCTTCTCTTCTCCATTTCCAGACGTTCTGCAGATTAAAAACAGGCATATCACAATTCTGGTATTCCTGCCACACAGCTGTATCCATCCTTTTTCACTCTCTGCCAACCCTTTCTCCTTGGCTGCCTGTGCTGTTGATTCAGGAACAATGATCCCAACCACAGGTGTCCACAAGCTGTTTCTACTCCTCCACTCACCTTCAGCCTCCACAGCCCGAAGCTTCAGCTCTGCTGTTGCGTTGGTCAAGTCTTGTTTCACCTGGAACAGCTGATCCTGCTGAACTTTGCACTTCCTCTCCAACTCATCCACCTACATAAGGAAAATACCACCACAAAGGCTTTTCCTATTAGCAGAGAAAGTCTGCTGTACAGGACAATGAAGAGACACCCAACCAAGGATCAAAATAGAGACCATACGTATGGAGCAGATGTTATACATGTTCAAGTGCCACTTCTCAGACTTGGACTTGGTTTCCTGGTTTCCTGTTTACCTGGTTTCTCAGCAGCAGATTTTTCTCACTGGCAGCAGACAAGTCATGCATAAGCTTGCCTTCCCGATCAGCACCTTCCTGCAAACAGAACCAAAATTAAAAACCTGTACTCCCCCTAATTCTTGCACTACCAACCCACGCCAACCAACATCATACTTGGCTAAGTCAAATGTACACCATAAACACAAGGGCTCCTCTCCACACCAGGCAACTATCTAATTCACACAAGATTTTTTGTCATGGTGGCTTTAACCTGGCCATGGTAAAAATCATGCTTCCCTATTGCATCCAGCATCCCCCAAATGTACACAAACCAGTTATGACCTACAGCCCTGCTCTCAAACACAACTAGGACTTATCCAGCTCACCTGCTTTTGTTGCTGGAGCTCCCTGAAGTGGCAGTCAGCAACAGAGTTTTGTTCCTGTTTCATGGCATGCAGAAGCTCTCCCAAGCTGTGCACCCGCTGCTCAGACAGAGCCAGGGCAGCTTCAGTCATCTGCAGCCTATAAAGAAAATAGTCTTTTTAAAGAAAATAGCCTTTTCCAAAGCAGACACTGCAGCAAGCTCTTTATGCCACCTGGTACAAGGTGCTAATGTCCATCTTGCAGTAGATGAAATCAGACTACCTAAATGAAGCATTTTTTGCTTCCAGGGAAAGGACACCACTGACTTCTGTACGCAGCAGCACCTGCAGTGACTTGGGACTTCCCAGGGCCCAGTGTTCTGGTGCCCATTGCATTTGCTCTGCATTGTCTTCCATGAGCCATTTTCCCTGCCCAGACTCCTCCAGGATTTGCCTGCTCCCACAGAACACAGCTGGCTACTTTATGTCACTGCAAAGCTGTTTGAAATTAAAGAGACAGGATTTTAAACATGGGTAGCAGAAGCAATTTGCATGTTCTGTCCAAGACAGACATGTCCACATCACTGCATGGCATAATAACACTGCCTTTACCTGGCAAAACTAAACTAGGCAGGCTCAGCAGTGTTTGAATGTCAAAGCACAGCCATGTGCATAAGGCTCTGCATAACCTAGCACTTCTTTTGAGCACCTCTTCCTCACTGTTCCCAAGCCAGGCTCCTCCATACCTGCAGCAGTTTCCAGAGAACGCAGTCAGCTGCTAGGGGAAGAAGGCAGAGATTCCTGCAAGGCTGTAAACCATGCAAGGAACATGCCCCCATCCCATCTGCACAATCCTTTTTCTTTCTTCCCACCCTCTGTAATTCACTTGCTCTTACACCAATGCACTGTAATTTTACTTAAAAGCAGTCTAAGTATCTAGTATGGCAAACTCAAAGACTTGATCTGACTGTAACTTTGGATATTACTGCAGAACTAACCAAAATAGTAATCCAGCTACCCTACAAGATTATCCCCCTTCTTAGAAGCTCTGCTCGGCACTGCTTAAACAGCGCAAACAGTGGGAAGACAAAGATTTTCTTCCGCCATACTTGGTTTTCAGTGAATTCATAATGGAGTACTGCTCATCCAATGCTTCTTGCAGCTGGCTGACTCGTGCCGCAGACATTCTGCATATTTGGGAAGGGGAAAAAAGGAAATAAAAAAAAGCTGGGTAATTTCTGCCAGGAAATGGAGAGTGCTCAATTCTCCCATCAAAGAGCAGAAAACATTTAGAAATCTAACTCACTTCTCACTCCTGGCTCTTTCTGCTTTCTGCTTGTCTACAGTATCCACAAAATCCATGAACTGTGAGCAAGGCAAAATTCAGTGAGAAAATGAATTGCATCAGTGACAAACCTTTACATTTCTCATCCTTATCTTCCCAACAACAGCTGAAGACGTGTCAAGCCACTCTACTGGAAGCAAACTGGAAGTTTGATTGGTTTATCAGCACGTCTGAATAAGGTCATCAGCTACAGGGACTCTGCATCCTAAGGTGTCAGATGGAAACCCTAAGATGTCAGATCTCTAGGTTTACACCACTTGGAAAATATCAAACTGATTGCAAAATAAATGAAACCACAAATAACTAAAGCTCCTCCAGAACCCAGAGTGAATATGTTCAGCAGGGATGTGTCCATACTCATACTGTTACTTGATTCCTAGGCAACCTAGCTCAGAGGACAGACCCAATGTACTAAATGATGCTGTGTGCCTGGCCACAAAAATGCAAATGCAACTTCAGGTGCACAATAATACTGCCACTGAGTGCTCTGAGGGGACCTCAAGGGAAAGCAAAGGATCCTAGTCACCCCATTTGAACTGCCAACATCTGCTGACCTGTTTGTTCTTCTCATCTTTCAGACTCAAAACCTCCTTGCTGAGGATGTCCACTTGGTTCTGTGCCTCACTCAGGATAGCCTCACGGTCTTGGTTGTGATCCAAGGCTTGTTCTGATGCAGAGAGAGTAGGACAACATGCACAAGTTTCTAAAGCAAGAGAATAACAAGCACTGCTGGAAGAGACAGCACTCAGGATGACCACTGGCTATCAGAAGCACCAGGACAGTTGCCCTTCTCAGGCTGGCCCATGTAGAGAGAGTCCCACCTTACATCACAAGGTGGGATGGGATCAAAGAGAGCAGTGTCTAAGGGTAATCAACACCCCAGCCTCAGGAAAACTGTTCAACTCTGCTGTGGACAGGACAGGATGGGCTGCGTAAGCCACATAAAAACTTGGCTCATCAGAGGCAAACTATGAACAAAAGCATCAAGTTCTCCCACACTCACATGGCACAGCAATCTCTAATAACACAATCCAAATTATTTTTTCGCTTTTGCTGGTGAAAGTGACACTTTCAACTTGACTAGCTCTCACTAAAGGACAAGAAGCGGTGACATAGGGCATTGTAGAAATGCTATTGAGAAAGGGAGGGAAAGAGGATTAGCTCTCTTCTGGAGCAGCAGGTGCCCTATATCCCCCAAGTGCTGAGCTGGGAAAGGAGTTAAGTGATTCACTACTGTACATACATTATACTTACCCACAGCTCTCAGGATGTCGCCAGGAACATTGTTCCCTGCCAGCTCAAGCTTCTTCAGGGTCTTGTTGCTTTGCAAGCAGTTCAGCAAAGCTCGGCCACCCAGAAGCCCAATGTTATTCCATCGCAAATCTACACAGAAAGCAAACTTTCACCATGGTAGTCACGCATCTGCTGAAAAATGCAGGGCTCAAGAGAACCCATGTTCTTTATGTATCTGCAAGCACAGTTAACTAATCCCAGATAGCCTTAGCACAACCACAGGTGACTACTCTGGCCCCTTTCAAGATGAATGAGAGGAAGAGAAAGTGACAAAGCAGGAAAGGCAAGAATAAATCTTTAGTAAACTGCAGGATGTCATCACAGAAGTCTACGTCTCACATTTGGCTCTCACGAGCTTTCCTTCCACAGACAGAATCTGTGGATAAGAAAGAATTGGCAACAAAAGCCACATTCTCCTGAAGGAAATTCCAGCAAAATTCCTTATCACGTGGACAAAGCAAGTGCGAATTAAAGTATCAAGAGTGTCACAAGGCATGCCAACTGCAACCACAAACAGGAATGAAAACACTTCCTCCTCCACTAAAGACTGTTCTGCTCAAAAAACACAATTCTTCATCTGCAGGTTTGGTTCCAGGAATTCCCATTTCAGTTCCCACTCTCCAAAGGCCATGGGGTTGTGACCTCTCCCTGCACAAAGCCAGCAAAGCACTCCAGACTGACAAGAACTGGGAATGACACCGACCAGTTGGAAGAAACTGAGGCAAGAAACCTGAAGATATATGTATGTTTGCATGCCTATATGCATATGTGGACAAAGAACCCTTACCCAGCTCCTGAAGGCTGGTATTTTGTGTCAGTGCCATGGCCAGCTCTCCAGCCCCTTGATGGTTAATCTGGTTATTGCGCAGATCCAGATGCTGAAGAAAGTTGTTTGCTCTCAGCCCTTGGCAGAAAAAGGAGAAGCCCTCCTCCCACATGCCGAGGCTGTTCCATTCTAAGGTTAGGCTAGGGAAATCAGACAGGATTGGTGTTTGTGGAGTAAATGGACAGCGGCATGAACTTGAACGATCCACAGATCATGGCATACACGGTCAAACACCTAGCTCCATGAGTGGGCTCGGTTTTAGAGAGCAGGACACTGCCAGGACCCAGCATCCTCCAAAAGAGCACCTCCAGTTTTCATGCTTTTGCCTGTCCCACCCCTTACAAGAAATTGCACGGCTTGGCATTCCTCCTACCCCAACGGAAAACACCCTCAACCCTTTTCAAATGTCGTGCTGCATCCAGCAAGAATAGCACAAAGAGAGGTAGGTATATTTTTTTACCTCCTAATGGATTTGTTCTGCCTAAGAAGTTTTCCCAAAGCCTCAGCTCCCATGGTTCGCAGGTTATTTCCCTGAAACAGAAGCCCCAGGTGATCAGTAGGCTAAGCCTGTCCCAGTCCACCTTGACCACAAACACCACCAGATGCATCTCAGCTGTAATGCCAATTACAGTCAGGCAAAGATGGTCCAATCAACATTTGCTTGATTGCCCTCCACAAATTGAAAAACCTTGGAGGAACAGTGGATCCATATGCACCACTGCTCTTATGAGGGCACCATGACTGAGAGCTTGCAAAAATCACAAAATAGCACAGAACAAGCATGGGCCACAATGGGACAGAAAACAGCAATTCTAGATAACTGTAACTATTTTAACACACTTCATTAAGAAGGGCTTTGTTAACACTAGCACAAATGAGAAAGAAAGTTATGATGCAGTTTGTGACTGTGATGCTGTTTGTGATGGTAAATTCAAGGGAATAGCTGTTTGCCAGAGGAATGCAGATAGAAAGTCACTCTCAGTAGAGAGACAATCACATCTGAAGGCATATGCTTAGTTCAAAGCCCAGGCTAGTCAAAAGACAGAAACACAAGCAGAACAGCTAGTAACTCATTGATCAATAGAGGAATCCCCCAAAAAGCCTACATATGCCTCATCTGCCCAAGCAGCAATTGACAAAAGGCAAATAGCAATAACTTATCAAAATAGGGTAACTGAATAAAAATGGATAATCTGCAGAGTAACTTCAGAAAATTGTGACATGGTATTAACAAGGAGTGAGTCACATGAGAACAAAAACCTTACAGAAGTATGCATCTTGTTGAACAATCCTGCACCAGGACTGTCCTGTCTATTTCTGATTAAGCCTGTGCTCCTTTTTCCTTCTCCACCACAGAACACTCTTAATTCTATTCAAACAGACTCACCTTCAGATCCAAGGCTTTGATTGTGGTGTTGGAGCAAAGACCATGCAACAAAAGTCTTACACCTGAGCAGAAAAAAAGAGCTGTTTATTTCATCTGCAAAACCCTCTGCCTAAACCGGCAGCATATCATCCTAGCGATAAACAAATTACTTGGCAAACTGCTACTGCTGTTGGAAAGCGCGACCCTGAGCTTTCAGGGCAGGAGACTGCTTATACATTCTCAAAAATGTGTCTGGACAGAGACACGTCGGCTTACACATCTACCTGACAGCCCTGAAAAAAGCCCACGTTTGGCCAGGCTCTGCGGACACGGATGTACTGCCCCCACTTAATGCCGGCCACCTCATCCAGCGAATTGTCCCGTCAGTCCACGGCCAACGAGAGCAGAGCTGCCCCCGCCGCCGCAGGAGGGCCCGAGGGGTGCGCGACCACCCGCACGATCACGGACTGGGCGCCTTCGCCGGCGTCCAGTACGAGCGACCTCCCGGCCCAGCGCCGCGCCTCGCCTCGCCCGCCGCGGGAGAGAGAGCGGGCCCGCCGGGACAGCCTGAGGGGCTCGCGCGCACCTTCCTCGCTCAAGCCGCAGTCGCCGAGCGCCAGCGCGGCGAAGGGCGCAGCACCGGGCAGCAGCCGGCCCAGCGCGCTGCACGTCTGCAGCGACAGGCTCTGCGCCGCCAGGTCCAGGCGGCCCCGCAGCCCGTCGGGCTCCCGCAGGCGCCGCAGCACGGACTCCTGCGGGGCCGCGCCCGCCGCCGCGCAAAGCCGCGCGTACTGCTGCCCGAACCGCTCCATGGCCGCGTTCCGCCCCGGTACCGCTCCCTGACGCACACGTTCCCCCCCGGAACTTCTCCTTGACGTGCGCGTTTCCCCCCGGAAGCACTCCCTGACGCGCGTTCCCGCCGCCGCGCGCCCCCGGGAGGCGGGCCCCGGCACGCGCGACATGGAGGAGCGGGGCGGCCGCGCCGACGGCTTCAGGAAGGTGCGGCTGCTCCGGGCGCGGGGCGCTACCCCGAGCGGCGGGCGCGGCCCCGGCCCCGCTTATCCGTTCCTCTCTCTGCGCAGGAAACCGTGGATCGGCTTCTCCGCCTCCATTTCCGAGACGGAAGGACCCGAGGTACCGAGGCGGCGGGAGCGGCGGGCGGGTCCGGGCGGGTCGAGCTCCCCCGTCCCCTAAGCGCCGTGTCGTTGCAGTTAACGCCGACGCGCAGCTGCTGCTGGCCGAGTTGCTGAAGGTCTTTGTCCGAGGTGAGCGCTCAGGGCCCCAGCCGTAGAGCGATGGGCTCCCGCCTCTTCCCCGAGCACTTGGGCCAACCTTCGACTCCTCCTGTCCTGCCTCAGCTCTGCTGCCTCCTGCGCACTTGGAGTCCTGCCCAGCTGCCCCGACTCATGCGGGGCGCTGGGTCACCCCCTCCTCCCAGGACACCAGCCCGGCGCCCCGGACGAGACTAACAGGTGACAGCTCCCAGCCCCCTCTCCCTGACCTTCCCTTTCTTTCACTTGGGCTGTAGAAGCGGCGGCACGGGCAGCTCGGCAGGCTCAGGCAGAGGACCTGAAGAAGGTGGACACTGAGCATCTGGAGAAAGTGTTGCCACAGCTGGTATGTAACTGTGGGCCTGAACTGCATGGGTGCAGGGTGAGGATATGAGCTGAAACAGCCTAATCCTCACCTTTTGGGAGCTGTTTTGGGATCCCAGCCTCTGTCCTGACTTGCTTGCTGCTCTTTCCTTACAGCTTCTGGATTTCTAGAGGCCTCCTGAAGCACAGGTCACCTGTCAGCAGACAGTCCTGACCTGACTCATGTCTCTGCCTCAGAGACACTCCACGAGAAAGTCTCAACTTTTTCTCTCTCTGCCATTTTGCTTCTGTTTCCTCTCACCTTTACCAAGCACAACAGAACCCAAAGCAACGATGCTGTCGATAATATTTTTGAGAAGAGGCTGCCACAGGCTTATATTTTGTTTAGCTGAATGCATAGCAGGTTTCCATCTTGCTGCCTCACTCCTGTAACAGAGGCCTGTATTTCACAACATGGTAAGATGCTGTTGCTTTCTCAGATGTGTGAAATGTGAGAAAGAGGTGCTGCTTCACAGAGGTGCATGGGAAGAAGATTTAATGGCTGGAAATATCATCCAACCTTCAGGCTCTCAATGCCTCAAGCAGGCAGCTGTAACAGCAACTCCAGGTGCAGCTCCAAGCCTTTCCAATGAATAGGTCATTAACAGGAGCTTAGGCACAGGCTCTTGCCAAGAGCAGGTAACTGATCTTTATTTTATAAATAAACAGTGTCTGTCTCTCACTACCTTCCAGTATTTCTCCAGGGCTGTGACATCAAAGAATGCTTGAAACCTTTTAAGCATTCAGTATTTCCCTCAGAGGCTGCTCCCCCCGCTATAAATTTGTTCTCACAAAGAGACATCAGTAAGTTAAAAACAAGTCTCCCTTCCTTATGTAGGCTCTTTGCTGCAATTCATCATCAAAAGTCAAGTTGCTTCAAAGACTTGCAGAGTCTTCCCCTCACCCACCCTCTTCCCTAAATCTTTGTAGGACGAAAGGAAAAAAGGACAAAATAACAAACAGCATGTGTGAGAATCCCACATCACGGGACAGCCTGGCCCCTCTGGCAGCGGGGGGGCCCACTGTGAAATAAGAAACCTTACACATGTGGGCAGGACTCACACAACCCAGCTGGCTTTGCTGGGAAATGCATGGCTGGCTGCACGGAAAAGTTTTCTTTCCCAGGCCTGCCCGCTGCTGCCTCTGACTTACTGCAGGATCAGCATTAGTGAGCAGTCTTTTTCTCAGCTACAGCTGTGACAGGCAGAGGCTCAGAGGGGCTCACTGTGCACTTTGAGCTAGGAGCTATTTGGGTCATCCCTCCCTCAGGACACCAAGCACTTGGAAACCTCACAAAACCTGTAGTCTTAATACACATTTTGGTGGCAGTACCCAGCTCTCAGCACTGCAGCTCACTGTCTCAGTGAGACAACTGTTCAGCTGTACAACACATGCAATGAAGGAACTGACCTAGTTCAGCCTTTAGCCCCACAATCACTGGTAAAAAAAAGGCAATAGCAAAAAAAAGAAAACCAAAAAAACAAGTGATACTACCTTTGACTGCCCTAAAACCCCAGGGATGAGTTCAGCTACTATAGCAGCAGTGGTACTGAAACAAAACCAGTTCATCAGGTATCTGCAGGTGCTGTTCTTTGGCAGGGCAGGAATCCTTGTAGCAAGTACCTTAGTGAAGAGCCCTCTGTTTTAAATGTGAGGGTGTCCTGTCCCCCTTAAAGAATTTACTCCTACTTCCTTGCCTTTTCCAGATTTCAGATCCTCATCTCTGCTTCCACTCTGACTGCTACTGAAACAGCAGTCCCAAAGTTGCTGCCCTAAAAATGCTCAAGTTCCCTTCCCTGACACACAGAACCGCTGATGTGGATGTTCACAGTAAAGCAGCAATTGAATAGCAGCAGCAGCTAAAATTAACTCTTTGTATCAGGAAAGGGAATAACACCTCTTGTCCAGCTGTTGAAGGTAGCAATTTTTCATTCTTGTGGTTGAACTGGATTTGATGCACAGCTGAATTACACAAGGGACAAGCATGGACAGAACTGCCTGAGGAAACACAGTCAGCAGTGTAAAACCCCTACACTTAAGCCATGAAACCGCCCCAGGAATACTGATCTTGCTGCTTGTATCCCTAAACCTGTTTTGCCATGTCATGTACTTGCAGGGGATACTTACAGTGCTAACCCTTTACAAAAACTGGCATAATTACAACAGCTAAGCAAATCAGTTAAGCAGATTGTACTGTTTGATGTCACCTGTGTTCTTCAAAAAACAAGGACTAGCACATCTGAAGGCACACTGCAACTTCCTCCCAACCACACTGCTTCTGCATATTCTAATCCTGGAAACCAAAAACACCAGCAGAAGTATTTCACCACCTGTCATTAGCAATGGCTCCTGGTTTCCCCACAGATATCCTGTATAAATTCAGCAAGGCAGCTCCAGCTACTGCCTACCTCTGATTTGTGTAACATGAATAAGCCTGATACAGCACCTGAACCAAGATACCAACAGTCCTATGCAGCGTAGGCTCACTTAATCCACTAAACAGTAATAAACTTTAAACATTATTTGACTGTTTTCTTGGTTTGCTGTGGTATGTCTTTTATAGCCTACCAAGTGGCAGAAAGGCTTGCTTTCCACAGGGAGGATTTAGGACAGGAGCTGCACACAGCGCTCTTGCGTTCCTGCTGCCAGTGGCCGCACACATTCCCTGTTTATGTTTGGGTGTCATATAAGACATCAATCAACCTTCCTGGTAAAGCATTCTGTGCTCCTTCTGCTTTGAATCTCCCTCTTATACCTTTCTTTCATGCCTCCCCCTCCCTCCAAGTTTCTTCAAAGCATTCTGTGAGCATTTGGAAGTAATTAGACCTGAAGGGAAATGTTGGCCAGGCAGGGAGACAATGACAAGTGCCAGGAACCCAGGGTGCCCTTTCTAGCCACTTTGAAGTTCATTCAGATGGTACAAAGTTCCGTTTTGCTTTGTTGAAAAAACTGGGGGGAAGGGAATGAGGCATGACAGGCCTATTGAAAAGAGAGTAGGTTCCTGTCAACTGACAGACACACCAAGTGCCAGGGCAAGAAGCTATCAAAGGGACCGACCAAAAGGGCCCCTGTGACCACTCTGCTTTATTACAACTACAAATTGTGCAGATGCACATGTAGTGTGGGGAGGAAATAAGGAAAATGGGAAACATGGTATTACTGTACCATGGAGCCCCAGCTCTCCACAGATCACTGATCCATGGAGAAGACTTCAAAAAAAGCCCAGCACCATGACTGTCATGGCACTACAGAGTTCATCTCCAGTGTAAGGGCAATTCTAACCAATATTCATCCCGCCCACAGCATCTGCAGGAGAAAAATATCTGGACTGGGCCTTTTCCCTGTACATTTACTGCAGTGCAGAGCACAGCTACCCTGCCCTGGGAATACTCAGGCCACCCATCAACTGTCATTTGAAGAGACTCTTCAACTGGATGGTTTTTCCCTTGCTGTAACTAATTACTGATGGCAATTATACACAGTGAAAATAAAACTAGAGCTCAGGGCAGAAACAAGCTCAACAGGCATTCCATGAACAGACACCTGTGTTGCTTGCTAACAAATTTCGGGCAACCGAACACAACCTGAGTGAAGCAGCCCAAGTGCTTCACAGGTAAGTTCACTGATCTGAACTGGTTTAAGTAACTTAAATGCTTCCTCTTCATTCTCCAGCCATCTATGTCCAGAATTATCAGCAGTACTAACCCTAATCACTAAGAGGCAGAGAGAAGTCTTGTTCTAGGCACCACTTAATTATAGGTAAAGCTGAACCAGATTGTATCTTGCTGCTAGACAATCAAGCAGCTGAACAGATAAACAGGCAGCTAGACTCAAGTGATCTCTGAAGGTGGAAGTGAGAGGATTTGAATTTAAAAATATGGATAGAAACAAGGTCCTTTGCAGAAAGTATATAGGTATCGTGCCCCCCTTAATTCTCTACTCTTATATTTGCATGCAAGAAACCTTAAATTTAACCTCTAACCTTGCCTCTCTAGTTACACAGACCACAAACAGGTACCACCAGGTGCAACTGGTATCTCAAATAGCCGCTCTCTTTTTATAACTAATGTTCATACAGATTAGATCTCTCCAGGGCCATCAACACATTTTGCACATTCTTATTAAGTTTGTAGAGAAAAGGGCACAGCTGACAGCTCAGTGATCCAGCAGCCCAGGATGCTTCATCTCTTTCCACCTACGAAATAAACATAGCACCATTAGAACACTTAACATGTAATTATCACTTACTCATTTCTCAGTAACTCCGATCTGGTGGTTGAGGATTCTGGTTACTGCTGTGCTCAGGCAGCATTGGAGACCCCAAGAGAGCACTTGGGGAGATGGAATGGTAAATACATCACTACTTTTGGAGCAGGGAACTTCTTATTATCCTAATAATCCTTCATGTTATTAACATGCAGTTTAGAGCATATTATTAACCTTCCATAACAGCTGTTAAATGGAAAACCTGCAGAGGTAGGTGAGATGATATTTTGTACTTTATCCAGATAATCCTGGAAAAGAAAACTATTTCAAGTGCAATGCTTCAAACATACTGGAAATGGGAAACAGTGAAGATCCTGTTTCCCACCACATCAGCATCTCAACACCAATCTAAAACAGACCAGCCACAGAAGGGAAAGACACTGACCCACTGTTTGCAGCCTTTGCACCTTCCCCTCTGCTTGCTGGAGCTGATAGCCTCGCCCTGTCTTCCAGAAACAAATACTAAAATTCTCATCCTTGAAGATAACATTTGGCACTATTAACCAGGTCACTCCATATAAGAATTGCTAGATTTGCTGCCTTTAAGGGAACAGACTGAATGTCTTTTCTTTTTTCCCCCTTTTCTTTTGCTTCCTCTCCCCCCCACTCCCCTTGTCTTTCCCCCTGCATCAAAAAGCAAATATTGCCAATAAAAAGTAATTCTTTTTATAATTACTTCACATTCTGTATAAATTCTCATCTAAAATACACACATAAGCCATTTGTTCTGGGACTAAAAACAAGGCCACAGTCTTCCAATCAGGATAAAACAAGAAAAAAAATCATAATGGACACTTGGTTGCAATCTGAATGATGGAAAACCCCTACTGCTGTGCAGTGAAGATTAAAAAAAGGATGACCAACAAAAAAATTCAAGAGAAGCAGAAGTACTAAAACAGACTGACTACAGCAGCAAAAGGAAAGTTATGCCAGAGATTTAACAGATTACATGGGCCCTTGGTATGCAGAATATCCTGCCTATTAATATTTGAACTACACTGGCAGAGATAAGAGCTTAGCACAACAAGCTCAGAACACAGTTAAACATGCTACAAGCATATGGATTAGGCATCAGACTTCCCAATGCTCAGAATCTGCATTCAGATACTTCTCCAGTGAAGGCTGAGGTTCAAGTCACCAACAAATTTGTGAATGACAAGTGGTGAACCAAATGTCCTGCAAGCACAAGCCAACATCTGTAACAATACTGTCAATATCCAACAGATATTTGGCAGAGAGGAAGCTGCCTTTTGGGGCAACTCAGAACGAGCAGAGCTCTCCTATGATTCACTGATACCTGGAAGCTTCAGCCATTTGGGTATTTTCCCAGGGGCCTTTCTAAACACTTGCGGAGCATCCTGAGTGCTGGCTGCTTCTGGCTGCTCAGTGGTCTTTTTTTCACTTCCCACTTCTGGTTCAGACAGGGATGGAGCCACTGATGCTAAAGTTGATGAAGCAGAAGGAACTAGTGATCTGGACAAACATCGGAGAAAGGAAACAAGCAAGTAGAATTAAGCTTCATTTTTCATAATAGCCCCCTGTACCACCACCACCTTTAAACTTTTAAAGTTAGATTGAAAAAGCTCCTCTTTTTCCATGATAGAAGCACTAGTATTTACTTAAGTCACTGAAAGGACTGAAGGACTCACAAAGCTATGAAGTCAAGTTTCTGGAGAAAAGGAAGTCCTAGTACCTTCAAAGCATATTTTTTTGGTAGTAAGATGGGGTCATTTCATGCTTCCCATTCCTGAAATATTAAGGCATTTGCAACTGTATTCAACCCCAACATACCTGGCTACTAATAAATCAGCTGCAGAAGGAGAAACTGCAGAGCTCAGCAGGTCTGATTTCAGGTAACAAGCTGTTTAGAAATGGAACCAAATAACTGATTTGGTAACACAGATACATCAATCACCACAGTATCACACAGCTCTCAGCTCAAGAAGTACCTCCTGTATACTACAGTAAACCTACATCACCTTCCCCTAGCAACCCAGAATGTAACTAAACCATGCCAGTTTCTTCACAACTCACAAGTCTATTTCATCATCCAAACCTCAAGACCCTGACATTTTCTTTCAGCGCTCACTGCATCCCTGGAACTTTTCTGTGAAGCCAGAGCATACTTTGGTCTCTGGGAGAAACAGGGATTCTAGGCATAAACCAGATGTCAAAGAACCAAGGATTCAGATCTGTTCTACCATGTCCAGCCAGTCTACTACCACAGGAGCTCTGCAAAAGCATTTCATAGACATTTGTGTAGTTAGCATTTTGAACAACAGGATTTTTTTTTTCCTATGGAGTCATTCTTCTGTCATTCTTGATCCCACGGCAGACAAAGCCTACTCCCCAGACTATAAAATCCCATCAAAGAGGTACAATGTCTACAGCTGTGCTCAAACTAACTGACCAAACCATCTCTGAAGACCTTTAGCCAGTCAGAATGCGGACATTCACCAGCATTCTCAAGGACCGCAGTTTATTTTGACAGAAGAACTCTGACAGTAAGGATGCAATACTGAGTCTACTATAAGAACTATACAGTCAGCTAAAGGAGAGAGGAAATGCACTCACCCCTGCACTCCTCTGATCCAAAATGAATGACAGCAGCTGGAAAAAGTTTAGCCTGCAGCAAAAGGGGAAAATGAGGTATCACTACTTACACAGTTCACTGTCAACATTGGAGGAAGGTTAGACAGCTACAAATTCATGGAACTCAAGGCAAGGTTACTAACCATCTGTAATTCATGAAAACTTAAACTTGTGCAGAGCACACGCCACTCAGAGTAAGACATGAAGGAAAATGTTATGGTCTGTTCCAGTGAACAGGTGATGAGACCTCTACAGCAAGTGCTCATTGCAGGAATGCCCCGCCACTCCTCCTCCTCCGTCCCCATATCTCAGGCCACTGTACTGCACCCAGATTCTCCACTGCTGAGCAGATAGCACCAATATGATGAAGAATCATCTAAGACCTGAGTGGCTGTGACACCAAGAGAAGAAAAATCCAGCTATGCCTGCCCAAAACCTATTCTAAATAATTTTATTACATTTACACCCTGTCTATAGTTGAAGTTTATTTAGTTTCACCACCTTTTCAGGATTAAGTATTTCCTTTTATAAATCCAACCTGAATTTCTAGTTCCTACTTATCAGAATACCTGCCACATTCAAACATTTTTTTCTATCCAGTAGGTTTGGTTGCTTTGGTTTTTTTTTCCTTTTATTTCAATGTTCAATGGAAGTTCCTGTAATTTGTGTCTATTTCATCTTGTCCTTTTACAGGGCACTGCTAAGACCATATCCCTTGCTGTTTCCCATCTCTTTTACTACACACATTGACAAGGCCCCCACAGAGCTTCTTTTTTCCAGGCTGAACAACCTTGACACTCTCCCTACCTCTTCCCATATGTCAGATGCAGGACCCTTCATTATCTTTTGGTCCTTTTCTGGGCACCAGAGAAACTGTGAAACTGGACTCACACACCCCCTGTTCAACTGAGGAATCACAAAGGCACCTGTGGGTATAAAGGAGGGACCTACCTAGGGAGGTTGCTCTGCTGCCTTCAGTGACAACCCAGTGTCACACCACATCATCAAAAAACTCAGTGATACATTACAAAACATTACACCATCACATCCCATAGTGCATCCAAGTGTTCCCAAATGAAATATAGAGCAAGAGAGTCAGAGTTATTAAATTTCATGCTAAAAACAGACATCAATGCAAGCTCAGACTTAGATTTTTAAGAGGGTATGATATGAAGGAGATTAATATGACATGGCATAACCAGCTGTACCAGAAAGGATTCTGAAAAAATAACCATCATATTTATTACCTGCATTATATGCCAGTAAAATACCACATAAAGAATAACTAGCTGAAACAACTCTGTTAAGTTTTTAGGAAGCCTTGTAGTAAGAGAGGTAAAGAAACTAAATCATCACGGTGTAAAAGAAGCAAGTACCGCTACAGCCAGAAACTGTACAGCAAATGTTAATTTATGGTCTACATTTTCCCTGGCAAAACAGTAACACTAAACTTGTCACAGTGATCCAATAAATAAATAAATAACCAGATAAAAGCAAGTTGCTGCCCCACTTGGTATCACTCATACATACTTGGAAACTGTGCAGGGCAGACTGACTGCTCTGGAGTTATCTTGAGCCTCTGTTGCCACCACCAGCCCAAGCTGGATACTGGAATGATGGTCCTTGGACCCAATCCAGCACAGCAATTACCAGAACTCAACAGAACCCTGATCTTCACCCAGGAGGCTAATATGTCTAATAATAGTCTAATATGGAGACTAAGAAAATTGTATTAATGCAAATTAATACATTAATTGCACTAAGGCAAAATGAAATAGCTTCACCTCCCTTCCTGCTTACAAGCTTCAGATAAGCATGTGGTATTAGGCATTTTTTTGACATTAATACAGAGGCCATAGGATACTGTGTCATGCAGTACAGTCAACATCACACTAGGCTGAAACAGGAGATATTTACCACTCTACTGCAAGACTCAGCTCCTGCTAAAGCATCCAGGGGGATTCACATCCTTGAACTGACATTTTAGCAAAATAATTATTTATTAGGTCTTTTAACATTTCATTCCTCAATCAAAAGGGCCTAAGATTGCCTGGTTGTGCTCCAGTCACAAAGACAGCTCTCCATAAACTTTTTTAATTACAAAGTACCAGACACGGTTTAGAAACCCCAGAAAAAACTCTCACAGGAGCTTTGATGTTTCTACAGCAGTCGTCTATTTAGGAAATGGGTGCCTTAAAAAGGGCCCCCCCAACACACATACACTCAAGCCCTTTTACACACAACATCCTTTTCATGCCAGCTGCAAGTTGGAAAATGAGGGTTTTGTAGTGTGTTAGTGTTGGAATTTTTTAATAACCTTCCCTCTCTTTTTTTTGCCTCCCGACCAATTATCTTGGTAAATAATTAACATTCTGAAGGAGATAAGTAAGCACAGAAACTCAGAACTCAAAGCCCTTTAGTTCAAAGCCCTGCCCTTTTCTCTTCGTTTCCCTGCTGCTGCCACTGAAACTTCCTTGTCAATCAAGCTCTGGGCACACACATCAAAGCCTCATGTGGGAATGGCCCCAAGGGGTCAGAGAAAATTCATGGCAAGACCTGTGTGAGGCACAAAGAGAGAAAGAGAGTGAGAAACAGATCAAGAGCTAGACAGACTCACTCAACCAACAAACACATAGACAGACTGTGCCCCAATATAAACCTCTACCCTATTTACTCACAGGTCGTCAAATAACCATAGTTCAGTTTCAAGATCCACGTCCACAACCATTTCCCATTGCTGGCAAAACATCAGTCCAAATGCTTCAGTTCAGAATCTTAATTGAAAGAAACTTAAAGGAGCTAGACAGCAGCCCCCAAGTACACAGAACGCAACATCCTTCCCATGGCTCCTTTCCCTGCATCCCTATCCTTTCCTAGGGGTCAGCCAACATGGAGTTCCTTCTTTCCAAAGTTATCTCTCTTCAATTCAAACAAACTATTGGCTCGTGCACAGAACTCTTGCTCTAGCTTCCTTTGCACGGAATTGTCAGGCACCATCCCAATCCCAGCACTCCCTGAGGGTGCAGCGCAGAAGGCAGCGAGCTACACCTCACCTGGGAATTCTCTAGCCAGTCATTGGCAGGACCTAATGCTGTCCCAGAGTTTTTTATAATCTGAAAGTATTTAAATCAGCAGCAATTTCACATTAAAAAATAAAAGCAGTCCAGTGGAATGATCCCACCTGTCCAAGGACTGTCTCGGCATAAAGATGAGAAGGTTTTAGTAGATTCTGTCCATGAAAACATATGAGCCCAAAGTCAAAGCCTTTAGCATTCTCTAACGCGCCTAAGAATGTAATGATCAAACACTGGGCAGACTATCACCTCAAAAAACTGTAACCTCAAGTCAGCTATTCTAATGTTTGCAGTTGTTCTAATACATCTGCCAAGGTTCCTAGAAGAACAACTCTGCAGTTCTTCACTGCACAGAGTTCTTGCAAGAACATCTGTGAATCAGAACAGATTTTGAGAACTCTTACAATCACATTGAGCTGCCAGATTGACCAAAAGAATCAAAGCATGTTCAAAACAAGTAACTCAAAAGCTCCACTCACATATATGCAGAGAATTACTAAAATAGGACTGAGCCAACAGCCAGTTGCTACAGCATTTCTCTTCCTTGCTGCTTTGATTTCCAGCCAAAAAAACTGCCATTCTGACTGGGGAAATAGATGCTATTAATCTATTGAACCATAATGTTCAAATCGCACTGTGCAAAGCATATTTACAAAATACAGTTAGATTTACTGCACCAGAAATCCAACGGAAAACGGTGTTCCCCTTGTGCTATTATATAGATGCGATGTAAATAAGAATACTTTGAGTTTGTGGGCTGCTTTCATTTTTGTGGGTTTCCCTTTGTTTAAGTTTTTTGGGGCTTTTCTTTTTTTATCCAGATGAAAAGCTGAGACCTAAAGAGACAACTTACTCAAGGTCACACAGGATGGCAGCAGCAGCAATGAGAACTACACATTCAAGTCTCCAGAGCCCCATCCAAGATCATAATCACAGGACAGCTTTCTTCTGAAGGGATTAGAAAGTCACTGAGGCGAGGAGAAAAGGAAGTCAATGTCCCGCCTATTATCCTCCTCATTTAATTAAGAAGTATCATTCTAAATAACCAGCTCCTCAGATTTTGAAAATACCTAACACAGCTTCATCCATTTGCTTAGTTACAGTTGCAGAAGTTTAAATTAACACTTTCTATTTCAGAGATCTGAAGACCAGCCTGTTACTCATAAAGCCATATTTAGTCTGAAACTATGCAGCTGAGTAACTCCAGCTTTACTCAGAGAGATACTGAACAGTTACTCAGACACTGCGGTGGTAAGTGTGGTTTGTGACAGCATGGCATCTTGGCTGTGGAGTGGCACACTGGGGCTGCTGCATCTCACATTCCATGATAAAAATACCCACTTTAGAACAACAGTCCCTTATGAATCCAGCTGTGATACAGCAGAGAGGCATTTCTGCTTTGTTTTACTGCGTGTTTTAGTAACTTGCTCTCTAGAACATGGAAAATATTTCAGGCAGAACCCTCCCCAAATAACACCTCAATACTTCCTCTTTCTCAGACATACACATGCAAAAAAATCCTAGAACAGAGCATAGCAGATGATGTACATTATTCCCAGGAAGCTGTTCTCTTCCCTGACAGAGCAATGTTGTCAGACCAGGCAGAGGCTGCTGGAACTTGCAGCTGCCAGAAGGAGCAGCATTCTTTCCGTTACACAATCTGAGAAGATCAGAGTGCCACAGGTCTGCAGTTAGACTGATGTTAGGAAGATGAATAAGAAAATAAGCACTTCAAAGGAACACGCACATGGAAGGAGAAACCCAAGCTACCAACATGAAATACTGCACAGTACACACACCCCAAGCACATAAACTACCTCTTGGAAAATTCAACTGGAACACCGGTGGATCAAAATTCCTTCAGCAGGATTGATAGCAATGCTATCATTGCTGAAACAGAAATAAACACCACAGTCATGGTGAAAGAGGCAGATCAAACAGCTCACGTTTATAACCTGACAACAAAGCTGCCCAATCTGAACTTCAGCTGCCAGAGGAGATGGATATTCTGTGGCCAACATGGAGGAGGTCTGATCCAGCTAGGGCAGATAATGCAAAGATAAGACTTTAAAACACTGTTTTGAGAAGGCTCCTTATGAAGGAATCCAAGTATAAAGAGCATTCATTGAGACTTTGATAGCTGAGATCAGAAGGATCTGGCCTTCAAAACTGATAGTAGCAGTGAAGATTTTGGGCAGGATTTCAATTCCTAGTTCACTTGTGCAAGCAGCCTCTCACTGGGACAGAAGAGCCCAGCTGTCCTCAAAGCTAGCATCATGAGGCAAGCATGGACAGTCCCTGTGAGCATACGTAACAGACCTCATCACAAAGAGAAAGTGAGATTGCCTCCAAACGCAGTCAGATGACAAAATCCTGGATGAAGAAGACTAAGGCTTTCAGGTGAATGGCATCCTCTGTGACGGATGAATTTCAGTATTAATTGCAATTCTCTTTGCTAGTGAGTGCAATAACTATAAGGCTTGCCACAGGAAATGCCTCTGATGGACTGACTCTGATGAAGCAATTTTTTCTGAAACTGCATTCAGACTCTTGCCAAAAGAGAAGGCTTCGTACTGCCTGGGTTGTAGTCAGGTTGATTGAACAAGCATGCCAGATACACTGCCCAAACTGGCATTAACAAATGGGATATGGAAAGAGAACCAAAGTCAAAAAAAGGAACAAACAGCTCATCTGGATTTCTGCCTTGTGGTATACGACAGTAAACACTCAGTGCACTCTAAGATCTGACTAGAAGACCTAAATATTTACGTGGAAGCCTGTGGATTCCTTTAGCTCCTCTGTAAACAGAGGATGGCCTCCTGCCCTCTCTGCTGCCTCTACTTTTCCAGTGACTGGTACTCCTACTTTCTGCTAAATCTTTCCTAGTATTAACACAGCAATCAATGATTTTTTTTCCAGTAACCCACCCCAGAAACGCAACTACAAAACCGCCTGTTTCTGGGAGGAGAAAGAAGCTAAGAAGCAACTCTGAAAAGCTCAGACTGCCTAGAAAAAACACAAGCCACTGAAGCTATAAAGAACCCTAAGCCAAGTGCTACAACAGGGAAGCCTGCGGTTGATCAGCTCTGGAGAGCAGAACATTATAAAACACTTCAAGGGACATGAGGAGAAGGCCGCCAGCAAAAACAGCAACAACAAAAAATCAAAGCAATGCCTTGAAGTCTTTATGGGTTCCAAAAACTCCACATTGCTGCCAATCTGTGTGTTCACTATACTGTAAATACACACAGATTTTGGGAGAATTCACTTCAGACAGTTCTTTCAGTCCAAATATCTTGGCAAACAAGTCAACAACATTTGTCTTTTTTCCTGATTTTGCTAGCAGCATAAAGGTTCTTCCTTCATTGTAAGTGATCAAATGTAATGAATGTGGTGCCAAACTTGTCAGCTTGAATGGAGGGAGAAGGTGGAAAGAGCAGAAGTATTGGTAATATGGTACTCCACCATCTGCAGTCTGTCTTCAGCACGAATTTCAGTAATTCATAAATATGTGAATGCTCAAATGTGCTCACATTACTGCCTCAGACACCATCCATTTTTCCTTACCAACAACACCAACATAGTCTGTAGAGTAGATGATAGCCTACTGCTAACTTAGGACCTAAGTCATTTAATAGGTCATTTAAGGACCTATTTCATTTAATAACATGAACATTAAATGTTGAAAAAAAAATCCTGAATGGCTAGATACACTATGGTAGTACCTGCTTTGGAAAAATCAAGCGTCAGGTTATGTGCAGGCATCTCTGCAAGGGGAGCACATCAGGTGCCAAGCATCCCAAGAGGCCACAGCTAACATGACTTGGGGCAAAAGTGGTGAATTTTGGAAGTTGCATGATACAACCTGAACCCTTAAAGAGATGTATTACTGCTAAAGACAAACTTCCTCCTTTCACACATCCTCCAAACCCAAAAAAGATACATCAAAAACCTAGAGCAATTAGTTGTACTGTTACTTTACCCAAGCTCTCTTTTTCCTACGATGTCTGGAGAAACTTCATATTCCACAGCACTTCATTCACATTCACATGCACCAAACACTGTTATTCCAGAACAAGCTTTCTCACTACAGGGGTGCTGCAGCCCTGACGCCACACTATTTTACAAAGTACCTTGAGCATCTCTCTCCTATCTTTACAGAACAGCTTTGTCTTTTCAGATCCCTCCTTCCAGATTAGGGACTAGGAGGGGAGCTCTGCCTGAAGTACAAGATGTTTCCCTTCCACAGAGCACAAGATGAATGAAAAGGGAAATGTCTCCACAAACCCCCCTGCGCAGAGCCTAGCCCCACCCAGGGCACAGTCAGACACTGCAGCATGCTCTACAGCACTCAGTCTCGCAGCCAACAGGAACCCTTGGCCCATACAAACCTCCTGACTGAAGATTTTTAGAAGGCCACAAGCTCATGTGAGAAGCAGTGAGCAGGTCGCATCCCCAGCTCTTTCATTCCTGCTCTGGGCCAGGGTTATTTTTACTGAGAGGCCCTAGGCTCAGGCAGTGCAGCCTCCTTGAGAACAGATGCCTCTAAACATGGCATCCAACAATGACACAGTGGGCATGGACACAACAGCTGCAGGGATTTCCACACCTGATTCTGTCCAGAGAAGAAAGGCCCTCCAGCCCCTTCCTTCCAGGCACCCAGACCCCAGCAGAACAGGAAACTTATCTGAGCAGGAAAATTATGGCACGGAGCCTGCCCTAACATGGTGAAAGTTAAAGAAGAATAAGGATTTACATTGGTTAATGGCAGCAAAGCTTCTCCCAGAATCAGCCAGCCCAAACTGGAACAAGGCACCATCCTCACAGGTCAGAGTTCTGTGTTCTTTGACAGCAGTTTGGATAACCAGAACAGCATGACAAGTTCTTATCAGGAATTGTTTTTTCATGTTTGATGCTTCATCCAAGTAAAATGTTTATAAACACACAGAATCATTCCTGCCATAACAGACCATGACCTGAAAGGGCTGAAGGGCCCCAAGCAAGGCACATAGGCTACACAGTCACTGGCATTAAACACAGCTCGACCAAAGACAGAAGAACCACAGGCAGAGCAGTAGTTCATTCAATCCAGCCAGTACCCTAATAGTGAACAAAAACCAGATGAACAGAAAATAGTATCCTTGCTTATAAGTGACAGCAATGATTTGCAGTTTAGAATCTTCCTGAGAAGGTTTCTATATATTAAGACACACTTACTAAGTATCTTCCTCAAACTTGTCCAAACTTCTCTCAAATCAGTATATGCTTTTAGTATATAGCACCCTGTGATAAGGAATTCTATGCCTCAGTTTTCTGACACACGAATAACTACCTTCTTTGATCTATTCTAGCTCCTGCTTGCCTCACTTGACACCACTCACTCATACTCAAGAACAAGAACTCAATGCATTCAGCTTCTCCTTGGCATGTTATTCCCTTTCCACTCATTTCTTTTACAGACTGGCAAGTCCCAACCTACTCAGTCTTTCTTTGGACAGGAGACTCTGAGAGCAGATCTCTGAGGAACCTCATTCCCCTTCTCTGCACCTTCATCAGTTCCTTTTGAAGATCTGTGAGACCAGATCTGGATGTTATTCAGACAAACTCTGGTCCATACACGGCAAAGTTCTCTAGTTTGTTCTGAATACTTTGCTTTGGAAAGAGGTTGTTTTTGATTTGACTGCTATTCAGTAACGAGCTGATGATTTCATCATCTTAAGACTTTGCTCCAAAGCCATAATGATCAACACAGGAGTTCACTGAGCTGTGTTTGAAGCTCAAATTACTTTCCCGGCACATCATCACAGTTACCTATGCTGAGCCAGCTGGGTAAGCCAAAAATGCAAAGTCATCCAACTGTTAACTAATGTGACAATAATCTCTTCGTAATGTCATGTTACAATCCCTAAAAATATTCTAAGTATGAGATTTTACTTGCTTTCCACATTTTGCAAGTAATTGTACTGATTCTGTATAATTAAGACTGTATTTAAAAACTCCATTTTATTTAATTACACCCAAATTCTCAACATAACCACTAGTTTAATTTGACTATGGTGTGATTACATGTGGCATGAATAAAACATATCTTAAATCAAGTTTGGATTTGACACCCTTTAACTTAGTTGGACATTATTCCTCTTTCACAATGACAGAGAGGATATGAGAAATAAGAAAAAATCCTTTCCCTAAAACGGTCCATTTGCAAAGAACTTTCTACTTTTGAGCATAGCATCTTGAACAGTCCCAGTTCTGTACCAAAGTCAAGGCTTTGCACCTTTGCCATGTGCCACAACAAGCACTGCAGTCCACGGAAGGCCACTGCAGACTGGAGATGTTTGACACTAAAACTGATCAGGTTCTTCACAAAGTTGTGATTTCTAATGAAATCCCCAAGACTGAGCTGTAAGGCACCTCAAGTCTTTAAAGAGCACTAATTTAACATGTTTTCATGTTTCAGGGACCTGCCCCGAGAATGAATTTCATAGTAAATGTCACAACTAGGAAACCAGGAAAATGCCACACGAGTAACAAGCACCAGTAGTGGTGCCAGGTACAGAACAAAGGCTTTAACACAGCAAATTAAACAAAATTCCTGCCATAAGGCTTCTTATTTCAAAGAGAAATACAAGATGTGCACTAAGGAAGAGAAAATAAAAGAACAGCACTGCAGGGCAGGGGAGGTAGGCAAGGGGTAAACGGAGGTAAGCAGAAGATTTAGAACATTTTAGAAAACAGACCAAAGTTAACAAAGGAGACCAGAACCAGCACCAGGGGATCAACAGGAGGCAGATACATATCTGAACATTCAAACTTATAAAAGCATCTTCATGTGTATTTCTTCCACATGGCCTGGTCGGGAAGCTGTGAGACTTGGAAAACTCCATTGCAAACAACTTCCGAGGCATGCCAATCACTACCTAATTCACCATGCTGTCTGGAAAGTCACTTTCTCTATCCCCCTCCCCACCCCAGCTCTTCTGCTCCCTCAGGGGAATCAAAGAATTCTCTTGTTTGCATGAGCCTTTAGTCTGAACGATCTCTGGTGCATCAGTCTGGAATGGTCCATGCAGATCTGAATGACAGAACATTTTAAAGAGTGTGACTTTGGGGTAAAGTCACTGGCAAAATCACTCAACCACTCCCAGCACATGTGTGATCTACACAGCCAATAGTCTCTGGCCAGGGACTTCAAGATCACCCTATCTGACACTTGCAAAAAACCTCCAGGAATCTGAATTTGAAAACCTGTATTTCAGTACTTTCAGAGAAAAATTACACAAAGAGAATGAATATTCCTCAGTGTACATTGACTCTCACATTGTGATTTCAAAAAAGGTCAGATTTCTGTCTAATATGGCCTCTAGTTCCCACTGCAGAAATTGAAAACAATTCCCTGTCCACACTGAGTCTCATCTTTTACTATCCTAGTCTAGCTACAGACAGAGCCCACCGAGCTCAGCTCTCTTTAACATTCCAGGTTAAATACAGCTCCAGCTCTGGAGGGCACGGAGTGTGTCCTGAACAATGCAAATCCCCACCCCTGCCCCCAGTGTGACTCTGCCTATTGCTGCACAAGGTGGACCTCTTCTGGTGAACAGCTTGTGCTCCAAAACACCTGGTTCCACTAGCCTTAGCTGAGCAGAAGCCTACAGGGATCACAGCATTATACAGCTTCTTTTAAAAGTAACTAAAGCCTGAGGCAGGGTTAAGGGGAGCACAGACTAGAGACAATTAGAGCCCACGAGGGAGTCCTTACCTCAAACAGCGTCAGGCTTTCATCGTTCAAGACGATTCTGGGAGGTGCAACAACTGAAGTTAAAAAACAAGTTATAAAACAGGACCACCTAGCAACCAGAATATCAGACAAAGGTACGGGAGGCATCCCTGCCCTCTGAAGGGGAGATACGTTCCTATGCTCACAGATGCTGCTTCTTAGGCAGAAGCATAACATGACTAAGGGAGCAGGTTATACCTTCTCTGCACTGTGAAGTTATGTTTTAGGGAAGGCATTCCTTCCCAGGTCATTTATCAGGAATCAACATCCCACAGCTAGAAACAGCCTTTGTAAAATAAGGCCAGATATTACCAACAGCACTCACACAAGTAAAATGGCAGCTCTGCATCGGCAAGGTGGCTTCTTACAAAGTTTCTCAAAATGCCAACTGTGGAAAAAGGAGAGAAAGGTTTGCTAAATTACATTTGGTTCTTCAAATGTTGGGCAAGAAGGCTAACTTGTAACAGCAGAAATGCCCTCTAGCAGGTATGGAGATTGCCTTGTCCTCCAATGTACACAGTTGCTATCACAAATTTCTTGTAGAAAAAACAAACAAAACAAATTACTTTGGCATGTTGGTGCCCTGGAAAAATCTAAGGATGCCTGCAAAATTATCAAAAAAAGTTTGTGCAGGTAACCCTGGCTGACAGCTGAAAATAAGAGGATCTCCAGTAATAACGGTAAGAGTTACTTGGTGCATGGTCTGATCACCTTTTGTGAACTGACAGAGCCATAAAGGTACATCCTCTCTTAGAACAGTTGTTAAAGTTGGGGTTTTTTCCCTCCTTCCTGCTTTTTGGGGTTTGATTTGGATTGGGGAAGGGGGTGTTTTTTCCCCAAAAATGTTTTATGCATTAACACAGAGGAAGTCTCCAAGTGCATCCAGTAACATATCATTTCAACACAAACAAGGGGATAGCAAGTGGGACAGCTTCCTCTGCACATAAGGACAAGTATTTTGCCATCTCCACCAAGTAGCCCTTAGCTAACTTAACTAGCCCCAAGTCTCTTCTTAGCCCATTCAGGGGCCTTACAACAACAGTGTAACCACCTACTGCTGCTTTTTCAGAGCAGCTTTACTTTGCCAGGCAACAGAAAGACCTGCTCAGATACACCCTCTCCTGTCATGAGTGAGAGTCATGAGTTACAGCTGCACAGGCTGAGGGGGTGATGGGTCTTACCAGTTTCAGTGGGATGGAAGAACCCTTGTAGAACATGGCGGTCTGGAAAACGAACTCTCAACACCACCTAAAGCGGAGACAAAGCTGATTAGGACAGTGGTTTATCACTGCCCTGTAACAGCTTGTTACACCTGTCCTTGGCTTAGAGTCTGCGAGTTGTTTGTGGTTTTGTTTTTTCTTTTAATGGGAAGATCTGTGGTACTTACAGGGATGGAAGAGCAACCTGGCTAACAGTGCTGTGCACCTTCTCAGGGAACAAGGGCTGTCTGGCTATCAAATGGGGCACAAGAGCTCATCTGTCAAAGCACTACAATGCAAAGTGCAGCAGCACTTACTGAGAAAGCAGGTGCTCCCTGTGCTAAATGATGCACAAACAACAAGGACAGTCCCTCATGGGGAGGTGCAGACAGTTTATTGGCATCCTAATGTGTCCACAGCAGTAAGAATCCTCCTGACACACCTCTGACCTTTGTACTTCTAGCTTGGTCGGCAAGCGCTTAACTTTAGAAGGGCACAAGGGTCACAGTTACAGAGTAAAATAAATCTAACTTGTAACATTGAATCATTGAACTTTCAATGAGATTTTAAAATGTCTACAGAGAGGTGGGTGGGAAGGCTCAGTCATACAGACTGATGAGCGCACAACAGGAGGGTCTTGAGACATCTGGAACGGAACAGAACAAAAGCAACTCCACTGCCTGCCACTTAACCAGTGACATATTACCATATCACAGTACAGCTGTTTTCACAAGGCACAGCTGTTATGCAAGTCCCACAGACAATTAATAGGGATGGGAATTTGAAAAATATTCCTATAAGTAGCTTAAGGGCATGTTGATCACAACTAAATCCCAAGGTACTCAATCCCCAAGTCTGGACTAGCCAGAGGGACTGAAAAATGAGCAAACACTACCTTTGGGTAACGCTCCAACTTCTCCTTCAGCTGGGACTCCTTCAAAGACTTTGTCATCAATGGAGCTTCTTCCAGACGTTTTCTACAGACATGGGAAGAAGGCAAGTTGTCTGTAATTTTACAATGTATTTTTAATTTATTAAGCTAGCAAAAGATCTAAGCAGGGCTGATGAGAACTGCTCAACTGTTCGATGCATTTCTCACAGCATTTTCCCCACCTCCTGAAACTACTGAGCATCAGCAACAATACCATATAAAATTACTTCTAGTGTACAAGTTTAAAAGTAAGTTTGTGACAGCAGATGCAAGAAAAGATCCTAAGAGGACAGGAAAGTCTGCTGAGACAACTAAAGAAGAGATGGACTTATTAATCCAATAAAGCTGGTTGCACATGATGACACAGCAGCAGAAGAGTTACTGAACTTGAAAAACAACACCGGCACAAAAAATTAGTATTAAGTAGCAACAGGGACAAAAAAATGAAGTTTCAGATTCTTCAAGAACTGGCATTGTAGGCAGCTATTAAAAGGAATAGTGGGGACAAAATAAAAGTCTTCTTGTATTCAAGATGAAACAATAAATATAAGAAAATAATTACATATTTGCCCATAAGTAAAGATATTAGCTTAGACCAAACAGATCCCATGCTCAACTTTAGCACTTTTCATTGTATTTGAGTAACTGATGTGTAACTTGCCTTTATTTTTATCCCTGGCTGTAAGGGGAAAGCATCACCAAATTTGGAAACTGGGTCTTTTTTGAGGGGCCTGTATTTCAGTAATCCCCCAACCAAATGACTCTACATTTGTACCACTAAATACTCCAGACCCACAAGCAGCAGAACAATTTTCAGGCCATATTCTATGTTCTCAGAGGCCTGTAGGAAAAAAAAAATCAACTCTAAGTAAAAAGTTCAACTTGGATTTAGCTACAGCATAAAGGAAACTGTTTCACAGTCTTGGAGAGTTATTGTAATGTTTAAAGGAAGGTTTTTACCCACTTGAAACTAAATACATTCATGAAATTAATTTCTTTAAGGAACATACAGACAGCAAAATCCTGCTGTGACAGGAAGGCCAGTTTATCTTCATCTGAGTTTTTACTGAACTGAAGTTCGATGAAGTAAAATCATGGATATTTGAAAACAAGCTACCTGAACAGTGCAATACATTGTTAGTCAGCTTCCTATAATTTCTGTATGTGCGTGTGTGTGCCTGTTCCAAACATTCTCAGGTCCTGACTTGTGGCTAAGTTGGTCTTTCTGGTGAGGTCTAACAAAAGGTTAATTCTGCTTCTTAGAATATAAGGTGTTTCTAACTGGCCAAAAATGCAACAAGCTCTGTTGAACAACGTCGCTCTGCTCAACAACAGGACACAGCAAATCTCGCTCCCAGCAGCCAGGGAACTTGCCTCTCATTCTGCAGCTGTGCCAAACGTTTCCGTACATCGTCCACTGTGACTTCAAAAAATTCATCAGGAAGCTCTTCTGGGCCATCAGAAAATTGTTCCAGTAGGTCTAGGTGACATATAAGGGGCTCACGTTCTACAAGCTAGAGGAAAAAAATGTGCTTCAATTAGTCTTAAATGCGTTGCTTTGCTTATCTTATAAGGTTCCTGAAAAAGAGTAAAAGAACAGTATTTGCAAACTGTCTTTTGACCTGTTCAGCTCTCTGAACTAAACCTCTACAGGGTTTCATTGCACACCTTTCAAAATTTTACCCTGATTTCTGGTGTGCAGAAAGATCCCTTGAACAGTGAAACCCTTTCTTTCTGCAGTTACAAAGTAAGTACTCCACCCTGAGATCAGCCTTTGCTGCAACCAGAGCACACAGATGCAGGAGAGCAGCTCTCAGCAGGCATCAGCTGCAATAGAGGTATTTGATGCATTTCCTGCCAGCTTTTCCTACAAACCAGAGCTGAGAGTAGCCACCCCAAGCTGCACACAAACACTTCTCTCACCTGCCCAGCAGGGCACAGAGAGCCTGGCTGCCTGCTCCCCCAGCCTCCAGAGCCCAGAGCTGGGTGTCACGATGGTAAATCTTCCAGTGCAACTGGGCCTAGCCTAGAACTGTGGTTGCAGCTATGAAAAAAACAAACCAAAACACGCCTATACCAAACCCCACAATCCCCTAAGAAACCCAAACCAGAGACCCAGCCACTGAGATAAAGAGCATCTGTCATCTCTGCAGGCAGTAGGACTTTAATAGATCCCTCCCCAGGAAAGGTTATGTGCTGGCTGCTCTCTCTTTTGACCAAAGCAGCAGCTGCGCCTGCATGAGAATACAAACCATGACCAGAGACAAGCATATGAGAAGTAGTTATACCTCCTGGCTCTCAAACAAATCAAACTTTGTACATTCCCAAACTGTTGGAAGGAACAAAGCTTGCAAACAGTGAACAGCATACTGAAGGCTACAGGAGATGCAGGGAGGACACAGCTCGTGGCTGAAGAGGCTCACAGGAACAAACATTTTGGTAGTTAATCCAGAATTTCTTCCTAGTCAGCTGCCAGCTTCACAATACCACACGCTCTGTGAATGAACCCTCATCTCCCCTCTCATACACTCTTTCCAATCCTAATTAGCACCCGGATGTCCTCCCTCCATCCACTCACCCCTCCCCCTGGCACTGGCCACTTGGGAACAGGAGTCTTCTCAATTGTCTAAAGCACAACACAAATTACAAGGCAATGTTCACTCTACTTGTGGGCACCAAAGGGTAATTTGAGAAATTAAAAGATCGAGGTCGTGTGGGTGGGACCTTTGGCTACTTTTAGAAAGTTGAGCAGGGTCAACCCTAAGGAGCAGGCAAAGGAGCCCGACTGCAGCGTTCCCCGGGCCGGGATGGGGGTGCCAGTGCTTCAGGAAGGACCCCAAGTGCCCAGGACCACCTGCTGGGAAGAAGCAGGCTGCACTGTGATCCCAACCACTGCCCACTGATGCTCCAGTGAGGGCACATCTATGTCAGAGCCCAGAGGAGATATTAATCAGGCCTCCCCAAGAAGCCGGTGTACTTTAATCTCCTCAAACAGACTTGAGTTTCATTTCATTCTAAACACGTAGCGAAAACGGACATCTTCTGAAAAAGCCCAAACCCAAAAGACTGAGGAGGCATATCCTACGGCATGCTGTGAAGGGTGCTAGGATACAATGGAGAGAACTCCAAAGTCTGCATTAGCAAATCCTAAAGTTACCATTTAGTATTGGCTCTAACAAGGACTTTAGTTAATCCCAACAGCAGTGGGATTCCACAGGGAAAGGCCAGTCCCCATACAAATTATGCTGACAGCTAATGGCATCTGCCAAGGCATTGGCAATCACAAGACGGCACAAGGCAGACATATACTCCAGTCCTAAGTGTTCACTCCCCTTCCTTGCTGTGGGCTCCAACAATCCTAAAGCGCAGACAGATCATCCAAAAATTAACTTCCCACAGTGATTACAAAAGAGACTCCAGGAATACTAACCCAGTTCCCAGCCCACCGCACATGCAGTGCTTTCTGCAACTGTGACAAACAATAACCATCTCCTGTAACAACAAATGGCCACCACAAGGATGTTCTACTTTCCATCATGTAAACTTGGAGGAAAGCAAGCTGTGCATTTTGCTGTCTTACTTCTTCCAGGAGCCAAAGATGCTATGCCAAAGTTTGGCACCTTCCTTTTACAAAGTCTATTCTACCAAAGCTGAAATGTCAGGCACTTTTCATCATGAGGCTGAAGTCGTATGTTCACACCAACACCTACATAAGTGCAGCCCATGTGACAAAACCAGGTGTCAGGAAGAATGCAGTTCACTCTGTGGTCACCACCCTGGTCCCAGGGAAGCAGGTAAGCTAAGAAGAACTCTTACGGTTTAAGTGAAATTATGGTCATTGTACTTTCCACAGCAGCAAGCTCTCCCCAGAGACCCACTTCCTTCCCACCACCTCTGTGAGCTCTAATCTCATGGTGAATCTGGTTTAAAGTTACCTTCTAATAATTAACATTCTGACATCAAAGTCAGCTTGCAGCTGTCTGTAAACCATCTTTAGCCTAAGAAACGAAGGGATGCCAGCCCAGATTTTATCCAGCCTCTCTTCAGCTTCAAAAACCACACACAGGCAAAGCATTAATGGGAAGATTCTTTTAAAAAATGGACCTTTGATGTTTAAAAATAAATTGTTTTGTTTTGGGTTTTTTTCCTCAGGACTGAAAAAGGACAAAAAGCAGATGCCATGTGGCTAGCCCTACTTGGCTGTTGCCGCTGGGAGGAGAGTGGAAGATGGCAGGAGTGGAGGAGGGAACAAAATGTAATCAATCAGCAGCAAAAGTACCAGAGATCAAAGGGCTTGAAAGCAGCCGTCAAAATCACATGCTGTTTAACACAAGGACACAACTCCCCCAACAGAATCTGCAGCTGCTTCCAAAGCTGCTCTCAGAGTGGAAGGGCAGCTGGCTCCAGAAACGGTTTGAACTGGACTGTGATTCTGAGAAAGACATCAGTTCATGTGAGTCCTTCAGTCACCACCACTCAGCCCATGTCCAAAAGCACAGCTACACATCAGGCTGTGAAATCAGTGAAATGACGGACTTCTGCCTCTCCCACCAGTGCACAGAGAGGTGTGGGCAATAAGACTGGTGAAGGATACCACCACAAATCCTTGCAGTTCTTCTCCCTTCCCAGACATAACGGAAATGGAAATGACTCTCCAAGTCATAGACATGAGTGTCTGAAAACTGAAGCAAGCAACACATGAGACAAATCATCCAGCCTACTGTTTAATTCTCCATGTTAAGGGTCTGCTCCAAAAGGTTAGATAACACCGATTAGACAGACCCAAACATGTTTCCAATATACTGAAATAATCCCCACTGCAGGTTGGCATAACCTCTTTCTGCTACTTGTGTAGTTCGTAACTGCTCCAGAGTCCTTCCAGGGTCTGGCTTCTGTTTGTAAACAATTCAGAACTCATCAAAAATAGGCTGCAACAACAAAGAAGTCAACTAAGGTAGAGTCTCTACATACATGTGAAAGCATCCACAGTCTTGTTAAATTCCTCCTGGACTAAGCTCCCTTTGAAGCTCCCAGGCATCCTTTCTTTCTACTTACAGCTTTCTATTGCTCAGTCCTGGCTGGATCAGACCACAGGAGATTCAAACCTCCAACTCTAGGAGATACCAAAGAGTCGGAAACAACAAAGGGGATCTCTGAACATGAAAGCCAGCCCCAGTGATGAGCCAAAGGAGCAAGAAAAGAGCCACTCACTGAGAATCCAGAATGGGAAACTCTCAGTGCATAATAATAATGAGTAAATGATTAATTGAATAGCTCCTGTACTTCATGTTACGCTACTAGCCAGACATACTCAATCTTCCTGAAGGCGTTCAATTCCATACAGCTGCCCTTCAGAAAACACACTTCAATGTCATTCCCAGGTCACTCTGGGATGGCATCACAGTACTTTTCATCCATCAGTTCTGGTATCTCAATATGGGCTCAAGCACTTCTAATTTTAACAAACACAGTTTTATTTCAGAGACACCAACAATGGTGAGATGTGCAATCAGTCTTTCTGAGGAATAGTTAGAGAGAGGTAGATTATTTAAGAAGCAAGATATTTTAGATTAGGACAAAAAAACACTTCTATAAGCACACAGAAATACAAAAGGAAAAGGATGGAAGATTTCTGCTTCATCTGCAATACTAAGAAAATTAAGTCACAGGGCTCAGGTAAAAAAGTGGGCATTTGTTCATGAAATCTGAGGCAATGAGGTGTAGGATCTTCTGGATTGTGATTTAATGCAGCTGTGTTGCCTCTATTTAAACTATTCTTCAAGGATACCTAGAGATTCAAAGTTTTGCCTACCTCTGGACAGCAAATTCTTAAACTCAAATCCTTCCTACTTCCTTTCTGAACTCCAGCACAACTGTATATCATCAAGGCACCTAATCCTGTGACATAGGGAAAAAGTCCTAAATCTGGAAACATCTTTTTCCTCATGGGAGTGCAGCCTCAGGCAAGGCAGGATAAATAAAAAGCCCTTGTTTCCCAAACTGCAAACACATTTTCCCTTACCTGTTCTTGCTCCTTTTGCAGTTCTTGGCTGTTCTTAGACTTCTTTGGCTTAGAAGGGCCTCCAGGGCTGGAAAAAGTTGCTGGCAACTTTGAAGATGGTACAGCTACAGGAGAGTCCCCCAGATGCTCTCCATCTCCAAAAAAAGGGACAAATGGGGTAGGTTCAGGCTCTGGAGAATGCCATAGCTCCTCCAAGCTAGCATGAGAATCTTTAATCAAGTCTTGCTTGTGTGTGTTGCTGTTTAAAGACATAGCCACATCCCTGTGCTCCAAGTCCTTTGGAAATGTGTTTGCTTGAGGTAGAGGCACATCTGCTGCTCCTTCCATAGAGCCTCGCCTCACTGTTGGCTCATTACAAGGCACTGTGGCACCCACAACTTCTGCCCCACCAGATGAACTGCATTTCTTCATGACAACTCTTAAAGAAGACACCAAAAGGAATAAAAATAAAATCATAATCCTAAAAGTACTGCCCTCCCTATTCTCAATGTGTCCACGACACAAAGACAACAGCTGCCTCAAGTACACCCTAATTTAACAACTTTCTTCTCACAGATGCTTACAGAGAACAAACTCCAGTTGCTGTGAAGTGTGGGGTAGAGGGTCAGGGGGTCATGCCAAACAACAGAACGGGGACCCACTCCTCTGGAAGAAAATGGCCTTCCAGAGGACAGCAGCAGTCAGCTGTAAAACATAGCTTCTAATCACTCCTGCTTTCTGTATATACTGCAAAGAGCTGGCCAGGAGATCACAGAAAGGTTGCCCTGGCCCGAATTCACTCTGCAAAAGCCAGCAGGGCCTGCAGGGGCTGGGAGTTAAGTGCCTGAGACCCAGAGCAGGGAAGAATGAAGTGGTAGCTGATTGCCCTCTCAGAGAGACTTTCAACTTTGAATTGTCTGTTCCACTCAAAGGAGAAAGAAAAAAGGGAAAAAAAAGGGAAGGGGAAAAAAAAAAAAGAAAAAACAAACCAGCTCTTTTAATCTGCACATGACTGGTCAGTGGCAGCATCTGCTGCTGTGCAAAGCACATCTGGGCAGCACTTTGAGATAAACAGGCAAATGCAATAATTTCTGAGCGCTGCAATGTTTTAGTTTGGCATCTATTTTTGTGACTTTTTTTTCCTTTGTCTTTCTTTTGATACTTGAAACAAAATAAATTCACCATCAGAGTGGAAAGGGATAATAAAGAGGCCAAACTTTGCTTCTCCCAACCTGACGATGGCATTGCCTCCAATCAGGCCAAGCGATTTCAGTGTTGTCTTCTCCAGGGCATCTTTTCCTGCTATCTGCGACAAAACCGAGGAGAGTAATTATAGCCTCTGATTCCCCAGGAAACCATGCAAAGCTCTTTATAGAAAGAAGCCTGTATCCAAAGAAACACCATGCAACACAAGAAACAGGTAAAAACCCACTCCTGAAGCTGGAAATCAGACCCAAATCCACCTGTATCAATCTGTACTGTTTTACCAAATTCACAGCTTATTAAATCATCCCAATGGAAGATGACCTACATACATTTTCATCCCATACATACATCCAAGTGGAATCCAACTACAGCAAAGCTACTTTTATGTCAAAAGCTAAATGACAGGCAACATCTCAGAGCTGCAAGACAGACAATTTGCTTACGTACACCTCCTACCCGTCTGCAGTGACCTATTCAGAATAAAGACAATCTGTCCACAGAGGTCAGTGGGAAGTAAAGGGGACAGCAGGGCGAGCAAATTCCGTAATATCCACATACAAAATATTTAACAAAACATTAATAGCAAAAGATCAAAACAGAGAAAAGCAAATATTTACTAAAATGAAAACACTGTTTTGACTCTAGCTTTAAAAGAAGTTGGAAAGAAAAACACAAACAGGTCATTGAGCTCATTTTATGGGCTCAGAGGTCTCAGCGGCACCAGGTTACGTTCCAAGAGAGCTTTTTTCCATACAGACATGTCATGCTTTGAAAAGACCAACGTTTTTCTACTTCCCCTCTCAAGAAAGTTCAAAAGAAACACTTTCCAGGTTGGAAAGCAGAGCTAAGTTTTCTTATGTTTTAGGGACATGAGACAGTTGTGAGGCTTTACTGCCTTACCTCATCTCGCATGTAAATACAAACCGGAGACAATTCACCGTGCTGTTCCATCAGCTCCCTGCAAAAAAGAGCAAAACACTGCAGCATGTGCAGAACAGCCTACCCCCTCCAAAACCAGCACAGAGGAGCAGTACAAAGTGAAATCAGCTGCCAACACTGTCCTCCATGTTTCTCCAGCAATAACCACTACACAACTTACAGGATCACTATTAGACATTAGGTAAACAATTTGCTTCAATGCATTCACTTTTTCTTAAACACAGCTTAAAAGCTTAAAAACAAAGAAATAATTAAAGTAAATTCTGAAATTAGCTGATCTTACTAGATAAATTTAAGCTCATTACTGCTTGTGTGCCTCAGTACCCAATCTGAAACATTACTTAGTTACATTTGCTCTTTTTAATCCAAGTTAAAAACTTCAGCACAGTTTAGACTGAACTTTCACTGGGAAGAGGTCCATTTCTTTTCACATATGCTCAGCAACCAATGAAATTAAATACCACTCTAGAGCAGATCAACTAAGGACAAGAAACTTGACTGCCTTAATATAATTTTTAAAAAAGAAAAGGGAAAGTAAACAAACAAAAACTAAGAGCATAAACTTTCAGATTCTGGAAACCATGAAAAAAGTAAAGCCAAATGAAAGGTTGCCACTGTAGACAAAATGAAAATCACCCCATATTTAAGCATTTCACTGATGTAGGACACATATGAGCAAGGATGCAAACTCCAGACAGCCCATCTGCAGAGTAAGACAGAAACAAAGGACCCTTAGCATCGAGATGGGGAAAAGCCAGTAAGATGCTACCCTTTCCATTTTCCTCTAGATAAGCAATTCTGTGGCATTCCAGTAAAAGAGAAGCTTTATTATATGCTCACTTGATCAAATACAAAAGACAGACAGGGAAAGGACAATCACAGCCTATCACAGCAAGTCTCGGTTCTCTTCCAGCCAAGACCTGTGATTTCAAAAAGGGAAAATAAAAAAGATGGACACTTCCAGCAAGAAAACCTCAGATGTCTACAGGAAAGTAAAAAGCCTTAAAGAATTAGCCATTATGCTTCATTATGCTGAAGCACTGGAATCAATGAGAGCATCAGACCCAACAAGAAGCTCTGTCACATTGTTGTCCACTTTCAGCAAAGCAAAACTCAAACTGGTATCACAAGAAAATGTGGTAAAACACAAGACTGAGGAGAACACTTTGCTTCTCACTCCAAGCATGCCAACCTAAGAGGTGACCAGGAAAATACTGTCCACCCTAAGACAGTGCTGGTTTGGAAAGATATACCTGGCTGAATTCTCAAAAGCGTTTTTTCAGAAGTTTCAGATTCAGACATTTCAGCCTACCTCAGCCTGGGAAACTACAAAAGGTGAGAATGTTGCCTTGGATTTTTCCCATCTACACAATGAGAACTGACAAGATTTATCCTTCTCCATAGACCCCGGTAGCTCTTCTTAGCACATTCTGTCTCAAACTCCTTGTGCTTGCACTTGCACCAGGATATTCTTCGGTAAGGGGCTGTACGTACCATCTGCACTGCAACAGTTGGCTTATCATGAAACACAGAACAGCTGTAACTCCTCCTCACGGTAAACTCCCTTGATCTCACTGCTCTCTACAGTCAGTCTAGGGGGGAGTGGGTGGGGGGAATGGCTTTCCACTCAGTCCACCAGGAAACCATCACCCATCACCCACGACTTGAAGAGCAACCACCTCTCCGCAAAGCAGATATGGAAATCCACCTGTCAGCCCAGGAACACGACACATCCTTGCTTACCTCCTGAGAACTCCAGAGCCACTTCCCAAGGTTAGCTTGCCATTTTACGCCTGACTACATGAATGTTTGGTACTGAACACATAAGGAGCTTTGCAAATGACTGACTTATGGGGTTATGCGAACACTTCCACTTAGCTATCTCTTCAGCTACCAGGTTCTAGTCCCTGCAGTGAATTTCACAGGAAAGACCAAAACCTGCAGGATCCTAGTGGCCTGAAAAAATTCCAGTAGTTTTCAGTGAAAATTAGAAGTTTTGGAAAGATATTTCTACTTCACATTACCCTGCATTGTTTGCAATTCCACAGTAGCAGTAATAACCACAAAACATTGATCAACTTGGCATTCAAGTGTCACAAAATTTAAGCAGAAATTCAGACTGCTTCTATCTAATACATCATTTACACCTATACTTGTACATTCAGGATACATTCCCTGTGCCTAAATTTGTGAGCATTGTAACTGGAGCATGGAACAGGGTATAACTCTTAAGAACACGATGTCAGTGATCAATGACTTATGCTGCATTTTATCTTTTCTGGGAAAGAAGTTTAATGAACAGAGTCACAACACTTAAAACCTTGTGCCTTCAGCATCACGTAATTTAAACACTTCTATTTTGAGATGCAGTATTACCAGAAACAGAGTTATGTCAAGGAGCTATGTAGGAAAAGGATCCCTTAAGTAACAGCCAAAATCCACTCACTCAGTCAAGTGTCTGGTTCTGAAGTGACCGTACATTACGCTGTCTGTGCTGTGCCCACACTGACTGCTGCTGCTGGAAAAGCTGGGAACTCCACAAGAAGACATACAACATATCCAGCCAGCAGGGAAAGACCACCTTAGGACATGGGCAACATTTTCTATTACAGTAACAAGGAAATAACCTTTTGCACTCTAGCAACCTGCTTGCCCAGCAGAAGACCAGAGTCTGCATAACCAAACAGGTCTTACTGCTCCCAATGCAGCGGTTCCAATTAATGTTCAATTGAGTATCATCATGTTCACTGCTACTTAATAACGACAGCTTTGTCAGTATTATCTCAGTCTTTCTATTACATTCAGAATGCTTCCAGGAGGAGCAGATTAGTAGAATATAGATACAATCAATGTATTACACCATATTGTAACACATACCTATTTAGACCAGCATGAAGTGACAAAAGAAACTGAATTGAGAGGGAGTCAACCGGCCTATGAAGAGAAGTAGCCACTGAATTCCATGAGAATTCATCAAGGACATTTAAACTTAGACTCAAAACTCAGTTACAGTGACATGTAAGTGAAACCAGAAGCCACTCAGGATCAAGAGCCACTAGAAAATTATGATACTCAATCTTTGAGTAATTCTCAAGAGCCAGAGAACATCAATGGTTTCCAGCTGAAGAATGTGAGGGACCAAATCTGTTAAGCACAAACTAGAACTGAGATGTCTGGTTTAGCTGTAGCAGTCTATATGCCATCTTGATCCAATGGTTAAATCTTACACACAATGGTATGGGACAAGGCAGGTCACAATGAAACCCCAGAGCACAGCAAATCCAAACGGAACAAGCTTTAAAACCAATCCTGGGGGTCAGGTCTATTTTAGGAAAGTCAGCAGCTGAGAACCACTTCCAGACCAGTTGCAACATATTCCAAGGAGTTTATAGTACCAAGACTGTAAGACCACTACTTCAGAACACTTCTCCCAGCCACCACAACAAATCCCATTGTGCAGAAAGCAACAGACACACCAGAGTATCCAAAATACTATATTCAAGTTTCAGTTCAGTTAACTCTTTGACTCAAGGTGAACAACAAAACCAACACTAGAACGGGTTTGCTCCATTTGTGATTCTGCAATTAGTTATTCTCTTTCAGGAACAGAAAGCACTATATGATGCTCCACAGGAATCAAGAGATTAAGTTGCTCCTATGAAAGAACATTGTCTTGTGATACAAGACCCAGGCTCCAGCCTCCCTCGCTCCTCTGGCAGCAGTACCTGAGGAAATTCCCAAGGCCAATGCCTGACGATGAAAGGCAGAAAAAAAGAAAAACCTTGTCTCAGTTGGAGAATTGGAACAAAAGATCACCAGAGGGTGCCTTTAGCACACCATAGCAGTTTACTGCACTCAGATTTCTCCAGACACTCCAGGAGAGATACTCATCCCCACCTAACTTTCAATAGGTTTTGCTTCCAGTTAAGATTAGCAGTATCCCTTGAGGAATCCTCAATAACGGTGCACAAATGACAAAGAACTGATGAGACACAGAGAAACAGTACAGAATCACAGAGAAGGCAGACAGAATAGTCCAGAGGATAAAAGCTTGAACCCCAAGCTGCTGTCTGTCAGGAAAGGTGGGTGACAACCATTTAGGAGAAAAAAATCTTAGGCACATGGAACATGGAACATGTCCTCACTAAAGACCAATAGGGGAGGAAGCCCGTTTGACTTACAGAACTTAGTTTTATTCACTTTTCCAAAAACTTCTTTCCACTTCTATCCAAGCAACTCTTTGAAGAGTCTTTTAAAAATGTGTGGAAAATAACTGAACCAAATTAATGACCCCACAGCAGCAGTGAAGAATCATAATGACTATCAAAGATGTCTCTGGGTGTCCAAAGTGCAACTACTCTAAGGACAACAGCCCATAAAGCTGCTGAAGCTGCAAGGCAGGCAAGAGTGGGAGATAGAAACACAGGGTTCTTGCTCATAGGGCAGACAACACTGTGCCCTCAACCAGCCTCTGCAGCACAGACTCCACGCAAAGATCCCTAGAGACTTACTCTTGTCTAACTCTTGGAAGCACCAAGCTCCTCCTCCAGCTGCTGTTAATCCATTACATGAACCCACTGAGGCAAGCACACACATCAAACATACTGTCCTCCCTTTGATGTGCTGCTCTTCAGAAGGGAAACGGCAAGCAGATTAGATTCCTTCATGTAGTGATCTGACAGGGCCTGTAAACATCTTGTGCAAGGACTGCCGCACGCTGAGAGGAGGAGCAGCCCTACAATAGTTTCCAGACCTTCTTCAGACCCAATTAGCCAAGATGGATGCTGGAAACCCAGGGGAAATTCCAGTGGATTTAGAATACTTCCCCTCACGCACTTAAAGCGGCTGAGCATTCCAGGAAAACATCTCCAGTTGGAAAGTCCAAGGAAGAATTCAGCAAACATCAACAATTAGCTGACTACTTAGTCAACTGAATCAAAACACATTGAACAGCTACTCAGCCCATTAAATCCATACAGATGGCTGTAGACCCAGCTTGTTCTGTGATTAAATCACACACAGCACCTTTGCTGCTTGTTGAACTTAATCAAGATTGCAAAGTCCATCCAAACATCTGAACTCAGCTTCCAGAGGGTAGGAAAGGGCAGCTGTGTTCTTCAGTTATGAATGCTTAGCACACTGCAGCAGTTGGAAGAAGAGCAACATGTGTATTAACTAGTAGCATTACAATGACCTGTAAGCAATAAAACCACATCAAAAGAGCAAAATTATATGAAAAGCCCAAAATTTAAACCAAAGAAGCAATCAACTAATATGTGAGAAAGCCACACAAAGGTTATGTGCCAGTAATTACCAGTCTAGCAGTCTCCAAACTGCAACAAGAACTCCTGTCCTCACAGGGGGCACAGAGGGTGTAGGAAGGGACAAGAAGGGACTTAAAACACTCAAGAAAATTATACCTGTATTTTTTGTCCTACCTCTTTCCTCAATTAAAAGAAAAATAATTCTTTTATCTCTAGCATTTACATGAATACTGTTCCTTTTCTTATGAATAAATGTCACATCGTAGACCTAGTCCATGATTAAAAACAGAATGGCTATAAAAGCTTCAAGGTTTCTTCTTCCAAACCACGAAAAATAGAAAAGAAGTGCCCTTCTTCAAGAAAAGTTTATTAGCTTGACATTTCAAAACAATACAGCCTTTTAAAATCAAAGATGAGAGGTAGCACTCAATGTAGACTGGACTAAAAGAATAAGATTTCTAACCCATGTACATATTCAATAAATGCAGAAACAGAAATTCTTCCGTTTAAACAGGGTCTAATGTGTCTTTTGAAGATTCCACATTAACCTGCTGAGAGTTCCAGATTTCCTTGAAGAGTTAGCACAACAGCAAGCCTCAAAAGCAACAGCAACCCATAAGGAAGAATCCCCTGCACTACAGGGAACTGCAGCACAGAAACACTGGGGATCAAGAATATCCAGGCTTGACACACACATCTCTAGCAGTGTACAACTTCAAACACGTTTGTGTAAAAGGAAGGTAGTGCAACATATCCCAGTATCTTCACAGCTTTAGCAGTTTGTTACAGTTTACACCCTAAATCAGGAGTGGTACTCCTGGATTAAAAAACAATAATAAAACTGTGGATTGTCAAATCTGAAAGAACATGGAAAATGTAAATGGCTCTGTTATAAAGGAGAAATCACAATCAAATAAATGCAAATTCTACAAATCTGAAGGACTTAGCTGTGTCACCGTAACAAGTAATTAGTGGCATGAAGAAATCCATCCAAACAAGTATTTTCTCACTGCACTGCTCACCTGATCTTTGCAAAATGGTTGAGAAGTTCCCACAAGGTCTGTTGGCAGAGGAAGGTGTCTTGCAAACGAGAGCCATCGTCTAGTTGTAATGCTATCCGAACCTGTAAGAACACCACAATGAATTAATCTGAAAACTGAATGAAAAGTCATTTTTCTTCATAAATTTTTAAAATATTTCAGTGCTTCTTGTTCATCCATGCAGGCATTCTGGCCTGAATTCCTGTCTGTTGGGATGAATGGTTCCTGAGCATGGGGGAGGCTATCCTAAAATACTAATCAGCTTTCATGGGCCCTTGTCCCCTGCTGTATCTTGAACTGGAACATATTCAGAGAAAAGCCAATGCAAAAATCCCAAATAATGTGTGATTGTGAGCAATGGAGGTGTTCTGTTTTATACCAGATGAAATTTCACAGGGTCTTCACAGCCACATAAAACAAATTCTAACAACCCAGACACAACTGATGCAGCTGCACCATCGAAAACACCAACACAGAGCTCTGTCCACTTCAGCATCATTTTGCAGAACAACTTCCCTGGGACAAAACAGCTTACTTGCATATCCACACACAGCAACGATGAACACAATTCCCATCTATCGCTGCGTTACTGAAAACCTAAACAACTGTTACTAGTCCAAAGAAATGACGTTTGTAACTTGCAACTCACTAATGTTCCCTAACCACCACTTTTGACATACAATTTAAGAGTGAAGTAGCAAAAAAATCTCAACAGTAATTCTGATCATTGAATTATCGAGTTCTTGAACACCTGCAGAAAAAAGCAGGGGCCAGCTAGCTGCCGATTTTAACAGGTCTTTTCCAGCCTGGAGTGTGAACATCCACATACATTATCAGGCACCACACAGACTTTAGAGAATTGCTTCCCTAGCTCTCCCTCACCAAAAAAAAAAAAATTTAAAAAAAATTTAAAAAAAATATCCAAGACAGTTCTAAAGTGCACATATTCTAGGGTTGGTCCTGAAGAACTTCAAACTCCTGATTGTCCCAAGAGAAGAGTTTAGCAGCTAACCAAGAGATAGAGAATGGCAGAGCTTACTGTAGAGATAAAGGTAGAGATAACTTCAGCTGTTATCTCTACCTTTTAGAGAACAGTCAGCCTTTTTCAGAACATCTAACTCTTAGGTTTTCCCTGCTAGCCCACCTGTCTAAAGAAAAATCATACAAAGTCCAGTAGCCACTAGATAGAACCTGGTTTCTCCAGTCAACTTTAGTTTTCAGAAGTCCACAAAAACTGGCCTTCTTCCAAAGCCCAAGGACATTAGCCCAAGATAGCCAAACCCACTTTCTTTCATTCTTTGTTTTCATGTGTCCCTACTAACACTATCAGTGCAGCCTGTCACTGAGAGCAAGGTGGGTGTGCAAGCATGAGGGGCTACAGAGAGATGGGAAAGAGACATCACATGTTCTAGCAATCCACTGTGATTTCCATGGAGGAATATGTTTGTCATCTGCCTTGGCTCCCACCAGTCCTCACAGGGCTACAAATGTTGATCTGCTGGAGACAGGAATTTTTCACAGAAAGGAAACAGTGGCATCATTAATAATGAGCCGACAATACAATGTCGTTTCATCCCACCACTAACACAGCCTCCTGGTTTCTCCTACACGGGAGACAAGCCTTAGATTATTCTCAGCTACGGCAGAGCGATGACAGCTGACATCACCATTCTGTAAGAATCCAGCCCAGAAATTCAGACTACCAGTTGCATCAGTTTTTGGGCAACAGTTCAAAGCTAAACATGTCACGAAAGTCCTATTCAATCCATTAGAAAAGTATCTTTGAAAATCCCAGGGGCTACATAAAATAATAGAGACCAGTGCCAATTATCGTCTAAGTTTACAAACATTTAAACAAGAGGCTGACAACTTTAACACCAGAGCTGTATTGATGGTGCTCCTGCGTCACCTGCCATCACACAGGGAATTTGTTCCATTTTTCACTAAAGAACTGTCTTACAGGAAACAATGCTTTCCACATGTAAACGCAAACCCAAAAGCTTTCTATTTTTAAAATATCAGATTTGCTGAACAAACTCATCATTTATCAAAACCTGTATTCTGTCTCTAGGGTAACTGCTGTCACTAGAGGAAAGCACACCTACTTCCACACACATAATCTTAATAGAACACACAGTAACAGAAGACACAGAATCAAAATCATCCCAACGTTACTGCAGCCAGCCAGCATGACTGAGTTTGCATCTCAACTGCCACTACAATCCAGTCACAGGCACCTGGCTGTTATAATATTCCCTATTTTTTTAACACATACTCCCTGTGGCAGCAAATTCTTTTTAATCAGTTGTTCTATACGAAGTCTTTTCTTACAATGTGAAATTCTCCCAAGTAAAATCTGCTCAAATTTGCGGGACAGGGACTCCGTTTAGATTCCACTCTTTACGTGCACATTTGCTGCATCTTCTCACCTTCATGACACAGCTACCAGCACTACCAGGGAAGCCTCACTTCTGTAGGACGTTCTGCTGAACTGCAACTAAACAGTAACAACTTACACTTCTATTAGCTCTTCTCTTTTGTGATCTAAAGTAACGAGTCCACACTACAACCCCTCTCCTAACAGTGAATAGTCCTTCTTGCCCTTTTTCACAATATAACTTCAGGGAAAAAAAAAAATGAAATCATTGTTTTCCTTCAGTACGTCCCAAACTGGATGCAAATGTCAGACAGTCATTACTGCACCATTTCAAGAGGAACACTTTTCTCTGGAAGACATACTCCATTCCACTGCAACATTTCACTGAAAATTTTAAGCAGATGCTACTGGTTTGTGGTATTTTTTTAAGCAAAGACATCATTCGAAGCACAAATATCTTTCTACCCCAAAATCAGAAAAAAAGGCATTAGTGCCAAAACAAAGAACACGGAGGTTTTACGGAGAAAAATATGAACATCAGGGACCCCCAAAACTATGTTACACAGTGAACTAAAGCAGAGACCCCAAAGCCTTCTCACACCAAAAAGTTTACTTTTCAACGTATCAGTTTATCTCTATAACAGCTGGAGTATCTGCCTTTAACAAACACCACTAACACTTCTTGGCTGACAGACACTAAGAGAACAGCACCAGTAGACCTGAAACTTACATGAAAATCAAGAAACTTCGTATGAGGAAGTTAACAAATAGCAAGATGACTGTTAGTGATAGACGGATTTCCTTTCCCAGGTTACTTAAGTAAGATCACACATAATTTTTACAACATGAAAAGTTCACACTCAGTAACATCACTTGAAAAGTTAGGCCTATGGCCACAGGGATATGTAAAGATTTTTACACTCCTAAAAGTGGCCATAATTTCTAGGAAAACAACATCTGTAAGCCCTTTGCAAATAATACTAAATAGGGATATTTGGCCACTGATGAACACAGAACATGTCACAAAGGACTCTAAAGCTGTGTAAACACACCATAAACACCAATGCTGGGAAAGCAGCAAAAGAGGATTCTGAAAGAATCTGAGGTTTAGTCAAAATCCAGAGCTGGACAACAGCAACTGAAACAGAAATTAGGAAAGGGAACTGAATTAGTCATCACTGATGTTTAGCCTCTTAGCTATCCATGACTACTAGTTTCTCAGCTCCCCAAACCATCCCACTCTCCACCAGCACAGCTGGGACCCCATGCTCATGCAGACTTGACTTTCAGTTACTTAACTACCATTTTCAACTTCATTGCAACCAGTCTTCAGCTGGTCTCTCACATAGGCATTGGCCATGCCAGCCTGTGCTCTTGATCATTAGATCTGATGGGATCATATCAGCACAGCTGGTAACCGAACAAATCAGGTCACACTGTGTAAATGAACATACCGTGGTTCCAGCTCCTGCTCTGTTGGAGACTGGCACCATCTCCAGTTTGGCATTGTTGGGCAGCCTAGCGAATCTCCACTGCAAAGATAGGTCCAAAACATTCCTCTGAAACCTGAAGGAGAACAGAGCCTATGAGCAATACAAAGTCCAGGTATTGTGCAAGAAAATTCCCAGGAGGCTGACTAGAAGCCATAGAACGAACATGATTCAGTAATGAACGATTGGTGATTATAAAAGCATCATCAACAAAAGCTATTCTTCATACCAAAACACCTGCAGTTTGTAGAGGTTGCAGAGAAGATACCCAAAATTATGTTCTTCCTTTAAAGGTTTTTAAGAGATGAACAGCAACCAAATACATAACCAAACCTTGTTAAATACCAGTGTACTCTATTATTCTTTTATTATTTTTTTTTTTTTTTTAGTGCTACTCAGACAAATGAGCTCTCAGTTACGACACCATAAAAGCACAGGGTCAACGCCCCAGCGGGCAACTGTTCTGTAGCCTGGATGAGGAGCACGCGTGGGTGTCCCGTGACAGCGACATGGGGCCTCGCCGTCTGTCCCGGCAGCGGAAGGAACCTGGCACAGGGACGTGCCGAACCTGAACCTGGGTACCTTGGCCCCTCGCGCTCCCACCGGCCGCCGCGGGCTCCGCCAGGCCCTGGACGCCCGGCGGACGGGGCGCGGGCTCCGGCAGCGCCCGGGCCGGCGTGGAGAACGGCGGCGAGCGGGGCCTCTCCCGCAGGCAGCCGGCCCTGGGCCCGGCCCCACGGCAACACTCACTTCAGGCCGTACTCGCCAGGGCTGCCACCCTGCTTCCTGCAGACCTCCTCGAGGACCTGCGGAAAGAAGAGAGGCGTCACGGCCAGCCGGCGGCCCTGTCGCAGCCTTCCCCTCAGCCCCCTCCCCACCGGGGACCCACCTGGAGTAGGACCGTACCGGGCCCCACCCGCACCGTGACCCGCCGCCCGCTGGGCGCCAACACCGACACCGCGGCGCCGCCCCCGCCCGCCGCCGCCATCTTCCCCTGCCGTTCCGGCCCCGCGCTACCGGGGCGGAGTCGGCCCGGGGCCGTCCTGCTGCGGGCCCGCCCCGGCGGGGAGCCGGGACGGGGGCGCTGGCCCGGCCCGGCCCGGCCCGGCCCGGCGGCTGCGAGCCGTCGGGGACGAGTCCCGGCCTGGCGGAGCCGGCCTGCGGCGGGACGGGCAGGCGGGTCTGAGGCCGGGGCGGAGCGGTTCGCCCATAGCGGCGGCGAGTGCGGTTCCCCGGGCGCGAGGGGCGCCGGCGGCAGCAACGGCCCTTGGACCGGGCAGCCGGTGGGCGGCTCGGGCTGCTCCCCCGGCGTGGGGCGGGGGCTACCCCCGGCCCTGCCCGCTGGGCCCGAGTGGGGGCGGCTCAGGAGCCGGCGCCGTCTCGCAGCTCCGCGGGGAGCGAGGGCAGCCAGCCACGCGTCTCGCTGCGACCGACGGCGCTTGTGTTGTCCCTTGGGTTTCTAGTGTCGGGATCAGCCACTTCCTTTGTAGGGACCCTGCCCAGCGGCGCAGGCGGCGACCCCGAAGAGAGAGCCGGCCCGCCCGGTCATCCCCAGGCAGTGCTGGTGGCCAGAAACCCCTTGGGCCGAAGGATTACTGTCTCTCTCCCAAGCAGTGATACCGAGAATTTCTGCGCCTACAGGGAAGGTTCTCCCGGGCCAAAGAACAGCCCTGGCGAACGCCGCATGTCACAGGAGAATGGGGAGCATCCTGCCGCCTTCCCCTGGCACAGGAGTGTCCAGGCAGTGTCACAATCCTGCTGCCCCTGAAAGCCTCTCCCCCTCCCCAGAAGAAGAGTTGATTTGGAACCTCGTAGTAAGCGCTGCAAACTCAGATGGTCATGAGAGACGGCTGCAGCCAAGGAACCGAAAGAATACATTTCACAATACACAATTTCCCAGAGACTTTATTTCATTTATGGATTTCCCCTTCAGTCTCAGCATGGCCTCTGCATCAAAGGCGCTCTCAGATTTGATGACAGTCTGTTTAGTTTGCTATCATAAAAACAAAACAACCCACCAAAAAAAAAGAACCCAAAACTTTTAGTTTGAGTAACCACTGGAATTTATTTAGCCTAAGTTGTAACCACATGCCAAATACTTTCTCTTTTCTCTACTTCTTCTATATTTATCCTATATATTAAGCTTAAGTCTCCACCTCTACCCCCAGCACCCACAAAAATGTCTGGTTTGCTTGGCTTGTAAAGGAAAAAAATCCTTCCAAGGAAAGACACTTTCATAAAAGATAAAACTTGCTTGTGTTTACCATATCAGCAGCGTCAGAGAAGGGAGAAAAATGGGAATTTTAAGGATGGAGAGACTTACTCTGGCTTATCCATGTGGATTCCTAAGTCCATCCAGTCCCCTAACTGTTCAATGAGATGTAGAAATAGTAATAAAGTATGTCCAGGTGTAAAATATTTTTTAAAATGCTTAAAAACATCTTCACATTTTGTTTGTTCCATTAGGCAGTATCATTGCCATCACATTTAAAGGGATACAGTGTTCAGGACATACAGTTTTTCACCTTTTGAATTGCATTTTGCTATTAATATACATGAAGAAATTGAGGACTTAAGGACAAGATTTTTTGAAAGTTGCCACACTTGCCTAAAAATGGGTGCTACAAATACCTGATAAAGTACTTCTTAGTCAATAAGAACAATAATAATAATGATATTCAAGTACTTCTTAGTCATTAAAATAGGGAGAGATCCAAAACTCTGCAACTATCTCATGCACAATGAAGATATCCCATTCTTCCACTCCATACTTTTGCTGGAGAAGAAGAAGCAATTAAGATGACTTTGTTAACTGCAGTGACTATCCCCCTGCTCAGACAGAACAGCCATTCTGATTTGAAAGACACATTTTGGGTTTCATAGCCCAAAACACTGATCTCATTTCTGGATGAGTAGAGCTCCTATTTGATGTCTGAAGCAGGCAGCTGTTTCTTTTTTTGCATCTGGAAGTGACACATCCCTTAAAGAAATGTTGCTCCTGTTAAAAAGACACCAATGTAATTTGAGCTGAACATTTCCAAGTTGTGGGATTAGGGTGATTCTGGTTATTAATAGTATGTCGTAATCACAAAGTTGAATGGAGGTAAAGGGTCACATTTCATACCCAGAGCCACTTCTAATCTCAAATATTTATCTGAAATTAAAAGCATCAGGAAAGAAATGAGGGAGGATGACTAGAACCTGGAGTCCATTAAAGTGCCACAAAGAGAGAGGAACTCATTTGGGAATGGCTAAAAGCACCCTTATGTCTGATTTCTGTCACTGTTAGGCTGCAGGATGCCTATGAATCTACCAGATGAGCCAAACATCCTCCAAAAATTTGTCTTAAATTGCATTTCTTTGGTAATTACAGTGAACACACCACAGAATGACCTTCCCTAATCCCACTTTTTAAGCAGCTGCTATTTTGCATTCAATACATAGTCCTGGCACTGTCTGCACCTGCGTTGTCGCAGACACACAGGGAGTAACACATACTTGCATCTTCATAAAGCAGCAAAACCTCACCTGCTTTTTTTTTTATTTCTTCTTTTAAAATGAATAGGAAATTAGCTGTGAACATCTATAAATATGTACTAATGAGCTTTAAAACGTGATGCAGAACAAGCTGCTTATCGCAGTAACAATAATTCTGGAGTGTTTCCTGCTGCCTGTACCAACATCACTGACCACAGAGTGTCCTGGGGATGTTCAAGAGATGGTTCCTACCAGAGCATTACCGAGCACATCACATATGTACCCAGGCTTTAAGAGGGCTCGGCTGCTCTCCTGGACTTCTTTACAAGCCCTGGCCTTGGGGTCAGAGGAGGCAGCAGCAGCACGACTATAGGAAAGCAGGATTCTGTTGGTGAGTGGTGCTGTATGGGGTAATTTACACACAAGACAAGACCCAAGCAATGAGCCAGGGAGCTCAGTCTGAGCCAGAGCTGCAGAGTGGCTCAAATCAGGAATGAGAAGTGGTTATGAAGGGGAACCATACCTGTGGCACAAGCCCTTACACAGGATCCAGGTGTAACACCCTTGGTTTCCGAGTTTCCTTTGGAAATATCTAAAGGGCAAGTGCTGGGGCTGCCTTAATCCTGGCAGGGTATGAGGGAATTCAGAAGTGTCTCATAAGCTTTTGTACAGCACAGTCCAATGTACTGAACATACAGAGACATGTCTTGTGACATAGTGGAACACATTATGCAGAACATTTCACTTTCAAGGGTATTATATGAAAACAGTATATCCCATAACATTATTCCCAATCATTAAAAGTCTCCTGCTTGCTTCCTATGTGCCTCACTCCTACCAATAAAAATACCAAATCTCTACTGCCTGGAGCAGGACTCCAATTCCTGCAGCTTTCTCTGAGCTTCTTTTTGTACTGAGGCAAATCTATTCCATTTAGGAAGGCTTTTATCAAAAGATTAAAACTCAGTGAACCTCTCATGCAGAAGTATTATAAAACTATCTAAAATCTGTGTCACTTTGGTGTTCGTTCAAGTTCAGTATGTCAAGGAGTTCAACAGTACCATATTTAAATGTTTAGAAATCAGAAAGGCTGTTATACCAGACCCACAGCCTTACATTCTTCCCCGTAGCCCCTTGCTCAGCCATGAAAAGCAATACATTTTACTGAGCTTGGGAAGGATAGCAGGAGTGCTCTGAACAAACCCTCCCCTGAGTGACCTGAAGCAGAGGTCAGAGGTCAGAGGGCTCAGTAAAGCCAAGCCAGGCAAAATTTAAATTTCTTTGCTTCACTTCTTACAACAAAGATCTGCAGCTTTATCGTGCATTCCTCTCTGCCATAAGACGCTTCCCTGGTGCATCATAATCAGTCATCCTGTAATGCGCCAGCTGGTTACCAAGCAAGGCATTACAGAGTGCGGGAACTCAGCCCTCTGTGTGGAGAAAGGGACACCAGGAGGAATCCAAGCCTGGCAACAGGAGGCACAGCAGCCTTACTGCAACGGATGGAGTTCAGCAATCTTACCCCTTCTGGTTTCTTGATGTACCTAATGGACTACGAGGTCCTGAAGTTAAGGCATCTTTTCCAGGGATCCTAGAGCACTCTGAAAACTTACCGCTTCAGACTTTACACTAACTGACCACTTTCCAGATGAAGCTCTGCTCAGGCTGACTGATGAGTTCTTTAACTTGCCGTAACTAGTCTCAGCGATCCATTGCTTGGACCTGGCGTGGACATCGAGGAAGCGAGGTTTAGGCCAGTGTAGAGAAAGATACAACGATGCAGAAATGTTCTGGGACCAAAAACTTGTCAGGGGGTGAATGTAGTGCATTTCAGGAGGTGCACAGGCAATTGAGCACTTTTTCTTGCCTTTAAAGATACTGTTGTCAGTATCGGCAGGTAAATAAAACATTTGGGGGTAAAAATCAGTGAGACCAGAGCAAGAACTGAGAGTAAGTACGAGTAACAGAAAGATAAAAAAACCAACATGGCAAGCAAACCAAAACCACATGCTACGTGTGTAGGAAACATAGAGCTGAGCTGACACTCAGAAAGTCCAAACACAGTAAGGTAAAAAATGTAGTTGCAGCAGTTGGACAGCCCTAATTCCAGCTTGATAAAAAAAACCTTCCACGTGCTATTTAAAGATTATACTATTTTCACCTTTGCTGATCCCAGATAGATTATATTCCCCATTAAAGACAATCTTCCTGCTCCCCTCTGGAGGGCTGGTGAGGAGCGTGAGTTGTCCTATTTCGTATCTAAATGAATTATTCAAAGCGTAGCATTTTCTCTGTTTTACCTCGGTTTTTAACTCCGAGGTCTGCGATAAGGCCATTTCCAGGGAAATCCCCCTCTCCCAGATGACCGGCACTCTGGTGACAACACGGCTTTTTCCCCAGGATTTTTCTTGCAATTCCTGGAAACGTCCGGGCCCTGGGGGAGAGCGGCGGGCGGTAAACCTCGCGAGCTGCGGAGAGCAACAGGGCACAGCCTCTGCGGCGCGGAGACTCCGACCCCCGGGAAAGCAGAGTGGGGGCTGCAGGGGGGCCGGAACCCCCGCCTCCGGCCTGCAGCGACTGCGGCACGCCCGGGGCCTCCACGTCCCCTCCTGCTCCCGGCAGCAGCATCCTCCGGCCGGGGACGACCCGCCGCCGGCCCCGGTCACCCGCGGAAGCCAGCAGACCGGACGCCGATGTCTGGCACCGAAGGACCGCTTCCCGCCGCGCTCTGGGAGCCGGGGCCAGGCCGGACGCGGCACCGCGGGCCGTCCCCGGGCCGCCGTGCGGGGTCCCGCAAAAGAGCGATGGTCGGGCGCGGGGCTGAGCTCCGCCGGTGAAGCGGCGGTGGCACGTCCCGGGGCGGGGCGGGCAGTGCCGCCGACGCGGAGCCGGGGAGGAGCTGCCGTCGGGGCTGTGGGGGGAGAGGGGCGGATCGGGGGGCGCGGCGCGGGCCTGGGGCGCCGCCACGGGGGCTGCCACGTGCGGGGTCTCGGGCTCGGGCGGCCCGACCGCCCCCCCTGCCCCGGCGAGAGGCCGCCCCGGGCCCCCGCCGCCCTGCGGGCGAGGCTGTCGGGCGCCGCCGCCGCCACCGCGACCCCGGCGCCGGCAGGGGCGGCGATGGCGTCGCCGTCGAGCGCGGGGCGCGCCCCGACGGAGCGGCCCCGCCGTGCCGGTGCGGTGCGCCGCGGCGCAGACCCCCCGCTCCCTCCGCCTCGCTCCGAGGGGGCGGAGGGCAGGGCAGGGCGGGGGCTGGCCGGCTGCTGCCCCACGCGGCGCCCGGGCTGGCGGCGCCCCCGGCGCGCTCCCCGCGCACTCCGTGCCCCTCTGTCATGCTCGCCGCCTGGGAGCGGGCGGCGGGCTCCTGTGCCGGCAGCCGCGCCGCTGAGCCCGCGCCGCCGGCGCTACCCTCTTCGCCCGCCGCCGACCCCCGTCCCCGCGGGTGGCGCGGCGGGGCGCGGCGGAGCGCGGGCGGCGCTGCCCGCCGCCGGGGACTGGCGGCTGCCGCGGCGAGCGGCGGGTGGCGGCGGGCGGCGATGGGTACGGCAGCGGTGCACCTCCTGCTGCTGCTCGGGCTGCTGCACGCCGGGCCCGGCGGCGAGGGCAGGAAGGGCTGGCGGCGGCGAGGCCCGGTGGTCCGCGAGCGAGGCGAGGCGGCGGCGGCGGCAGCCGAGAGTTTCCCGCTGGACTTCACCGCCGTGGAGGGCAACATGGACAGCTTCATGGCGCAGGTCAAGAGCCTGGCGCAGTCGCTGTACCCCTGCTCGGCCCAGGCGCTGCCGCACGACCTGCGCCTGCACCTCCTGCACAACGCCTCGGTCACCTGCAACGACGGCAGCCCGGCTGGGTGAGTCCCCGCGCCGGCCCCTCCAGGCGCCCCGGGGCTGCCCCGCGCGGCCGCCGCCGCTCCCCGCGGGTCCGGCCCCGAGGGCTGCGGCGCCACCGCGCGGCGGCGCGCGGCACGGGCGGCGACAGGTGCAGCGAGCGCCTCCCGGGCGGCGGCCCCGGCCCGAGTGGCACCGGAGCGTGTGGCCGGCCCGGCTCCCGCTGACGCGCTGCCCCTTGTCTGTGCCCGCAGCTACTACCTGAAGGAGTCCAAAGGCAGTCGGCGGTGGCTGCTGTTCCTGGAAGGTGAGCGCCGGCGCCCCCGACTTCCGCAACGGCGGCCAGGAGCGGGGCGGCGACCCGAGGCTGTCCTCGGTGCCCCGGCCCCTGAGGGCCGCCGTCCCTTTGCCCGCGAGCCCCCGGCCCTTCGGGGCGGCTGACCCCTGTCCCCTCGCCAGGAGGGTGGTACTGCTTCAACAGGGAGAACTGCGACACCCGCTATGACACCATGCGACGGCTGATGAGCTCCCGGGAGTGGCCCGCGACCCGCGTGGGTGAGTCGCCCCCTCCACCCCGTGGGGCAGCCCCGAGGGCCTGGGACCGGGCTGAGGCGGCGCCCGCCGTCACCACCCTGCGAGGTGCCTGGTCGCTGCCCCGTGATGATCCCGTGCCGGCGGGTGGGTGCGCAGGTATCGCCGGTAATGAGCGCTCCTCTCTTCGCTCTCTTCTCATGCCGCAGCCTCCTGGGTACCCAAACCTCCGTCACTCACACAGACCGTCTGACTGAGTATATTGGAATTTACCTGCTAGGATTTGTCTTTTGGGGAGGTACTTAAATAGGCATCACGGGTCTTTTATGTACTACAAGAAGCTTCTAGACAGGCTTCATCTGTGGCATGAATCAAATTCTGAATGTCAAATCTGCCTAAGGGCAAATTTAGAAATGTTCCTTCCACTTCCCTTGCCAATGTTTTTCATCATGGATGTTTGTTTCTGTGTGGTCAGAGGTCTTGCATGAGGCTCCTACGATTCCGCTGAAATCACAGACTGTCATCTGTATGTTTCTTGTTTCTTTGTGCCCATCTGCAGGAACTGGGATCCTGTCCTCTCAGCCAGAAGAAAATCCCCACTGGTGGAATGCAAACATGGTGTAAGGAGGGACAACAGAGGGAAATAGCTTTATACTTAAACAGCATCTCCTGCCTTTCAGGCTTGCAAAAGTGCTGCAGAGACAGCTTAAGACTAATACCTGGAGAAGGAAATTGTGTGTTTCCTCATTTGCTGCAGTTCAGCTTTCTAACATGTAGGGCTGACAAGGTCGAGAAACTCAAGTTCAATCTCCTTGGAGCTGTGGGGTGATCTAATGAAGAAAAACTGGGGATAGCATAGAGAGCCTTCTCAAAGAGCTGCAGTGGTGAATCCATCACTAGTTGTGGGCTGATAGTGTGTTACACATCTGACAATTTGAGAAGAATGTGGAGCAGCTCTCTTAGTTCAAAGAAGAGAAATGAGAGAGATATATAGATGTCTCTATATGTGTCAGTATATATGTATATATATATATATATATATATATATATATAAGTACAGAAGGGATGTTAATTTGTCCTCTGCAAAACAGAGACATGGGAAGTTAATTCCTGCAAAAACCTCCAGTGGTTGCAGTCAGCATTTACACTGCACTGACTAGAGTCTTCTCATTTTTTGTGTGAAAAACTGAAGCACAGAGAGTTGCCCTGTGACAGGCCATCCACTGTTTTGGCAGAATAGCTGAGAGCAAAGTCATGCTCCATCGTTCTGTCCACTGAGCTTAGTGATTCAAATAGATTGATAAAAGACATGTGATTTATTGATTTAATTTAGTAAAACTATCGGTGTTCAGGAGAAAATTCAAGACAATTACAGTTGCCACTTGGTGTGCAGTAAGGTAAGTTGTCAAACTGGACAGAAACTCTTCCCTTTTCCCCTTATCAGGATTTAATTTTCTTCCAGTTAGGTGACCCCATCCTCACCCTGTTGTGCGTGTCAGAGGCACAGCAGGACTCACAGAGCTCTCTCTTACAGATTCATCCCATATTGCTCAAGTGATGTTTGGAGCGGTGCCTCTTCCAAGTCTGAGAAAAGTGAGTGTTGCTGATGGGCCATTGCTGCCCCAGAGATCACACATTAAAGGATGTGGCCAGACTTCTGTGAAACCACGTGGATGAGAAACAGGCTTTTTCTTGCTGAAGGGCAGGAAAGAATATCAAGCTACTTCCAGATAAAACATCCTGATCTCTTTAGCTCAGGCTGTTTTGACATAGTTCAGAGCCACTGCTTGAAGAGATGTTACACTGATGCAGTATGCAAGGATTAGAGGACCAAAATTCCTTTCAGATGAATCTCCAGGTTCCAGCATGTAGCAAATTATTGCTGCAGCTGAAGGACCATGGACTGTTGCATGTAACTTTAGCATGTCTGACCTGAGAGGCAGGACTGTGAATTTAGTGTCAGACTTATCCAGAGGCTATCTGGCTTTAGGCTGGAGTCATTGTGAGTCAAGCTAAAGCTGTCTGCAGGTTTCTTTGGGAAACAGCGTAGTTCATCTTAATACACTGCCATCCGCTGTCATTCTGGTGATGTCACAGTAAGGGACCTTTTAACTCCATCCCAGCTCCTTGGGGCTGTTCCTATGGAGCAGTTACACATCAGCAACCACGGATACTGGTGGTGCCAAGGAAGCAGTGTCTTTGTGCATGTAACATCTTGTGAAGCATTGCTTCTCTGAATTGGCTTGATGAATTGGAGAAAAGGGGAAGTAGTAAATTGGAACTGAGATTCCAGATGGTAGGAAGGTGCATGTTTGTTCCTCCAGCACCTTCCTTCTTGTTTTCCTTTTCCAAGTTTACTCATTTCTAAGCACTATCATAGGAAGGTACTTGTGTAATTCAGTGTTCAGTTTACTCGACTCATTTTCAGGGCAGCACATTTTGTATGAGGCAGGGGAGAATCTCTTGATAGGTATATTTTGTATAGGTGAATAAAATGAGCTTGAGTTTAGAACTTTGGAAAGTTCTTAAGAATTTTTGGAAAGGAAGTAAAAGTCTGAGCCTGGACAGGAAAAAATGTTGTTGACACTGAACTGTCTTCTAGATGAATATGCCTTCATGGGAGCACTGATCATACAGGAGGTTATAAAGGAGCTGGTGGGAAGAGGTCTGAGCACTGCCAAAGTATTGCTGCTAGCAGGGAGCAGGTAGGTATCCACAAGATTCTGTTTTGAGAAGACAGGAGATTTCCAAAGTCGAAAGCTGTTAAGGGAGGAAATCTCAGGAGCTCCTGAAATATTTTTTCTAAGAGTACAGTAACACTAACACAGCAAACCCTGTATCTCTGGTCAGTTTTCTGGTGTAAGTTTTACTGGGGATGGTACAATATTACTTCATCAGCTTCTGGTCCAGATCCATTTAAGAAAAACCCAGAAAATAACAAAGCTTTGTGTTCTTGTCTTCACCAAGTATTCTGATTCCTGTTGGCCCACATCATAAGACACACACCTCCTGTGCATTGATTCAGGACACTGAAATAAAAACCAAAGTTGCCTCACACAGGTGCTCTGGATCATTCTGTGTTGCACACAGCTCTGGTACACTCAGTGTATTACACAGGAGTATAATAGAGAAATTGCTAGGAGTGAATTTGTCTCACTTCAGATTATTTTAGTTTTTGAGCAGCCAACCCCCTTGGAAATGATACAGAGCATGTGTATCTCCCAGGAAAGAGAGTAACAACAGGGCTTTGTTGAGCTACCAGATTATTACTCAGCATTGGCTTTATTTCTTAGTGTTGCGAAGCAAGGAAATAATGTGGTGTCTACCAAATTCGTGTTGAATGGCTGGATAGCTCTGCTGTGAGTGGATGAAGGTGTTTATAATGTGTCACTGCTGAGGAAAGTCTGCTGGCAAGATGCTACACCTGTGGGTGCCTCATGACTGCAGTGCTGATGTTGCTGTTGCAGTGCTGGAGGGACAGGAGTGCTCCTGAACGTGGATCGAGTGGCAGAGCAGCTGGAGGAAATGGGTTATCAAGGGATTCAGGTTCGAGGTTTGGCAGACTCTGGATGGTTCCTGGATAACAAACAGTATCGCAGAACTGACTGTATTGATACCATAACATGTGCTCCAACAGAGGCCATCAGAAGAGGAATAAGGTACAGTCAGATACTCTAAGGTACAGAACTGTAAGAAGTTAGAGTGTGGAAAAAATGTCCTCCTTTGCTGTGTTCCTTCATTTTGATACTTAAGGAGTATTTATTGTCCACATCAGTGTTTTTTCAATGATTTTATTGGAAAAGACAATAAAGTCTAAATGTGTGAAAGAATGTGTACAGTTATAGATGCTCTAAAATATGTTGATGGGACAATGCTGCTGAGAGAGCTGTTCTGTCAGTTGAAATTCTAATCAGAGCAAGAACTAGGATATGGAGAGGATACATTGTTAGAATTGCCCCATGCCTCCCCTTTTGTTACTGCCTTGTCTTGTAGATACTGGAATGGCATTGTTCCTGAGCGCTGTAAGCTGCAGTTTAAAGAGGGAGAGGAATGGAATTGCTTTTTTGGATATAAGATTTACCCCACTCTTCGATGTAAGTACCAAAGGAGAGAGATCAAATGGATTTAGGGTTTCCTCTGTATCTCTAACTAACTTGGAGCAATCCCTTTCCCAATTTTTTTGTGTTTCTAGGCCCAGTCTTTGTTGTCCAGTGGCTCTTTGATGAGGCCCAGCTTACTGTAGACAATGTGCATCTAACTGGCCAGCCTGTTCAGGAAGGGCAGTGGCTCTACATCCAGAATTTGGGTAGAGAGCTGAGAAATACCTTGAAGGATGTGACGTAAGTATTTCATTGAGAAAAATCTGGCACATTTGTTTCTAAGGGACATTCTTATTTGGTGTGCTTGTGTTCTCAGACCTCTGCTGAAAAAGGAGTGTTGTAAATTTTCTAACTGTAAGTTCATCTACATCAAGAATCTTGCCTTTTTCATTTTTGTGTAAAATTCCACCCTCTCCCTAGTCTGGAAGCTTTGATTCAGCAGGACTTACTTTGTCCTTCAAGACATTATCCACGTTTCTTTTTTTCCTTTAGTGCGAGCTTTGCTCCTGCTTGTTTGTCCCATGAGATCATCACACGCAAGTAAGTGCTTGTGCAGAGCCTGTGAGAGATGAATGGGGACACGGCTTGGGAATGAATGTGTGCTGGCAGCCTGGCCCCTCTGATGTGATCTGTACGGTTTGTCTTTTCAGTCACTGGACTGACATCCAGGTGAAGGGAACATCATTACCCCGTGCCCTCCACTGTTGGGATCGGAGCCTCCACGAGAGCAACAAAAATGGGAAGGCTCCTCTGAAAGGCTGCCCAATTCACCTGATTGACAACTGTCCATGGCCTCACTGCAACCCCTCGTGCCCCACAATCAGGGACCAATTCACAGGGCAAGAGATGAATGTGATCCAGTTCCTCATGCATATGGGTTTTGATGTTCAGAAGATGGCACAGCAGCAGGGCCTGGAGCCCAGTAAACTCCTGGGGATGCTCAGCAGTAGTAACTAGGCATGGCTCATCAGAGGGGCAGAGATTAGATCAGGAGGAGAGAGACTCTCAGCCCTTCTCCCAAACTTTCTAATCTTCTTCCTTAATGTTCCTGCAGGCAGATGCATCCTCATACCCATGGCACACTCACACCTGTGCACTCACTTGCTCCCACACTCTTGCACGCTTATGGTGTGTCAAGAACAAAAAAAAAAAAAAAAACCAAAAAAAAAAAAAGCAAAAAAACCCCAACAAAACAAAACAAAAAAAAAACCAAGCAGCAATTTCTTGCTTACACTGTTTGGCTGGAACTTGTTCCCTCCCTCCAGACTCCAGGGCTAAGTTTCAGCCGGTCACATCCTCTTCCTGTGTTACACAAGGCAGTCAGATACAGGGAGTAGCAAAGCCATAAATAGCAGCGATGAGAACCTTCCCCAGATCTGGGACATCTTCCCTTGCCATGAATTTTACATCATAGACTTGTTACAAGTGGTGAAAAAAGCAAGCACTGGATTTCTTCTGTCCAACTACAAGTGAAGGAATGATTATATTACTTCCTGGAGGTTAGCATCTCATGCTGAGTCACAGTATACAGACCCAGGACACATGCTAGGGATGGACATTCTTGTACTCAATTTATTCATATTATTTTATAAAATGACTTTTTAATTACTTTTTTAAACTAAGCAAGAAATATAAAGGATATTGTAACATATTTTTTTTAAATAACGAAGAAACCTCTTGCTACTTTGGCAACGTGGACATATTTATTTTAATATGTAAAATGCTATTTATAAGGGCTGACCAGAGAACCATACCTATGTCTTTGTAAAGTTGTATATGCTGCTCATTTGGATGGGTTATCCTGATGGTCACTTGTGCCTGGGAGAGGGCTAAGGGTGGTGTTGACATTTTGTATTAATTAGATTTCTGTGTTCCCCTTGCAGTGTGCCTTGTCATTGTTTCTCTGATGAAGAGGTTGTAATGTAAGGTTTAAGTACAGAGACTTTCACAGCCTTTTCAGCTTGCCTGTGATTCCCCAGGTAGTCCGAGGTGGAGGGAGATCTGGCTTTGCTGCAAAGGCCTCTCTTCCAGTGAGGGAAATGTTTGAGCAGAGCATCAGAAATATTTGGGGCAGAAAAAGCAGAGAACGCAAGACAAGCACCAACATATTTCTCTTCTAATCATTTGGGAACACACCCACCACAGCATAGAGAATCCCCTTTGATGGCAGAGGGAGGAGAACAAGGGGGGGATGGAGAATGCATGACTGAGGCTGGAGAGGAGACGATTCCTTGGGTGGGAGCATGTGGGCGGCTGGAGCAGAGCTTTGCCCTGCGGCACGGTGCGGGGGCGTGGGGACACCTGCACGAGGAGCACGGCTGCACGTCCCAACTGCGCAAGGTCCTGCACCAGGTGTGTGTGCCTGCACTTGGGAACATGCTTACATTGCATGGCTGCCCCAGAGAATTTCGAGAAGATTCTAGAAGAATTACCTGTACTTTCAAGAAAGACCTTGCCAGGTTAGAACAGTGGTGCTGCTTGTGAGATCCCTTGTTTTGGGTAAGTAAACCCAAAAAATGAACCAAACTGTAGCCCTTTGGTTCCTTTTCTTGGACTTCAGGGAAAGTCTGACAGGACCACACACAGACCACCACAATCAGCTGTCCTGCTGTGCATGATGGGATTAACACAGATTGAAGATGAAGAAAAAAAAAAGAGAAAGTGGTTGGTGCTCCCAGTGAACTGAAAAATGGGAAAACATCAGTGGAGTTTGCCTATGATCAGTTTGGAGATTACTGATATCCTTTATGTTTTAATGACTTGGGTATAAAAGTAGAATTGTCCTGATTACATTTTTCACCGGTTTCCGCTGTGCAGAAGCCAGTGAAAAAAGGACAAGACTGGAAGAATTCAGTGCCATGTGTTTGTATTCTGTGCTCCTTTGACTAGATACAGTTCTTTATTTGAGGAAAAAGCAGCTGTGGTCTGTCTGGTGCACTGGTCCACTGGTGTGGTTTCGGGGACCTTTGCCCTCTGCCAGCAGTGACTGATGCTGAGGGCTCTCCAGATGGGCAGCACTGCTCATTGGAGAGCAGAGGCTGAGCAGCAGGACCAGCTCTGCACTGAGCCCCAGTGGAACTGACGGGTGATGTGTCCCAAGTGGGCCATGACGCCCTAAAGTGTCCCTGGGTTTTCTGCTGCTGCCCAGGCAGGTGGGAAGGGATGCGCCAGAAAGTGCCACAGTGCAGAAAGTGCCAGTGACCCATTGCCAGTGAGGCCTGGAAAACTGCTAGAGGTGAAGGATAAACAGAGTCAGGTAGAGCAGGACTTCAGGGTGAGAACCTGTTCATCTGGAGTTCCTCGGCTCTCCTGCTACATTTCCTGGTTATTGTGATGTTAATTGTGCAGCTTCCACCCCAAATAAATGCAGGCTTTTGTACTTTTAGCACCAGAGGCCTTTCAAAGGAAAATGGAAGGGACTTGAGAGGAATGAAAGAGACACTGAGGTTACAAGGTGGTGACAAAGATGAAGGTAGGCACATTTTATCATTACACACAAAAATTTGTATGGTTCGCATGTGAACCATTCCAACAGTTAAGTTGTTCTGCTTCCATACTGGGATGAGTACTGCAGGTGAGGAGTCAGCAATGCTGCCGTGGGGTAAGGAAGGAATTTTTCTGCTATGTTGTGGTAAAAACATTCACCCATTCCCATTCTGAAATTACATCAGAAATTTTGTTCGGGGCTTTTAGAGATGTAATTAAGAGACTTCTGGGTACGGATGAAGTCTGGGTGGCACTGTATACCAGGAATGGCTCACTGTGAAAGCTTTGATCTCACAGGAGGGAGAGTTTAACACTATTTATTGAAATCTGTGCTCCAAAACAGAGCTAAGAATACCAAAGCAATTAAAAAAAAAAATAAAAATCTATTCAGCTATTTCATTCAGAGATACAAGAAAAGCTGATTTCCACATAAAGTAAAAGAGAGACAGGGAAGTTTAAGGGAATGTTGAAGACAGGTCCTGTCAACCATCACAGTCACAAGCTGTCACACAAAGCACAACAGGTAAACATATCACTGCTCCAGATCCACTGCAGCAAAGTGAGTCAGCTTTTATTCAGCCTCTGGCCTAAATCCTTTGTTTTGTAGGGTTTGTGCTGCCTTTGGGTTTGTGCCCTGACTCAGGGGCTCTTGGGCCTGCAGGGCTGAGCTCCTGTTCCTGCAGCAGGGCTGGATCACAGCCCGCTGCCTCAGCCAGACACCTCCCCTCAGCACGGGGGGTTGTGTGGAGAGCAGCAGCATTCCAGTCACCCCAGAGTTTCTAGAAGAACAGCAGAAGGATAATCAAGAGCCTTTGATGGAGCTTGCAGCTTCAGTGTTAAATAACACCCTCTCCCAACAGCTGAGTGGGGGCAGGACTCATTCCAGAACTATTAATAAAGTCCCTATTTATACTCCAGGTTCCTGTGAACGGTGCAGCAGAAAGCTACAGCTGCAGAGCTAAAATGGAATAAATGTCAGCCTCCAGGGAGAAGTACTGTCCTGTGGGAAAGGAAACAGCCGAAGGACAGCACAGGGGCAGGTTTCAGACCTGAGGAAGCAGAGAGCGAACAGCAGCACCCTGAGCTCACAGCCAGTGGGCAGAGCCAGCCAGTCACCTCCCTGCAGCCGCAGGTCTGTGCAGAGCTGCCAGAGATGCAGCGTCAGAGGCAGCTCCCTCTGATGCCAGCAGAGACCAGCAGGATTTGAGCTGCCACTCCACTGACTTGGGACCAGGTGTCACTCAGGAGAAAGGTGCAAGAGCCAGAAAAGACGTTTGAGGAGGCTTTGAGTGCATTGTCTGCTGGACCGGAAAGATAATGGAGAGCACGGGAGGGCCGTATCTGAACACAGCTGCGGTGACTTCCCCTGTAGGAATAGCTCGATTGCTGCAGATGACCTTCGGATGTACCACATTCAGCCTGGTTGCCCACCAAGGGGGCTTCAGTGCCGCGTATGGCACCTTCTGCATGTTTGTCTGGACCTTCTGCTTTGCCATCACTGTGTTCATCATTGCCTGTGAGTTCACACACCTGCACAGCTGCCTGAGCCTCTCCTGGGGAAACTTCACCGCTGCTTTTGCCATGCTTGCCACACTCATGTCCATCACGGCGGCAGTGATCTACCCACTCTACTTTGTCCAGGTGGGCTGTTACCCCGTCGGCTGTGAGGTGAGGGATTTCCGTATCGCAGCCAGTGTCTTCGCGGGCCTTCTGTTTGTCGCCTACGCCGCTGAGGTGTTCTTAACCAGGGCAAAACCGGGACAAGTCACCAGCTACATGGCCACTATCTCTGGACTCTTGAAAATCGTTCAGGCCTTTGTGGCCTGCATCATCTTTGGGGCACTAGTGAACGACAGCCAATATGGTAAATACGTGGCGACGCAGTGGTGTGTGGCTGTCTACAGCTTTTGCTTTGTGGTGACAGTGGTGGTAGTGGCCTTCAGCGTCACAGGTAAGACTGCCTTGCTGTGGTTCCCTTTTGAGCGTTCTGTGGTCATCTACACCTTTGGGGCTGTGCTGCTCTACGCGAGTGCTGCGGTCATCTGGCCAGTGTTCTGCTTTGACAGCAAGTACGGCTCCCCACAACGCCCTGGCCTCTGTGCCAAGGGAAAGTGCCCCTGGGACAGCCAGCTGGTGATTGCCATCTTCACCTATGTCAACCTGCTGCTCTATGTCTTGGACCTGGCGTACTCCCAGCGCATCCGCTTTGTCTCACACCTCTGAATTGTGGGCTGGCCTCTGTGGAGACATCTCAGTGTTGTGAACCGCTGCAGCTGCAGAGGGATGGGATGAGGGGCAGAGAGGTGCTGGGCAGGCACACACACAACACCATCAGCCAAACTTTGAGGTGAGGACTGACTACACTAACAAGTTAATGACCTGGAGCAGGTGGGCTGCAGCTGGTGCAAAGCACAGCCCAACTCCCCCATGGCTCTCGCCTGCCTGGTGCCAGTGCAAAGGAATTACACAGCTCCATGTGCATCTGCAGGCAGCAGGAATGCTTGTAGCCACAGCAGCGGGGCTGCAGGCTGCCAGGTTACTGAGCCAAATATTAGGAAAGACACCAAAGATTTTGAAACTGTTAACCAGTAACCAAGTGACAACTCAAGAAGTGGAAAAGTTAAAAGCTGCATGAAGGAACACCAGGAGATTAAAATCAATCCCTCGGAGTTTGGGTTAGTTTGGATTGTGTTGTGAGATGTGGAATGCCTGAAAGTGTGGGCAGTTCCAGTCTGCGTGTTTCTGAGAAGAACATCATAGCCATAACGGTATTTTGAAGGTTGCCAGTCTTTTCCCTTCCTCTCCTTTGCTGTCTAGCACAGAAAAGGAATATCCTCAAGTGCACACCTTGGAGGAGGCCTATTTAATTCCTATTTAGCAAACATTGATTAACTACAGAAATGAAACTTTGTGAAATCAGGGCTGTACTGCTGAAAACCAGGTTGCAGAGCAGAGCCAACCTGCAAAGTGACTGTGTGTGAACTGCCATCCTCACCTGAGTAGCACAGAAAATACCTTGGCACATGCTCCATCTTGATTCATGGGCCACCGCTTCTTTACACTGAAGTCAGGGGGTTTTCTTCTGTAGGCTGGAAGAAAAATTCTGGGGGCACAGGATAGGGGAGGCAGAGACCAATTGATCTCTCAGTGCTGCACAAGAGACCAAACTGGGCGGGGAGGGGACATGGCCAGGATGGGACGTGACAGAACTTGCACATGGTACCCCGGAGCAGCTCAAGTGCAGGATTCCTGAGCACTCTGCATCACCGAGTAGCCGAATTTCTCAGACCAATCTCTGACAAAACACCCACTTTAAAGTTCCACACTTCTCAGCTCAGATTTCAGGCCCCATAGGAATTTTCATTTGTTCCAGGGAGAAGCCAGAGTGTCCAGGTGATTGTGCAGTACATGCAAACTTGAGTGCTTTGATTAAAATCTCCAGTAGCTGCCTGTCAAGCAAGATTCATGGTTTAACCAAAACAAAATAAAGCTGAATGGCAGATGTATGCTTACATCTCCTGAGATCTATGTGCTGTCACTTTCCTCTCCACACTTTCATTCCAGCAGACATGGCCCTTTCTGCAAGAAAACAGAGCTCACTTTATTTTGATGTACAAAGCCTGAACACAGACCCAAAAAAGAACAGACACAACACAGCAAGACCTCTGAGTGTATTCTTTGCAGCAGAATGGCTCAGGAATAAGGAAGAAAACTTACTTTTCATCAGTGCTTTGTATGGGGTTTGAAGAGCAAAGGGAAAACTTGTTGGGACAGATTATGTGGAATAATTCTGAGCAAGGACCAGCCCTTAGCAGTGGGGAGCATTAGCCAGGAAATGGGACAAGAATTGGGATCCAGCACAGAGGAACAGTCTTCCAAGGGGGTTTTCTCTTCTACAAGTCCCAGTGAAGTGCGGGAAATTTGGAAGATGTGGTCCAAGAGGAGTCTGGTAGGGCAAGACCCAAGGCTATCTGCTATACATATAAACCAGGAGCTTTATTTCTTGCCACCCAAACAAATTTTGGGTTGTACAACTACAGAATGCTTGTAAATTACATGCAAAGGGACCCTGAGCATTTATGCTAACCTTGTGCTAACCCTAGCCCCATCAATATGGACAAATTAAGCTGTGTCACACTTGAAAATTACTCAATTTTTGTTATTACAGCTCACTAGAAACCAAACACGTGTCTGTGAAGGACCATGGCTTTTGTTATAAAATTCAATCCAGCGAGCCCAGGAGAGGCTTGAGAGAAGCCCCATCCTGAGGGCTCTGGGGGTGCTGGGGAAGGGGGTCAGCAGAGGCAAGAGCCCACAGGGGAGGGTGCTTGTCCACAGGGATGACACTTCCAGTGGCTCAGGCAGTGGCTGCTGTTGGAAATAGCTGAGCAGGCACTGCTGGCTGCTTGCTGGGAAGATTTTGCACCAAGTAGGAGCAAGAGCAGAAACATGGTAAAATCTGGCAATGCCATGAGTTGAGGCAACTTACACTGAGCGAGGGTCAAAGGGCCAGAGAGAAACTGGTACTTGGGAAACAATGAGGGCAAAATTGAGTATCTTCACAATAAGGGGAAAGAGAATTTAACATGAAAATCATGATCCCACTGACTGGAGGAGTGGAAACACAAATCATTGCCAAGAACAGTGCGTTCAGATTTAGCTTTCTCATGTGCCAGCCAAAGACTGAACAAAAAATGTGAACATGGTCAAAATGGCAAAAAAAAAGATTGTGTGGACAACAATCCTCTCTTTTAGGAGAAAAAAAAAACCCAAAAAACAAACAAACCAAAAAAACCAACCAAAAATCAAAACCTCATGCTTCAGTGGTTAAAACACTCCCCAACCATTGGAAACTATGAGATTGCCCAATCCAGGACAGAGAACATCTGATATCTGCTCAGCAGGATTTACCAACCTAAGTTCACCAAACCCCTGTCATTTCTAGAGTGTATCTACCCGCTTAATTAATCGATGATGATCAAGTAGTTCACCATGGACCAGGTTTCTCCAGTCACCAACCATTCCCAACCTGTTCTGGTATACTAATCTTAGGATGTATGTGTGTTGAGTAATTGTGGACCTGTGGCTGCAGCCAATTTAGACAGCATCCAGAGGATTCCAGCATAGATAGATTCAAATCAGAATTGTTAATGGGTTTGGTTTGGCTTTTTCCTCTCTTTACTCGGAAGCCCAGGTTTCAGTATCCCCAAAAGATCAGCATTTAGGAACATTTATCAACAGAAAAAGCACCGAGATTTATTTCTTCAATAAAGAAACAAGGAAAAAAATAAAATAAACCAGTGAGGTAAGATGATACTCAGGAAAAAAAATCACTGCCTGCTGCCTGTATTTTACGGGAACTCTGCACGCCGGCCCGGTCTCTGCACAGCCCGGGGCCGCAAGGCAGTGCTGGAGCCACGGCGGGAGGCGGCACTGCGTGCGGGCCCGCATGGGAACCGTTCACGAGCGGGCAAATCCCTCGGGAAACCCACGGGCAATTCCCAGAGCACGAGGTGCCGCAGGGCCGTCCGAGGAGGAGGGAGCGGACACCGGAGCGTCCCGGGCCGGCCGAGGTGAAAGCGGGGCAGGCGGGATGAGCCCGGGCCCGTGGCGGGCGGTGCAGGCGGGATGAGCCCGGGCCCGTGGCGGGCGGTGCAGGCGGGATGAGCCCGGGCCCGTGGCGGGCGGTGCAGGCGGGATGAGCCCGGGCCCGTGGCGGCGGGGCTGGCGGGATGAGCCCGGGCCCGTGGCGGCGGGGCAGGCGGGATGAGCCCGGGCCCGTGGCGGCGGCGCTGGCGGGATGAGCCCGGGCCCGTGGCGGCGGCGCTGGCGGGATGAGCCCGGGCCCGTGGCGGCGGGGCTGGCGGGATGAGCCCGGGCCCGTGGCGGCGGGGCTGGCGGGATGAGCCCGGGCCCGTGGCGGCGGCGCTGCCCGCGGGCTCAGGCGGGAGCAGGGCGCCCCCTGGCGGCGCAGGTGGGCGCAGCCGGCGGCCCCGCGGGCGGCGAATGATGCAACACCGGGCGCGGGTTGCCCCAATCGCTGGAGAGCGCCGGGCGCTGCTCCCGCCCCCGGGCGCTGCTCCCGCCCCCGAACGCCGAGTGGCGGAGCCCCGGCGCTGCCCCGCCCCGCCGCCCGCCGATTGGCTGCGCGCTCGCGCCCCGCCGCGCGGCCTCCTCTCCGTGCGCGCGCGGCCACGTGGACGGCGGCGGGGCCGGGAGCGGCGGGACCGGGAGCGGCGGGACCGCGCGGCACCGGCCATGAGCGTGGGGTTCATCGGCGCGGGGCAGCTCGCCTTCGCCCTGGCCCGCGGCTTCACGGCGGCGGGTGCGCGCGGGACGGCTCAGCTTTCCCCTGGGCAGGGGCTTCCTGGGAGCGGGTGCGCGCGGGGCCGGTGGTGCCGGTCCGTCGGGCTGACGCGCGCGGTCCTTCGCAGGGGTCCTGGCTGCGCACAAGATCACGGCGAGCTCCCCGGACACTGACCTGCCCACCGTGAGCGGGCTGCGGGTGAGTGCGCTCGGGTAGCGGGGACCGAGTGGCGGCGCTCGCCTCCCGGGCCGTCCCGAGCCTGAGCGGTCCCATTTCTCCCCAAACCGGTGCAGAAAATGGGAGTGAACTTCACGGTGAGCAACAAGGACACGGTGAAGAGCAGCGACGTCCTCTTCCTGGCCGTGAAACCACCCATCATCCCCTTCATCCTGGAGGAGGTGGGCCCCGACATCGAGCCCCGGCACATCGTGGTCTCCTGCGCGGCCGGCGTCACCATCAGCTCCATCGAGAAGGTGAGAGGGGACCGGGCCCTGCAAGGCTGGCCACGGGCTGCTTCCACTCCTCTGACCCCGAGGAGCCGATGCAAGGGACAGACGTTACTTGTGCTACTCAGGACTAAAGTCACACAGCAGCAGCAGCCAACTTTTTTTCAGTCACCTTTGCCTGTCTTCATCAGCAAATGCTAATAGGGCTTTTATCCAGATCTTCCCGGACATGAGGTGCTGTCCGATCATGTTTCTTCTAACAGCAGTGAGTCATCTCCCCTGAATTTCTGCAGATTTTATGCTAAGTGTCTGCAGGAGCTGTTCTGGAGATCTGTGGGTTGATGTGGGATTGACGCCTTTAGGATTCCATTTCCAGCCTGTCTTTGCCCAGCTTCTGCTTTGCTGGTACTGATGAAAGCTTCACATTCACCGATGGGCTGCTGTGGCTCAAAGCAGGGCATTTGAGATACACGGGTCTCTTTTCCTTCTTCTTGTGTTGTTCTTGCCCCTGGGGGATCTTTTCCTACACAGCCCATGGATAAAAAACATGCACTAAATTCATTTTTCTTCCTTCTTTCTTTTTTCATACTTTCTATCTTCAATGATTTTCTGCCCTAAGAAACTCTCTACCTTCTGCCCCACACCAAAAGTGATCAGGTGCATGACCAACACCCCTGTGATAGTCCGGGAAGGTGCTACAGTCTATGCCACTGGAACTCATGCAGATGTGGAAGATGGGAAGCTTTTGGAACAGTTGATGGCCAGTGTGGGCTTCTGCACCGAGGTGGAAGAGGACCTCATCGATGCTGTAACGGGGCTCAGTGGCAGTGGCCCTGCGTATGTATGTGCTGTTTCCTCAGCTAGTGGCAGTCTTGGGGAGAGCAGTTGGCTTTGCCTGCCATAAAGTCTGTGCATCTTCAGCTTGTCTTTTTTTTTTTTTTTTCCCCATCACACACATTTGCAATGGGACATGTATCCAGGTGTCCAGTTTGGGACAGCTGGAAAATTTTTTTACCAGTGAGATGAGTCTGAAGTCCATAGCCAGTGTGCAGTGTCCATGCATCCATGTTTCAAAACTTGGGCCTGCAGTTTGCATGATGGAGAAGCTGAATTTCTCCCATTCCCCCTACTCTGAGCTGGAACTAGTGTGAGGGAAGCCTGGTGTGGCATCCATGAAGGAAAGGGGGAGGCTTTTGTCAAGACTAAGTGATAGGAGTCACAGAATAATCCTGAAGCCCTGGATTCTCTGAGACTTCCTAGTCCTGGAGCAGAGTCTTTCAGTCACCTTGTTGCTCTCTCTGGTCTCAGGCATTCACTGCCCTGGATGCTCTTGCGGATGGAGGAGTAAAGATGGGCCTTCCCCGCAGGCTGGCAGTCCGACTTGGAGCACAGGCTTTGCTGGTCAGTATTACCTCCTGCATAACAAATCTGAGTCTGTGCCTTCTCAGAGAAATCTACACATCACAGTTTTAAATGATCTTGGTCCTCTCACAGAATTTACTTTAAAGAATGTGTTTGGTTTGAATGCACACAAATTCCTGGTGAGGCGCTGTAGGAAGTGTCCGCAGCAATCTGCTGGCGCTGGTGGTGGTGTGGGAGCTGGGGCCTGGGAAACTCTGCTCTTTTGCAGGTTTCATCAGCTCTGAAAAGTGTTTTGGCAGCCTGCAGGAGCAGGAGCATAAGTATGCCAGTTGGGAGTGTTGGTGCTGCTCTGTGCAGGGGAGGAGTGTGTGACAGGGAGCTTCCTCAGTCAGAGGTGTTTTCCTTGCTACAGGGTGCTGCCAAAATGCTGTTAGAATCTGAGCAGCATCCTGGTCAGCTGAAGGACAATGTCTGCTCACCTGGGGGAGCCACTATCCATGCCCTGCACTTCCTGGAGAGTGGTGGCTTTCGCTCACTCCTCATCAATGCTGTGGAGGCTTCCTGTATCCGGACAAGGTGGGTACCTAGGAAGTCCTAAAGAGCTTGCAAGACTTGCCCCCCACCCTCCCCATCTTCTCTTTTCTATGTCTTCCTCTCCCACTGCCCCATTGCAGGGAGCTGCAGCATTTGGCAGACCAAGAGAAAATTTCCCCAGCAGCCATAAAGAAAACTTTGCTGGACAAGGTGAAGCTGGAATCTCCTTCTCTGTCTGTGGCATCTGCTAGCAAAGTCAGCCTGTTCACCAACAGGAGCAAGAAGAATTGACCAGACTGCTGTATTCTGGTAGTGCTGAATGTCAATGTCTTGGTTGCAGTAGGACAGGGTTAATTTTTGCAGTGGCCAGGACCCTGCTTATTCTATACATGATGCATGTGGGCAAAGGGGAAGGTTTGTGGCAGGGGAGAGGGGCTGAAGAGGGATGGGGAGAAGGGGTCCCTTGTTGGTTGCATGAAGCGAGCGGTGGGAATAACATCATGTTACATGTGGTGAACAAATGTGTGTGAATCCTTTGCCTCTCTTCTACACTTTTTAATATTGTTGTTGTTATTGTTTTCTTATCTCATTACTGTTTCCAGTAAATTGTTATAGCAAACCATGATCTTTACCTTTTGTGCCTCCAGTTCTCCTCTCCAGCCTACCACAGGGGGAGAGGGACAGGAGGGGAGTGAGTGAGCAGCATGTGGTTTTGAATATTTGAGTGGGAACACTAATACAGGGAATACCATTCCTAAGCCACAGCTGTTGGTGTTCTCTGTGTTATTTCTCCATTGTCCAAGGAAAAACGCTCACTCTGCATGTTGGTGTCCCCTGTACCAGGCTTGTGGCTTGCAGCAGCTGTGGGACAGTGCTGTAGCAGAGGGTCTTTAACCTGTAGTGGGGTTGGTGTGAGCTGTCCCTGGCACTGTTGCTTTCTTGGGCAGGGGTGATATTCTCATCAGAGCTTTGTCAAGGAAATCATTTGTCCAGAAGCCTTGGGTACTTCCAGGACTGAAGCAGTTTTTGTGGTGTCCCATGCAGGATTTTTTTTAACAGGATTTTTTAAAGATGTTTCAGAACTTTTGGTTTCAAAGTTTTAATCCTCTCTGGCCCCATCTTGCATGTGCTGACATGAGCTTATGTCCTGTCACTGCCATTATTAGCTGGAGCAGATGCTGGCACAGAAACACCATGCTGCCTGATCTCCCACCACTTAGAGAGATGTGAGCATTGAACCATGCTTCTTTTCTCTCCAGTGCCCGTCCCTTCTCTCTGCTCAGTCTGGTTCAGGGAACTGTGACCTCTCACTGCCCCTTCTTTACTGCTGGCCTTGCCTGGGAGGTTTAGCAGGTGGAGAGGCAGTGACTTTTTACATTTCCTGCTGTCTCTGAGGAGCTGGTGATGGTAAAGTATTTTTAGTGTTAGGCTTTTGGCTGCCAGCGAGGTATGACCCTTTAGGAGTAACAGATGGTTACTTGTCTTCCCTCTTTACATAGAAAACTGCATCTCTGATGAGAGCTGTGACTAATCCCAACTGTTTTCACTGGGGTTAGGCTCTTGCCACTGGCAGTGGCCACTAGGTGAGGAGTCCTTGGGTGTTACATGGTCCTCCCTTTCCTGCTCAGGATCTGTAATACCTGTGCAGACAGCCCAAGCTAGAAGTCAGACGGTTGAAGTACTGGCTGATGCAAAATGCAAGGGAGTGTTGTGGAAAAAGATCCCACGTGGCTGAAGAAGTGGAATGCAGAATGAATGGATGCCTGAGTTTGAGCCTCTCTGCAGGGAGACAGAGCCATAGATGAATTTCTAGATGGTTAGAGACCTCTAACTCAGCTGGCCACCGTGGCAGATGGAAACCCATCCTGTCAGGGGCCACAAGGGCCGTGCAAGGCTTGTGGTCACATCCCCTGTGCACAGAGCAGAGAGCAGCGGTGCTGCAGCTCCATCCGAGCCCAGCCAAGCCCCTTCTGCTCTCCTGCGGAGCTCGGTTTCTCCTTAACCCCCGTCTGCCCACTTTCATTGTCGCACCTTCCACTCTCCCTCGCCTTTCTCTGGTGTGTTCGTCTTGTCCTCCCTGCTTTGCCAGCAGCATGGCACTAACAGTAGGCAGGAGCGTGTGTGCCATGGTCCCGGGGCTGTAGCAAAAGGGAGAACACCTGGAGCGAGCGCGGCGTGCCCTGGCAAGGCAGCGTTCCGGAGCAGAGCAGCGTTCCCGGCCTACGCCGCAGCCAGGGCTCGCACACGGCCCCGCGCCGAGGGACCGGGCAGGGTCAGCGCTGGCGGAACCGGCGGCTCGGAGGGACCGAAGGCGCGGCTCAAAGGGAGCGCGAAGCCGCCGGTGCTAGAGGCGCCGCCGGTGTGGGCGGAGGGACCGCGCGCTCTGGAACACGCGATGTGCGCTGGGGAGACCAGCAGGAGGCCGGTGGCTGCTGCCAGAGATGGCGGGAGCTGACCCGTGGCCGATCCAGTACTTGTGTGGAGCGGCAGCGCTCGCCCCGGGCCGGGAGGGGCGGCACCGGGCGCTCCCCGCGCTGGCCCCGGGCGAGCGCGCGGCCCCCTTAAGGCCCCGGGCGGTTGCGCCGGGCGCTTCATGAATGGAGCCACGTGACCCAAATATCACGTGACGAGTCCGTGAGCGGCGGCGGCAGCGGCGGCGGCTTCTGAGTCCCGGTCCCTCCCAGCGCGGCCTCCCCGCCCCGCCCGGCCCGGCCCGGCCCGGCGGCCCCGGCAGGAGGTGAGCGTCACCGGCTGCGAGGGCGGGCGCGGCCCTGGCTCCGGCCGGGGCGGGGCGGGCCGGTCCCCGGGGGCGGGCCGGGGCGGGGCGGGCGCGGCGGGCCCGGGATGGTGGCCGGGGCCGCCGCAGGGTCGGCAGGTGCCTGACGAGGCCGCCATCGCTGACTCATGGCGAGGTTTCGGGGTTGCGCCTGCCCGGCGCCGCCCGGCCCCCGCCCCGCCGTGTCCGGGCCCCGTTCAGCGGCCGAGCAACAGGTGCGCGGGGCGCTGGCCCCGGGCCCGGCCCCGGCCCCGCCCGCCGCCTCCCGGCCCGCCCGCAGGCATCGCGGACGCATCCGGCCCCTCCCTCCCGCGGTTGCCGACTGCCCCGATCGTGTTGCAGACCGGCTGCCCTCAGGCCGAGCCTACCCCTCTCAACCCCGCCGCACCTTCGGGCGCTCAGGCTCCGCCGGTACGGGTGCGACCTGGCCCCGCCGCGGGTGTTCGCCGTGGTCTGTGATTCTTCTCCCGAGGACGAGAGGGCCGGGAGGGTGAGGAGCCATCGGGGCGTCTCGCCCGGTTCCCAGAGCAGAGGCTTGGCCGCAGGCAGGACAGCCCCGCTGCCCGCAGTCGGTCCCTTGTCCTCGGGTTACTTGGTAGCTGCTTGGTGCGGGTGGGGGGCTCTGGCCCCCGCTCCCTGGGGCTGCCCGGTGCCCGGCAGCGTGCCCCGAGTGCAGTGGGTTTCCACTCCCGCGGGACTGCAGTGCCTGAGCAGCACTGAGGATCTGGCTGTGTGTGTGCTCGGGTACGCTGTTCAGAGCTGCGCACGACTCTGGCTGTCCGGGATTTGTGAGGCTGTGTTGTCGGAGGAGGGCACTGCCAAGGGAGGGAGAGAGTCTCTCAGAGCTGGCCCTTTACTTTAGCAGTGTAAACAGAGTTAAATCCAGCCGGGTGGGCAGATTCCTGGAGGAAAAATTGCTGTGGAGGGTTGGATGATCTCACCAGGGGACTGCCAAGGTGGGGAACACAGGAGGGGCACTGTCTTGGCTACACAGGTAATCTGGGGAGTCACTGGATGAGACTGTGTGAGCTAATTTGCCGCAAGCAAATGAACAGAGTATGAAATCCACACTGAGAGAGAGCACTGTTGTGCAGTGTGCCCCGTTGCTGCTGACAAACCAAAGCACGCTCTGTGCCTGCCGGTGCTGTGGAGCCCGTGGGGGAGCAGGTGGTGTCAGCGTGTTTACACGGGGCTCGTGGCAGGTTCTGCATCAGGAGTGTGGAGAAGGGCCCGTGTTGGATCATGCGTGGTGCTGTCAGTTCCCGTGTGCTGCTGCTGAGCTGAGGGGAGAATTGGCTGTGCTTGTGCTGAGTTCAGGCCTTTTGAGCTCTGGGGAAATGTGTTGAGGCTGCAGTTTCTTCGTTGCAGCCATAGTGTTCGGCACTTTTCAGTGTGATCTTTCTTCAGGAAGCTATCAAAAGCTGATCCCTCAGCAGTCTGGAGAGTAAGGCGAAGTTTCGTCTCTGATATGTTGCCAGTTCTCCGGGTGTCCTCTTTGTGAGCTGTAAACAGCCCAGTTAAAACGGGACCCAGGAAACTCTTTGGGTTGTTTTTCCCATTCTACTGAATGCCATGTGTGCTGATGCACCTTGGAGAGGTGGGATCATCAGGTTTTTGGGGAGTCCTGTCGCAGCTCTGATGGCTACTGTGAGAAGCTCCTGCCTGAGAGGGTGTTGTGTTAGAGAGTGCAGGGGCAGGAATGAGTAGCTGCCTCTGCCGTGTCTAGCTCTGCCAGTGCCAGCCATTCCCTAGCCTGCTGAGGAGCATTCTTCTCGGTGCCCTGCCTGTGTGCTTGCCAGGCAGCTGTAAATTCTTTAGTGCCACAGGGCAAGCAAATTCCTGTGGTCCCACTGACCATGCCTGCCCTTGACTCCTTCCACTCGCAAGAGGATGGGGCACAGAAGTGCTGCAGGGGCATGCACATTGGTCTCTTCAGCTATTCCCTTTCCTCCCTTTTTTCCCAGCAGACATGTTGTTTACCAGGTAGGAACAGAAGGAATAAACAGCAGACTGTGAAGGAGGGAAGAATTGATTTTGTGCAGCAGTTGCTCTGTGCTGCCTGTCCTACCTCATTGCAGCTGCCTTCCTTGGGCAGCAATGACCATGCCTATGCCAGTGTGGTCGGGTGTAACAGACATCTTGTTGGAAGGAGCATTGTCCTCTAGGTATATATAAATAGCCTGACTCCTGGCAGGCTGCAGGCTTCTCTGCTGGTGTTCTGGGGACTGCTAGTCCTGTTCACCTCCTGCAGGTTGTAGAGGCACTGTAGGGAGCCTGTGCCACAGCTGCTGGAAGAGCACAAAGTCATATTTGCTGATGTGTGCATTTGGTTCTGGACTGTAACTGGACATTAGTCATGCTGGGAGTAAGGCAGGGGCAAACAAAATTGTTGTTTGACACCTGCAAGATGAAAGGGGCAGAGGCACCTGTAGACTGCACAGGAATACTGGCCAGGGCTGAGTGGGTGCAGTCTGGGCTGGGGGGAGTGCAGTTTGGGCCTTTTGAGTCACAGCCATGTCTGTCAGGTAGTATCTGTGTGGATCAGTTCCTTGGGCAGTGTAGCAGCAGTCTGAACTGAAAAGCCTGAGGTGAGGAGGTATGGGGGGAAAGAAGCAGGAGCCTGGCTATAAGTCTCTGAAAAGCAGGCTGGGAATTGCTCTTACCAGTTCTGAAGTCCTCTCTTCCATGGCAGGGAAGGAGTCTGCTCTGCTCTGTTTTTTGGCACCTTTAGTCTTTGTTCCTTTGTGAGCACACCTTGGCTCTGAAGAAAAGGAGGAAGAAGGTGTTTCTGGGCCCCGGCATGCCAGGGATTGACAGATACTTTCTCATAGGAAAGACCCACAACTGGGGTCAGTTTTGCATGACTGGGAGAGGTGAATGCTGCTGAGGCATCAGCCCTAATTTGTGATGGAATTTCAGTGTGTCCAAGGCTTGCCCTGTACCCCTTGCTCAGGGCTATGTCTTATTGGACCATACTGGCCACATCCTTGGGGGCATCTGGAGTCCGGTAGGACTGGGGAGCTTCTGAGCTGTGCTTGGGCACCTGTTGGAAGGGTGTGTTAAGGTAACCTGCCCTGCTTGGGAGTGACAAGGATGAGGCTGGGAACGAGTGGTGCAGAGTGCCAGCCTGCTGAGTCAGCATGACTGGCCTGGAGCAGCCGTGCTCTGGACCCTGCCTGCTGTTTGCAAGGCTATTTTTAAAAATGTGGCTTCCATGTATTCTGACTCCTACTAGTTTTTTAATTTCCCCCACCATCAACAAAAAGCCAGCATCGCCACAAAGTCTCCATGGGAGCAGAGGTGTGGAAGGGCAGCAGTTGCTGTTTGGGGACGGAGTCTGTTCCTTGTGAGTCCAGCCCAGCTGGCTGCTTGTTAAGTGTCTTCCAAGGCAGGGCTGAGTGGAGACCAGGATGTGGAGCACCATGGGGTGTTGCTGCTGGACCTTGTCAGAGGAATGCTGTGGGCTCTGCTGTGTCCCAGCTGCTAATTTGACCCTCCTTTCCTTCCAGAACCCAGCTGACAAGGCTGTCGTGTTATGACGACCCCCAACAAAGGAAACAAGGCCTTGAAGGTAATGCGGTGGGTGGAAGAAAGAGGGGCAGGGAGTGGTGTAGGCGTCCGCCTCAGGTTTCACAAGCATGTGCTGCTTTCTCTCCCAGGTGAAGAGGGAGCCAGGTGAGAATGGGACCAGCTTGACAGATGAGGAGCTGGTGACCATGTCTGTGCGAGAGCTGAACCAGCATCTACGGGGCCTGTCTAAAGAGGAGATCATCCAGCTGAAGCAGCGTCGGCGCACGCTGAAGAACCGGGGCTACGCAGCCAGCTGCAGAGTGAAGCGCGTTACCCAGAAGGAGGAACTGGAGAAGCAGAAAGCAGAGCTGCAGCAAGAAGTGGAGAAGCTGGCCTCAGAGAACGCCAGTATGAAAATGGAACTCGATGCTCTCCGCTCCAAATACGAGGCTCTCCAGAACTTCGCCAGAACCGTGGCCCGGAGCCCCGTGACCCCTGCACGGGGGCCTCTCACTTCCAGTATGGGGCCCCTCGTCCCTGGCAAGGTTGCTACTACTAGTGTCATCACAATAGTGAAATCCAAAACGGACGCCCGGTCTTAGTGAAGCGAGCATTGCCCGAGCTTGTCTGTGCAGGGCAGTTAGGCACAAAACCAGCCTGGAATCCCCAAAGCACAAGCCTTCCCCACATGGGTCCAGGTTCCTTTGACTTGGCCCAGGACTGGCCCGCTGATCGCTCCAGTTTATTTTGTTGTGTCCAGATTGGTATGAGCAGTGGTGATGCATCCCTTGTCCTGTGCAGACAGAGCTTCCCACCCAGCAGTCTGTAGCCCTCAGGTGCCCTGGGGACAGACTGTGAGATTTTGGTTTTCTACCCAAAGAAAATCTGTGCAGCGAGGCTGACAGAAGGGTGGAGGAGTGGCTCAAGGAAAGCTTTCTTCCTGGGGGCTGGGAACCCTAATTTTCGGTCACTTCCAAAGGCTTTTTTTCATGACTTTTCCAGGTGGTGCATCTCAGCACCTGAACCTGCTGCTTTTGTCTCCTTTGGTACCTGTAGTTACAGTTGGGGTGTTCTGTGTCATAGGTTTTTATTCCTTTCTAGGTGTGCCTCTGTGCCCTAGCCATGGGTTTCCCTCAGACGTCCATGACGTTAGCTGTGTAAACTGGCAGTGGTGGGAAGGATGACGCTGCTGTGTCCTGCCACTGTGGTCCTGAGGCCCTGCAGGGCCCAGCACCTCAGGAGGGAAGAAGGGAGCAGTGGTACTGTGTTGACTGCAGGCCGGTTTTGTGCCTAATGTGTTGCACTGAACAAGACCAAAATCACTAGTTGTTCCCGTGTTTTGAGGGTATCAAGTGTCTCTAGTGTGATGGTTTACACAACCAGTTTATGTGGTTAAATAGCCCTTTATTTAAAGAGAGAAACATCATTTTAAGAGTTATTAAATTATCTAAGTTTAAAATTGGACAGAAGAGAGAGCGTATTTATAGTCAGCTTTTTTACCTGAGAAGGTGAGAATATTTGACCATATGAGTGGGGAAATATTCTCAGAGACTTTGCTAGTTAAAAGTTAATAAATAAATAATTTTAAAGTTTGTCATGAACCTCCCGCAAACTGTTTGTGGCTCTGAGGTTAGTTTTTATAAAGAGTTATCAGACTTTATTTATAAAACTTAGAAAAAAAACAAAAAAAGAGGCAAGTCCTGTTTGATATCTTTTTGCAATTGTACCAAAAGTGACTTATTCTTGACCTCGCTAGTTTCTGTCATGTCCCCTTGTGTTGGGCACTCTGCTCCCCAAGCTCTCGTGCAGCACTGTGGTGTGCTGGTGCCTTTGCCATGTGCTGTCATTTCACACTGTTGTTGTTTTCCCTAAACTCGACTGAGAGATCGAATTCTCCAGAAGGGTTCTTGTGCACAGGCAAAGGTGCTGCTGTTTCTGAAGACAAGAATGGCTGGCTGGTGCAGCGAGGTAGCACTGCCTGCCTGGAGGTGTGCGGTGGGAGCACAGGCAGCTCCTGCTGAGCAGCCAACACCAGGTTAGCTTGGTTACCTGGAGAGGAAAAATGCTGCACTTACCTCCTGCAGCAAACCTGTCAGAGAAGTAACATGAGGGAGTCTGGTCCAGGTTTAGGAGAAGACTGATGGTATTTAGCTCTGGAATTAGATCCTGTGGTCAGAACTTGTGTTGTGCTCACCTGAACAAGAGGGGCAAGTCTGCAACAAGAGGGGCAACATGGGACAGGCTAGTCCCTGGTGTCTACACATTGCTGGCCAGGGAGCTGTGGCAGGATAACTGTCCAGGGAGTTAGGAAAGTGCTCAGACTCACAGCTGTGATGTAGCTGAGAAGCTGCTTGTGGCCAGGCTGTGTTTCCACAAACACTTTGACTCCCTCTCCCCTTCCCAAAGATTTGAGCTGATTTACTGAGTTTCAGAGAAGCAGAACATGAGGGGAAGGCCCCCTTGTGATCTCCTAGCTGCTGAAGATCTGTCTGAGTGGAGGGGTCAGATTGGGATAACACAAGTGAAGCCACAGTCTCGTGGGGAGGTATGGCCATTCTGGGTAGGTTTGGGGGATGTTTCTCATGGCTGAACTGATACTGCTGTCCCCTGAGCGGAGGAGCAGGTCAGCCTGAGAAAAGCTGCAGTGTGGCAGGAGAGGAGCAGGTAATTGATGGGGATTTCCTGCTGAAGGAGATTGGCTTTGCTCTGATTGATAGGGAGTTTAGGGAGTTGTTTGGGATGCTTTTCCCAGTGAACTTCCCAGAGGAGGAGCAGGTTAGAACATTGCCTGTAGACTCCCCGCTTCTGGCCCTGGGCTTTCTCTTCTCTGAAGTGTCTGATGTGCCACTTCCAGCCATTCACCACACAGGCCACACACTGCACAGCACTCAGCAGGCTCTGGTCTTCCAGCTGGTTGTGTGGTGATTGGAAAAAATGAGATTTTACAGAACACAGAGGTGTCCAGTTGTCCTGGGGTATCATTCCCAGCCCTATCCCTCCTAGACCCAGTCTGAGACTGAATCAGCCAGAGCCCTTGGCAACACAGCTGAGTCCTGATCTGGGCCAGAGGAGCAGGCAAGGTGTGTATGGGGCTGATTGGGACCTTGGTTCCACAGCTGGTGGAGGAGAGCCCTGTAAACACAGCAGGCAACGATGGGCGACCGTGCAGCCACAGAGAGCTTGCTTTTTGTTGTGCTCTGTGGCAGGGAGTGTCCAGTCGTCCCTGCCGGTGGTCAGGGCTGGCATCTGATCCCTGTGCTGCTCTGTCATGAGGCGCCCCAGGGCCGGCAGCAGCACTGACTGTACCAGACTTCATCCTCCTCCCCGGCACTGTCCCTCCTCGCTCGGAGCCCGGGTCTGCTTCGATGGCCTGTGTGTTGGATGAGGACAGATCGTGTAGGGAAGAGCAGCTGTAGGACTGAAGGGTGTCACTGTGCTCAACAAGCTCTGCGGTGCCAGGCTGGATGTCAGCGAGGCCGCGGTTCCCTGAGTGTTGCTTCCCTATGGTTTTGGTTTTGTTCTCAGTGAGGTGTAGGACCCCGACTGATGTATTTCTGCAGTGTCCAAGGAGTCTCCCGTCCGGCTCTAGAGGATCCTGTGTCCTGCCAGCTGGCTTCCCGTGCCCGAGGCGATCCTTGCCCGAGCCGTCACGCTGACCTCTCTCTCGTATATAGTGTTCTGGAGTGTGACAATTCTTGTTCCTGAGGTGCTCGTCCGTTTGGTTTCCTGCTGTGAAGGGTGTCGTGTTCCCTTTCTCCTTTTCCTGGTGCCGTTCCGGGGCGTTGGGGAGGGGTCCTGCGCCAGCCCGGCCGGGGAGCGTCCCCGGCACCCCCGGGATTTGTGTATCTTGTGAATTGTGTACAGTCGCTCCCGGCCGGAGCCGGGGCTGGCGGACAGAAGGGTCACCCAGAGGGCTCCGGGCTCGGTGCAGGCGGTATTTATTGCTAAGTTATTGCCGTTATTTATTCTGTACAGTGTCCGCCGCCTTTGTACGCGACAATAAAACCGCTTCAACAGCCGCCGCCTGCGCGTCCTTGGGGGGCCGCCCGGCACCAGGGGGCGCTGCCGCGCGGGGGGCGGAGCCGGAAGCGGCGCGCGGGCGCTCCGACCGGAAGGCGGAAGCGGCGGAGCCGAGCCCGGTGGCGGTGGAGGCGCAGCGGTTCCGGGGCGATGGCGGCGGGCGGCAGCCTGAGCCTGAGCCGCTCCGAGCGGAAAGCGGCGGCGCGCGCCGAGATCCTGCAGCAGGAAGAGCAGCGGGACCGCCGGAGACAGGTACGGTACGACGCCGCCCCACCCGTTCCATCTCGCCGCTGCGGGCCGCCGTGACCACGCGTGTGCACCGGGCAGGTATCCCGCATCTGGAGGAAGCCACCGGCGGAGCGGAGCCCCGAGGAGTGCCAGGTGCTGAGTGAGAGCGAGGACATCGTCAGGGAGCTGGAGCGGCGCCGCAAGCGGCGCGAGCGGCTGCGGCGGCGGCAGGAGGAGGTGGGCGGCGGGAGAGGGGAGGTGGGCGGCGGGAGAGGGGAGGTGGGCGGCGGGAGAGGGGAGGTGGGCGGCGGGAGGGGGGAGGTGGGCGGCGGGGGCCGGCGGGAGAGGGGAGCCGGGTCCGAACTCTGCAGCCGCAGCAGGCCTTGGCGTACAACCGCTGTGCCCCAGTACCGGGAACGCGTCTGCCCTCGGGGACTGCCCTGGTTGTCGCCGCTCAGCTGTGCTGCCAGGCGCGTGTGGCTGTGTGGGCAGGTCTCCCGAGAGGGAGGATCAGCAGCTTCTGATCTCCAGGAAGCTTTTTCCTGTGATCCTGCCATGAACAAGGCCCATGTCCTTTTCATTTGGAAACCGCTATTGATGTTGTGTTTGTGCTGCTTTTCCTGGTTGGCCCAAGCTCATCTTCAAACTTTTGGGGAGATCCCTGCTCTTTCTGCCTCAGTGGTGTAGTGTGTCTCTGATCCGTGTGAACCTGCTGAGGCCTGTTTTTCAGGTGTGTGATGAACCAGAAGAGCTGAAAAGAAAGGTGGCTGAGCTGGCAGCAGCTGTGCGGAGCGCAAGGCACCTTGTCATCTACACAGGCGCTGGGATCAGCACGGTGGGTTTGGGGGCAGCAGCTGGAGCCCGTTCAAGGGGCGGTGTTGTGTGGACTGTTTTCTGGTTCCTGAATGGCCACAGGACATGTGTGATGAGCCAGGGATGCTGTGTGAGTCCTGCAGCCAGCACAGTTTCCAGGCTGTATCCTGAGGCCATTTCTTCTGCACAGAAGATCCTGCAGCTGCATTGCTTCTGACCACGTGCAAGATGCACAGCCTAAGCAAGAGGACACTGGTCTTGCCTCACTCAAGTCTCTTCAATGACTTGGTGTAAAACCTCAAGCCAGTTAGCTCAGGAATGTTATATGTGTTATCAGACATGCAGAGACAGCTGGGGATTATTGGGATTTATAAATAGCAGTTTGAGAATTGTTTTGTTGCAGCAGCCTGGGGCAAAGCAGCAGTCTGGTTCCACTCTATTCTCTGCTGAAATAGAGCATGAGTCAGGGCAGGGGGCTGAGTGCTCATGTCACCTGCATGTTTGCTAGAGATGCTGAGTGTGAGGTGCCAGAAACAGAGTCTAGGGAAAATAAGAAGAGGCTCAAGAATGGAGTTCTGTGTAGGGAAATGGGAAGTGCCAAGGATGAAAAAGAGTTCTGGAGGGATTCCATAATGGTAAAATTGGAGAAAGCTAACACTAGAGGTGAAAATGAGAGCTGAAACATAGAAGAGAGGGAGAAAACATATAAGGAGGTTTTTCCTGTGTTTAGGGAACAGTTATCCTGGAAAACTCAGAGTGAATGAAAAAGCAGCCATGGGTGGAGGTGTCTTTGGTTGTCCTGGGTGGGCCTGGCTTGGTTGTGTGTGTGTGCAAGAGCTGTGACAACCCCACCCCCGTCAGGCCTGGTTTTCTCTCCTGGTGACAGGCGGCTTCGATCCCAGACTACAGAGGCCCCAACGGCATTTGGACACTGCTGCAGAAGGGCAGGAGCATCAGGTGAGGAGCCAAATTCTGAACTGTGTGACAGCTGATACTGGAAGAGGTTAATGGCAATTCCAACTTCTTTTTTCCCCCTTTGCTTCTTGTCAGGGCTGCAGACCTGAGTGAGGCAGAGCCCACACTCACTCATATGAGCATTGCCTGCCTGCACAAGCACAACCTGGTAAGATATTTTTTCCTCACCTCAGTCATGTAACTCTGCCTAAGAATGATAAACCCAGCAGGGAAGAGAATATTGCCTGACTATGTTTTTGGCTCAAGTGCCTGCATATCCATGTCGGAAAATGTGTCCAAGCCTTACTCAGTGAGCTGCAGGCTGCAGCTCTGGCAGGTTTTCTCCTGGTGCCTTTTCTTTAACATGTATTTGTACCTGGTGAAGCTGGTCTGGGGAACTGGCCACAAATCAGCCAGCCCTAGAAATGTTCTGTTTAGCAGGAGGAGGCTTTCCATTTAGCTTTCACAAAGGTCTATTCACCATGGGGGTCCAGGTGTGTTCCCTTGTGGGTCCTGCTCTGATGTACAGGCTGTTGGTGCGATTTGGGACGTGCACATCACCTGCTTGGAGGGATACCTCTGTAGTCTGTAGGAGCTCAGTGTTTTGTTCCCTTCAAGGTGCAGCATGTGGTGTCTCAGAACTGTGATGGGCTGCACCTGCGGAGCGGGTTACCCCGAGCTGCAATATCTGAGCTTCATGGGAACATGTACATAGAGGTGAGTGGCCAGAGCAGGAAAAAGTCAGCGTTAAGTGGCCTCACAAAAAGAGAATGTAAGCTCTTGATCTGCCACTAGCTCAGAAGGGATTAGTACAAGAGCTTGGCCTGTGTGCATCTCCTGTCTTCAGACCATCAGGTTTGGGGTGAACTACTTAGAAAGTACCAAACCCAGCTCTGTAGCTCTTCCTCTGTACATGCTGGAGCCTTTTGCTTCTGACATCTCTTCCTCAACCCTTCTCTGAAATCCCTCCCAGCATGTAGCCAAAGGCTCCACTTGCTGGCTTTCAAAAAAAAAAACCCACAAAGTTTTCCAAGTTAGCATCTGATCCCTGTGCTTCTGTCTACAGCTTCTGTATTGTCCCCAAAAATGCTTTTCTTCCAAGAGAAGAGGCTTATTCCTGGCCTTTCATGGGTGGGGTGCTGATGATGTGTGGGGTTTCTGCTTTTGTCCTGCACCAGGTCTGCACTTCCTGTACACCCAACAGAGAGTATGTGCGAGTGTTTGATGTGACGGAGCGCACAGCCCTGCACAGGCATCACACGGGCAGGATGTGCCACAAGTGTGGGGCACAGTTGAGAGATACAATCGTCCACTTTGGGGAGAAGGGGACATTGAGACAGCCCCTGAACTGGGAAGCAGCAACAGAAGCTGCAAGCAAAGCAGATGTGATTCTTTGTCTGGGTTCCAGCTTAAAGGTAACTTTAGAGACTCGGTGAAGATTGTTAGCAGCATTCCCTCTTGGTGATACACCTTGGTGCTGAGCAGTCTCCTCCCAAACAGACAACTGTAAACTCTGGTGTCAGGATTCGCCCAGCATCTGTGATAGTCTCTCTTCCTCCCTCTTTCCCCTCCTGGTAATACATTCCTTTTCCTCTCGCTGATACGGTTCACAGCTGCGTGTGCCTGTGGCTGTGCTGATCCTCTGTGCTTTGTGGCAGGTTTTGAAAAAATACCCGCGGCTCTGGTGCATGAGCAAGCCCCCCACACGCCGGCCCAAGCTGTATATTGTGAACCTGCAGGTGAGATAAAGCCCTCGGTACTGGGTTGGCCTGGTGTGAGCCAAGGGGCTGCGGATGTGTGGGGCCGAGCCGCTGGCAGGCCCCGGGCAGGAGCCCGCGGGGAGCTGCCTGCAGCCGGCTCTGCTGTCGCCCGCAGTGGACTCCGAAGGATGATCTGGCCGCCCTGAAGCTGCACGGCCGCTGCGACGACGTGATGCGGCTGCTGATGGCGGAGCTGGGGCTGGAAATTCCGCGCTACGACCGGTGAGCGGCCCGGGCCCTGCGCGCCTGGAGCCCCCGGCCGGGGCCGCTTCCAGCACCCACTGCCGCCCTCTCCTTCCTTCCGCAGGGCGCGGGACCCCATCTTCGCGCTGGCCGAGCCGCTGCGCCCCGGCGAGGAGGGCACGCACTCGCGGAAACCGGTGGCGCCGCCCCGGGAGCGGGAGGAGCCCCGGGAGCAGGAGCAGCCCCGGGAGCGGGCGGAGGCGGCGGTCGGGCGGCCCGGGGGGTGGCTCGGCCGCGGCTGCGCCAAGGGCGGCCGGCGCAGGAAGAGCCGCTGAGCGCGGGGCGGGGCGGGGCCGCCGCTGACAGCGCGGCCATGCTGCGCAACGGGGCGGCGGGCGGCGGCGGGGCCGCGGCGGGCGGCGGCGGCCACCGGCCCGTGCGTGTCTGGTGCGATGGATGGTGAGTGGGGCGGGCGCGGGGCCGGGTGATGTCGTGGCGCCGCAGAAATAAACCGTGTTGGCTACGCCGGTGCCTCCGCCTCCTCTGTCACCGCGGCGGGACGGGCCCGGGCCCGCGGCAGAGGACGCTCTCCGCGCAGAGCCGCCTCGGAGCGCCGGGCGAGCGGGAGACAACGGCACCGCTCCCGAGCTCCCTTGGGCTCGGCCGCCTGACGGAGGTCGGTGGGGCCGGCCCGTTCCCCTCGGGCTGCCGGGCAGCTGCGGGGAGGGAGCGCCGCCGCGGGCCCTGGTGACCGGGTGTACCGGCACGGCTCTGCCCGGCAGCAGAGAGACCTTCAGCCCCGAAGCCTGGGGCGGGTTGCCCGCAGCTCCCGAGGAAGCGCGTCCCGGTGTGCCCGGGCTGACCCGGCCCTTGTCTTTGCAGCTATGACATGGTGCACTATGGCCACTCGAACCAGCTGCGCCAGGCTCGGACCATGGGCGATTACCTGATCGTTGGGGTCCACACGGACGGTAAGAGGTTTTACCAGGTTTCAGCTCGTGCAGCCAGTCAAATTGCCCAGCGGCATTAGCCCCAGGAGAGCCAAGAGTTCCTGATAGGGTCAGGCTTCATCCTGCATCTGCTGCAGGATCAGTAGCCTCTAAGAGAAAAATGTACCTTCTCTGGGAATGGAGTTACCCCTGTCACACTTTTGGACTGAGGATTAGGTGGGCCAGATCTTGCAGGCTCTGTGGGTTAATCTGCCTTGTGTGCTATAAAACCAGTTGAAACAGCTGAAAATCAGTTTGCTTTTACTGGTAGGATCTGCAGAACTTAGGTTCCAAAACAAGTTGCCTTGTGGAGAAAACTCATTACAGGGCCATCTGGAAGTTAAGTGCCAGAATCAAGTTCCAGCATGTGAAGGTTTATTTTAAATGGGTTTATGGGTGCAGAATTTCCAGGTATGAACCAGGTGTAGTAGGAAGTTGCTGTTTAGGAGGGAAATTTCTCCTAGAGGGATGCCAGAAGGCCCAGCTCATCCACTCAGGAAGAAGTATCTGGGTAAGGGAAGTACTGAGACCTTTTGCCCTCTGAGTGAATTCCAGGACCCTTGTTAAATGCTGAGGAAATTCAACTGAATCAAAATATTTTCTGATCTATCTGGGGCTTCCTTTGCTACTACAGACTGATCCAAAGCTCTGGTGAAGCTCACCAAGTGAGTGAGGCAGTCACCAAGAATCACTAGCTGCAGGACATGCTTCTAACTGGAATTTTGTTTCTCCCCCAGAGGAGATTGCCAAGCACAAGGGTCCCCCCGTCTTTACACAGGAGGAGAGGTACAAAATGGTGCAGGCCATCAAGTGGGTGGATGAGATTGCTCCTGGAGCTCCTTATGTCACCACACTGGAAACCCTGGACAAGTACAGCTGTGACTTCTGCGTGCATGGGGGTGAGTGGTGTTTGAGGCAGAGGCTGTGCTAGCATGGACCCTTGGAGCCATGTGCTCCAAGTGCCCTGCTGCAAACTGAGCTGTGTCCCAGCTGGTGCAGAGGTCAGCGATACCTGGTGTGTGGAGAGCTCTGCCTGCTCAGCACCTGCACTGGGCAGCACAGCTGCTTCTGGTCTCGTGGTCTGGAGACATGTCAGTGTGCTCACAATCTTGAGAGTGGCCAGGGCCCTTGGTTTTAACTTACAAAGGTGGAATGTGTAGTTTAAAATTATCCTGAAGTTACCCTTAGCACCAGCAAAAAATTGTGCAAAGCCATTTAGAAAACTTAAGTATGAAAAACACTATGAAAAAGGAAAGCATGCAGAAATACAATCATGTTTGTATCTGCTTATCCTGGGACAAGGTTAGATCCGAAAAGCTGCTCTCTTTATCCAGCTGATAAGCTGTTCAGTGGCTCAGCTGACTGTGTGGTCAGAGACCTAGTTCTTAGTGTGAACACTTTTTGGTATACAGTTGCTGAAGAGAACCAGTGTTCTGAGGAAATGTTCTTGCTCTGGGACTCTCCTTTCCTGGGTTGCTGCCAATGCTCATTAAGCCTCAGCCCTTCCTCCCTGCCCCTCTGAAGGAATTTTGTTCGTTTGACCAGGAGTAGTCTTTGCACTCATTTAGTGTATCTCTCATCTGATCCCAGCCACCTGCTGTCGATAAGCTGAGTATTTCACTAAGTGTAAATAAATCCTTAATCTTTAAAAGATAAATATGCTTTTTTTCACGTGGATGAAGTGGTTATCAAATTCCTTGTTAACTTCATTGCCTGTCCTGAACATGTTTGGTGTACGTGAGCTCTTACAGGGCTTGGTGAGGGGTTATGGCAGTGGAGGAGTGTTTGTGGCCTCTGCTCCAGCTGCTTGCCTTTGTCCCCTCTGCCACGTCATTCTGTGTGTCTCCTGAGCAACACACCTGCCCCAGCAGTTTTGCCAGGTTGTGTTTGTGTAAAAGCCGAGTTTGGAAATAGCTGAGCTTACCTGAGAGGGTGACAGCACCTTCCCTGCTGTTTGTGCCTCTCTGGCATACCAAGTGTGTGCCCCCCGTTCCTGTGCTCTGAGTGGAGGGCGGGGGGCTCTGGGAGACCTCACTGTGGGCACTCGTGGGCTGCCCTCTGACTGCTTTGGCAAAGGGAAACCAGCTTAGCTTTTGCTTGTGAAAGCTTTGTACCATCACCAAAAGTGTGTGAGAGATGTTTCTGCAGGGGGAGTTGGGAGCCACCTGGCAGAGATGAACCAGAATGGCCTCTGTAGGAGGGTTGCTGGGTGTCACTGGAAGTGCAACCGTTGAGAGGAAGAACTTCCCATTGGATGAACTGTTTCATTTACTGAAAACTTGTAACATGAACCAAGGGTTAAAACCAGCCCCAGAAGCCTTAAAAGGTCATTTTTTAACATTGATCCAGGTAGCGCTAGTTTATTGTCATTCAGACAGTAACCAGCTGTGCCTGCTGCTGCTGCAGGGCACCCAGGTGGGTAATGGTGTTTAGCAGCCAGGAGTATCCTTGTCTCCACAGACACAGTAGTCTTAAAAAACTCTGACATTTTTGTGGGGCACAAGACATGTCCCCTGTGTATGTGCAGGGATTTGGATTGCAGAGTTCCAGTCTGGCTCTAGGGGCCAGCTGCTGCCTTTGTGCAGGAGAACTTGGCTACAGTTCTGAGGCTTTTCTCTCTCTGCAGATGATATCACCTTAACTATCGATGGCAAGGACACCTATGAGGAAGTAAAGACAGCAGGGAGATACAGGTAACCTCTTTCTGCTTACCTGTTTATCTTGTTTTGGGCAGAGTTTCTGGGAATTTGTGCCTTGAAGGGAAGTCAGATGACACCAGTCTTCAGGTCACACCTGAATTTGGTTCTCTGTGTGTGTCAGAGCTTCAATTGCTCACGGCATTTTGGCTTCAGTGAGGTGGGGCAGACAGTCCTCTCCAGTGGAGCTGTCTGGTTCCTGGCAGATGCTGGTTCTGGTTTTAAAGTCTCACTGCGAGCTGGCTCTGTTGGGAAGGCTGAGTGAGGGAATCGTTCACAGGAGCAGTTGCTGTGGTGTGAGGATGGTGCAGAGGCTCCCCAAATAAATGCTATACTTGAGAAGGAAGGCTTCCTTAGGACAGCCCGTGGTTTGGATTTATCAGGTGCCGCAAGCATTCCTGTGGTACTTTGGTGGGAAGACAGAGGCTTCAGTATGCTCCTGTGGCTTCTGCTTCATCCTTTGCTTGTCTCCCGCAGGGAATGCAAACGCACTCAAGGCGTGTCCACCACTGACCTTGTTGGCCGCATGCTGCTCATGACTAAGGCTCACCACAGCAACATAGTGAGTCAGAGGGCTTTGGCTGGGTGGTGGAGTACAGGGCATGTGCCAGCTCTTCCCTTCTGCTGCCCCAAATGGAGTAGAGCTCCTGGCTCCCAGATGCATGGAGAACGGGCAGTGGCAGCAAAACAACCTGCTTATGTTTGCTTCGACATGTCTGAGATCACAGCGTGATGGGAACTCTGATGCCTCGTGATCAGGGTGGGCCTCGGAAATGTTAGGGGAACTGCAGACAAGCCCATGACTTCTCCCAGAGTGAAATGACACAGTGCAGGCACATTGATCTGTCAGCCAGGTGCTGCCAGAGTTGGAAACTCCTCTCCCTTCCCACTGAGCTTCATGCTTCTGCCTTCTGTTGCCTCTAGTCTGATCAGACCTTTCTTGAGTCTCCTCAGCTCACTCTCTGGTTGGGAGCTAACCTAACCAGGGAAAAGTAAAGTCAGTGGTTTTATGTCAGGTAATGAGTTGCATTTACTGAGTAATGAAGGAATCTGTGAATAGAATCAGCTGGATAACTGCAGAAACAGGTGAGCCACGGGCGAATTCAGGGACAGAGGGAGATGTTTTGGTGTGCTGAGCTGTAACACATGAGTTCACACCGAGATGTACCTGGTGCTGCTGGCTGCTGCAGATACCTGAGCCTGCCTCTTGTGAGAGTCTGGCAAGAGAAAGGATGCTGTCCTGTCAGGGGCTTGCTGGGCTGAGGGAGGATGCAGCTGTGCAGCACTCTTGGGGCTGCACATTTGGAAAGAACCACCTTTGCTGGTGGTGCCAAGCTGGGATCAGATAAGGACACATTTCCTCTGACTCATGCTAGGAGAGGACTCTGGTTTAGGTATTAACCAGTTTGTCAGCTTTCAGTGCCCCAGATCCCTGGTGTGTGTTTTGAGCCTTGGCCTTCCCAGCACTACCCACACACAAGCATATCTTGGTTGGATGAGCTGTGCAAGTGCTTAAACATTTTGACTCTTTATCTCCCTTCAGGATGAGGACCTAGACTATCGGAAGCACACTGACAACTTTGGGAAGGTAATGTGAGTTCTGGTTGTGGACGTCTGGTTGTTGTCCTGACTGAGAAGGATTTCCAGTGTGCTTTCTGGCCTGTTGCAGGCTTGTTTGTCCTCCCACATGTGGCAGTAATGTCTCAGGGAATGTCTGCTGTCCCCACAGGGCAGTGCCTGCAGTGGGTGTGATGGGCAGGTGTGGCACAGGGCAGCGGGACCACAGGGCTACTGTCCCCACTGAGCCCGTGATGGGTTTCTTCCTTGCTTGTAAATGCCTTCCTGCCACTTCCCTTGGGACCCAAGTGCCCGTGGTTCCAGCTTGGAGACAGCCTCTGTGGATGGTCCTCTCAGTGCTTGTATTGTTTTGAGGGTGTTGTATTAGGTCTGGGAGGTGTGGGCACAGCAGGTGCGTGGCCACGGTGTTGCAGAGCTCGAGGGCAGCGCTGCCTTCTTGGTGTTGCAGCTGCCATGTCCAGCCTGTGGCTTGCACTGCTTCTAAAGAACTGTCAGCCCTGTTTATTTCCTTGGCAGCTGGATTGTCCATGCTTAACGAGCTGCACTAGCAGCTGGAGCAAGTCTTTTTTACTAACAGGGGATTTGCTGACCTGTCTGAAGCATCCTTAGTTCCCCACTGTTTTGGGGGTTTTGAGGAGGTGTTTTGGGGTGTCTTGCTCCAGCATGGCTGTTTCCAGGGGCTTGCATCTGGCTAGAATGGATAAGGGCACTGGGTACCCTACGTGACCCTGACAGCTGAGCTGTCTGCGTGCTGCCCTTTGCAGGGCCGGCTCTGGCCTCGGCTGCAGTGTCTGCCAAGTCCCGTGGAGCAGCTTTGGATAGCACAGCAGGTGACTCGGTGGCTGTTTGCACAGCTACCACGTGGTGGGGACCAAGCTCTGTCCTCAGAGCTGAGGGGCCAGAGAGGTGCCCTGAGGCTTGGCAGAGCGTTGGTTGGTCGCGTGTTGTCTCCTGAGCGCATCTTGCTTCTCATGGAAATTCAAACCTGCTCTGTTGTCTTCCTCCTTCCTGACCTTTCCTCTTGGCATCTCCTGAGCTGGCTGCTGAGGCCATGATTTAGACAGAGCATAAAGGGCTTTTGTGAAATTGCTGAAATACTTGATGTCAGGAATGTAGAAAGTCCAAGGTGCTGCAAGTTGTTACAGTTGCCAGCAAATTCAGATGAGCAGATTGCCCTGCACTGTGCTCTGTGTTGTCCAAACCCCCTCACAGAGCCCGAAAAGAAGCTGTGTCTGGTGTATGTTTCCACAGGGACCTAAAGGTCACAGTCCCTGGACTGGTGTCTCGCAGTTCCTGCAGACATCCCAGAAGATCATCCAGTTTGCGTCGGGGAAGGAGCCGCAGCCGGGAGACACCATCATCTACGTGGCTGGAGCCTTCGACCTGTTCCGTATCTTTGACTCTCTGGTTGCAGCAGTGCTCTTTGATGTTCTTACGTTGGGAGGCACCAGAATGGATATTTGCCTTGTTTTTTTTTCCTTTTCTGTAGCTGCATGTGAGGGAGGAGTCAGGAGTGAGTTCTTCCTGGCAGTTTCTTAGTCACAGGATGCTGAGAAAGAGGCTATAGCTCCTCTGTGGAGCGATCCTGTTGGATTTCAGGAAGGCAGATGGATACTCTCAACACGCTGTTGTTTGTGGTGAAGACTGGCTGCCACAGCATCTGGAGCTGACATGCTGCTCCCAGGGCAGGCTTTGAGGCTTTGTGCCAGAACATCTGGAACAAATGGAAATTCTGGAAAGGCAAAGCTGAGTCCATGTAAGGTGGAGCTGAAAAAGTCTCTGGCTTTTATCCAAAACCGGTGGAACCTGAGGAGGGAGGTGGCAACAGTTCTTGGAAAGAGGCAATTAGTAGTGCAAGAATAAAATCTTAGGGATTCCTGTCTCCCACTGTCATTTTTGAGTGACTATTTCTGTCTACCTTCCTCTATTTTCCGTGTCAGCTTCAGTTCCTTAAACAGATCTGCAGATGTTGGTCATGTGGATTTCCTGGAGAAGGTTCACCAGCTGGCAGAGAAACCCTATATCATTGCTGGGCTGCATTTTGATCAGGTCTGTGTAGAACCTGTCCAAAGGCAGAGCAGCCTGGGCCTGTTCTCTGAACCAGGCAGGCTGTGCCCCAGGAGACAGGGCAGGGATGTACTGACCAATATGGAAATTTCATTTTGGGAAAGAGCAAGAGGGAAAGAAGTTCTCTGTGTCTCTTCTGACTGCCTGGTGCTCTGCCGTAGGAGGTGAATCGCTACAAAGGGAAGAATTATCCCATCATGAACATCCATGAGCGAACCCTTAGTGTCCTGGCCTGCAGGGTGAGTCAGCGTCTCTCCACTGTTCCAGAAATTGCCTGGGGGTGTTCACTTGTGCTCAGTGATCTTGCATGAGTTCCTTGGTGTGTCCTGAGAAGACAGACAAGATGAATCCCTTGTGGCTGCCAGAGGTGCTGCTGATGAGCTCTTGGGAGGCTCTGCTAGGCTCTTGTGCTGTCCTGGCTGATGCAGGCTGCTGCCTCATCCAGCTGCTCTGTTGGCAGTGACAGGGCTGGGTGCTGTGTGGCTCTGTGTGGACAGACACGTGCCGCTGGGAAACTCTGCTCCCTGCAGCAGGGGAGAACATGCCTGGGACAAAATTGTGGGGAGACCCAGAAATGTGTGCCTGGAGCAATTAACTTTTGGATTTCCTCTACAGGCACAGAAAGGACATTCTGTAGAGGAACAAAAAGCTGTTGTGTGACAAGCAGTTGCTGAACCCACTTCTCTGTTCCCTTATTTGAAACTCTGATTCTCTAGCCAGGTCACCTGCTCAGGTCTCTTTAAGGAACAGCTGACTTCTGGCTTGGGGTTGGGTTTTGGGTTTTTGTTTGATGGTTTTTTTTCCAAATCTGGACTCTACCTGGTTCCTTTTTTAGTATGTCTCAGAGGTGGTGATTGGAGCTCCCTACGCCGTCACTGCTGATCTGTTGGATCACTTCAGGGTGAGTTCTTGCACACAACAAGATGCTGGTGGGTGATGTGTGTGGGGAGCTGAAGTGGTGCGGGACAACACAGGGGTGCAAGGAGGGAGCATCCAGCTCAGCCTGGGACTGCCAAGGTGGTGCAGGAGGGTGGCTTTGCTGGTCTCCAGGCTGTGCTCAGTGGGAGTAGTGGCAGGAAATGTCCCTGTCATCTTTTGGATCTTGTCAATAGCTTTTGTGTCCTTCTCCAGGTAACACTTGTTTGTCATGGGATGACTGAGGTGGTGCCAGATAAGGATGGTTCTGATCCATATGAGGTAAAGTACCAGGTGCTTTGTCAGCATTTGATAGACAGAGCCTGGCTCTGATTGCATTCCTACAGTGAGAAGGTGCATTGCAGAGGAGGCTACCTGGCTGCAGCTTTGGCAGGTGATGCAGCTTTTCACCCACCCCTGAGGGGTAGCTATGTGGAGCAGTCAGTAAATCATTCCCAACAGCTCCACTCTTCCAAGCATTGTTTTGCTCTGCCTGTTTCTGATGCCTTCATGGGAGGGTGAGAAATCCTGTGTGCTGTGCTGTCTGTCCTGGGCAGCTCCTGTCTATGTGGAGCTTTGCTTTCAGCAAGTGTTTGTTCTGCCTGTGAGGAGATCACTGTGCATCCTGCCTGTCTGGCTGCCACAGGACCTGCCACAGCTCAGCTCTCACCGCTGAGCTGCACACCCAGGTCCCACATGTTTTCACAGCCTAGTGCTACGTCTGTTTGCAGGAACCAAAGCAGCGAGGCATTTTTCAGCTGGTGGACAGTGGCAGCAATCTCACCACAGATCTAATTGTGCAAAGAATCATCAAGAACAGGTTGGATTTCTTTGTCTCCCGGTTATGTCACATACTGTTCCATCCAGAGTGTCTGGGGACTGATTAATGGGACCAAATAGGAAGAGAAGGTGTTATCTAAAGGCATAGAGTCAGCAAACTTGTCCTTCCTCTTTCATGGCTTGGGCAGACTGTAAATGTGCTTGTACCAAATGTGCAGGGAAAGGAACAGCTGTGAACTCTGCTGTTTCAGAATGTTCTGCACATCACATTTATTGGTTTTTCTCTTTTAATGATAAATTTCCTTTGCTGTATCCTGGGAAAGAGCATGTTGCTTCTTTCAGAGATTTGGTCTTTTAGGCCTGAGTCCTTCACTTTCAGCACCTTGGCTTACATCAGTGATAAGCTTGATTTTGGTGTTAAAACACTGAGGAGAGCCCAAGAGTGGAATAGCAGCTTCTTCCATAGAGGGAGAAAGAAGTTGTGTGTGACCAGTGTGGGAGTTCAGGACTGCAGAGTGCTGGCAACAGCCATGGGATGCTCTGGGAGAGGCTCTGGAGGAGTCTGGGGGTCCTGGGGGATTTCTGAAGTGCTCTCAGAGCGGAGCAGCATAGGGGAAGGCAGTGCTCTCCTGTTCCAGGTGCTTTTGTCTACAAGAGGTATGGATGGATGAGAATCTCATGGAATTGTGTGATTTTTGCAGGCTGGAGTTTGAAGCTCGCAACCAGAAGAAAGAAGCGAAGGAGCTGGCTGTGCTGGAGGCCATGAGAAGGTTGGAGGAGCAGAAGCATTAGGCTGCAGAGCGTGGATGCGTGAGCCACAGAGTGCTGTAACTTCACCCTCTGGGAGAGCAACTGCTCTTCAGGAAAGAACCCCTGAAGGGGGGCAGCACTGCTGGCACCCAGGATGTGCTGTCCTAGCTCCTCCTGCACTAATTATGCAGACATAACGAGTTGGGATTCTGCTGCCTAGTTTTATCTCCATTAATCAGTCCCCATCCCTTTTCCCAGGAGGAGATTTGAAAAAAAACAAAAGGTTTTAATTATAACTAATGTTTTAACATGTTGATGTGCTTTTACCTTCTGCCATTTCTGGCTCTTAGTAGGAGGGAAGTGGAGGAGCTGTCCATGCCCCCTTGCACTGCCAGACTTGGCTGTCCTGGCTGTGTCTGTATTCCAGAGCAGCCCCTTGGGCAGTGGTGTGGGCGGGTGGCTGGACAGACAGTGACAGCAGCCTTGGGGACAAGATGGGGCTCATGTGGTTCCTCCTACAGTTTTTGCTTAGGAACAAGGGGCTGGCTGCCAGAGGTGGTGCTGGGCTCTGGAGTTCACTGTGCTGCCTCTCCTCAGATCCTGGCCCTGTACAGAGCCAGAGCTACTCTGGGTTGAGCTGGACGAAGGCAAATTCTTTGCTGCCCCAGTGACAGGCTGCAGGTGGCAGCTGCTGAAAGGGCAGGTGGTGCTGGGATGCTGGTTCAAGGCATTTCTCCACCTGAGGCATAGGGATCCTGCGGCCTTTTCCCAAAGGCTCTTGCATTTGCAAGGCAGCAGGACCCAGTGCCTTTTGTGGAGTGTGCTCAGAGCCCCACCTAGTGCCTGATGGCTTACCTGAGGGCAGGATCTGGCCAGGTGAAGTTTTAGGGTTTTCTGATGGCTGACATGCCTGTCTCTAAGGGGAGGTGCAAGGCTGGGCGGACGGGTCCTGAGCTCTAAGCCCCATTTGCCTCTTACATTCCAGGATACTGTGGTGGGTATCCTGAGCAGCTCACTGCACTGTGCCAGACGGTCCTTCCAGGCTGTGTCTGGTGTCCTCTCTCTTGTAAATTTTTGTTGCTGATCATTAATAAAATGTTGAAGAGTTGTGCATTGGTCTTTTTGAGGCTCGAAACCAGGCAGCAGAAAGAGGACGGAACTTGTGCTACAGCCCCACTGCACTGGTCCTGAGGGGGTGCCACGCTCCCACTGCATACCTGTGGCTCTGATGGCTGCGGCTGGCACAATGGCTTCTCAGCCCCAAAGCAGCCGTGCCTCAGCCCTGCTGGCCCCTTCCTGGGCTCTGCGAGCACCAATTCTGCCCTTGCAGTGTGTGGCCCCCTCCCGTGGGCACTGGAGAGCTTGTCCTTGAGGACAAACAGCTCAGCCTTGGTTTTGCACTCATCCTGCGCTGAGTCGCCTCCAGGACACGGAGAGGTACTGCTGTTATTAAAAAATAACAGAAGCATGTTATTGCTGCTCTTGCTGGGTGTGTGTCAACTCCACTGCTTCAGCTGGGTGCAGTGGAGGTGCTGTTCCTCAGAGCCTTGGGAGCTGCTGCTGAGTTTATTCTGAAAACTCTGGCATATGCTCTTCCCTTCTCCCAAGTGCCTTTGGGCCCTTATGGTGAGCTGTGATCTGTGACTGGGTGTCATTAAAGAAGGGAGCAGCGCTGTCCCCTGCAGCAGTTGGTGGCCTCAGTGCCACTGAGGTTCCTGGGAACTCACAGACAGCAGCAGCCTCCATCTGGGCAGGTCCATGGTGTGTCAGAGCCGCAGCCAGGGGTGCTGGTGGAGCAGAGGGAACGCTTTGGCTTCTTTCCTGAGTGCAGTAGCCACTGGGGCCAGGCAGAACCCTGAGCACCCCCACCGGGATGGGGACTTCAGCCAGACTGGGTGCTGTGTTCCTGGACTCACCTCTGTGGAAGCCCCAGGTACCTGTCCAGGGATGGCCTTGCCAGGGAACAGCTGGTGGTGGGGGACTGCTACCACCCCACTGTGATCACCAAGTCTGTATCCTGCTGCCAGAGCTGCCCCAGGACCTGGCAGAGGCCACGCCAGATCTCCTGCAGCACAAAGGGGAGCAGGGCCTTTCTGTCTTGTGGGAGACAGGAACAAGAACCCTGTGCCTGCAGCCATGTGCTACCCAGCACAGCCCCTTGGCCCCTGCAGGTCCCACAGGCGTTGGGCCATCCTTGAGCCTAAGGGACTTGCTCTGCTGGGTATCTGAGCAGACTCAGCACCACAGGAGGCCTCAGCAGCCCAGAGCTCCCTAGATCTGGGTGGTCTTCCCCATCCCCCCTCCCTACCCAAGGACAGACAAGACAGAGCCATCCCAAGCATATTTATTGTCACCCCGGAGCCACCAGCACCGGCTCAGGTAGCCACACGCTCCGCGGGGTCCAAGGCCACAGTCGCATCTGCCTTACCCGGGGGAGCGCCACGGGCTCCGGCCGGTTCCCGGCAGCTCCCGGCCCCATCCGCACGGCACTGCGGGAGACACTGGGGCAGTCCACGCCGGCGCAGCGCCGGCTACCGGAGATGGGGAGCCCCCAGCTTGTCCCGCGCCTGCCGGGGTCTGACTGCAGAGCACCGCGGGGCCAGCCCCGGTACTCACCGCAGCGCGGATCCCCGAGGGCGGGCGGGCCGAGCTGGGCAGCAGCACAGCCAGACGGGGTTCGGCGGCGTCGTCGGTGTGGGAGCGGCTAGCGAGAGGCACCGGTCAGAGAGCAGCCCCGAGGTTCCCCGAGCGGTGGCGGGGCCGAGCCGCCCGCAGGTACCGGGGCCCGGCGGGGCGGCGTCGGCGCGGCCGCAGCACCGGGTCCCGCCTCGCTCAGCCCCGCGGAGACACTGCCCACCCCAGCACCGACCCCGGACACAGACACGGACACGCGACTGGCGTCCGCACGTTTATTGAGCGGGCCGGGGGCGGCCGCGGGTGGGCCACGGCCCGTGCCCGGTGCCGCCCTCACTCCCGGAACTTCCACTCCTGGCGGCACATGGGGCAGTGCTGCTGCACCTGCTGCGAGTTCAGCCACTTGAGGATGCAGTGCATGTGGAAGCAGTGCGAACACTGCCCCCACACCAACGGGCAGTCGTCGCCGGGAACCTTACCTGCGGCACGGACACACCGTCAGCCCCGCCCAGTGCGCAGTGCCCGGTGTCGGTGCCGGTCCCGCACTCACAGTCGGGGCAGCAGCCGTTGAAGGCCATCCGGCAGATGCCGCAGTTCTCGTCGTTCGCCACCCACAGCCAGGACGCCACTCCGTGCCAGCTCCGTACGCGCACCCGCATGTCCCGGTCCCGGTCCCGGTGCCGCTCCCGCCGGAAGCGCTGCCCGCCCCCCAGAGCTCCGCGCGCCCGCCGCGCCTCGGCCCCGCCTCTTCCGCTTCCGGCGCGGGCGCAGCGCGGCCGGAAGTGCGGGTGGGAGCGGTGCCGCCATCATGGCCGACAAGATGGACATGTCCCTGGACGACATCATTAAGCTGAACCGGAGCCAGCGTGGGGCCAGCCGGGGCGGCCGGGGCGGCCGGGGCCGGGGCGGCACCGCACGCGGTGGCGGGCCCGGCCGGGGCGGCGTGGGCGGCGGGCGCGCGGGCGGCGGCCCCGTGCGGAACCGGCCGGTGATGGCCCGGGGCGGCGGCAGGAACCGGCCCGCGCCCTACAGCCGGGTACGGACGGGGCAGGCGGAGCTTGGGCCGCGGCGGCGCTGCGGGCTGGGGTGGAGGGTCCGCGCGGGGCGGGGGCGCGGGCGGCCCTTTGTCCACTCCCGGCGCGGCCGCGGGCTGCAAGGCCCTGGCGCCGGTCAGCGAGGTCCCGGTCTCATTGCAGCCGAAGCAACTCCCCGAGAAGTGGCAGCACGACCTCTTCGACAGCGGCTTCGGGGCCGGGGCCGGCGTGGAGACCGGCGGGAAGCTGCTCGTCTCCAACCTGGACTTCGGCGTTTCGGATGCGGACATCCAGGTGGGGCTCGGGGCCTCGGTCACTGCGCCCAGGTCGGGTCCCCGCGGGAACTCCGCCGGCCCTACTCCGGCTTGCGCTCGGGGCCGAGCACTCCCGGGCGAATCCCTAGTGATGGGGTTTGTACTACTTGTGCCTGCTTTGCCGCGATCGTGATGGTCTCGAGGGGGCTGGAAAATTCGGTTTACACGTGATTTGTAAGTGACTCCTGTGTTGCACGGGGAAAGGTATCGATGCTGTGATTCTGCTGGATCACGTTGTGATTGTGATTGGAGAATTCACTGTGAACTCTGAGCTCCTGCTCTGCACAGCTGTAGCTATCCCTAACGGTGCCGTGGGCTTTGGTGCTTTGTCAAATCATTCTGTTGGGTGTCAGGGGGTTCCCAAGGATGCACCCATCAGTGTAACCAGGTAGTTATTTGTCATGGGAGCAGCTCCCCTGTACTGCTGCCTCGGTATCCTGTCCTCCACCTGTCATGGCTCTGCCCCGTTTGGGCTGACCCCTCAGTGCCTGCAGTCAGCTGCTCGGTGCATCTGCCTCGGGGCTGGAGACTGAGGGGTCATAGGGCCATGAGTGGGCTGTGAGCTGTGCAGAAATTCAGTGCCACCTGTGTCCCTGGCGGGGGTTCCTGCACCACAGAGTGCTGCCATCACCCTGGCCTCTGGCTCTCATGTCCTCACCAGAGAAAACCAAACCACTGCTGTCAGACTTTCCTCATCAGTTTGTTTGTCTCAGCCTCTCCACGCACCAATCTGGCTGCGCCTGGGGAACTGGAAAAGAGATCTGTCAGGTCACCTACTCACTGGGTAGTGTGCTGCACATCACCTCTTTTCCTCATGTAAGTTCAGACTGGGTTTAAATAAGTTCCTGTTTGTTGCAGTGAGGCTGCTGTAAAACTCGGCCCCTGTGCCTTGTGTGTAGTCAGCACTCACCTTCCTGCTGCTGCACAAGCTCCCAATGGGGTTTGTTTAGCAGCAGGGCTGACTCAATGGCTTTGGCCCCCAGCCCCATAATTTAGTGTTGCCTCAGATGTGGGGCTGGTTTTGTTCCTGGGCAAATGCCTCTTCGTATGGTGCGAGAGGCCGAAGGCGCTCTGGGCACGAAGGAGCTATGCAGTGTTGCTCTTTGTGTCCTCTGAGGCAGGAGCAGCTGACCCTGGGCTCTGGGCAGAGCTGGCACAGCCTTGCATGCCACATTCTGTCTGGAAAGCATCTGCCAGGGGCTCTTTGCAGTTCTCCTCCAACAGCCCTGCTGAGAGCCCTGTTGTGACTCAGGAACAGGTTCACTCAGGCAGTGCAGTAGCCTTGTTGGCTTCCCAAATGTAGTGCCTGAGAAACAAAATCGGTGGCTCTGTTGCTGCCTCTTTATTTCCAGCCTTTGTGGTAGCAAAGGACAGACCTCAGCAGAGGACTTGGTCTCCATTTTTGCCTACTATGTTCCTAATGGGCACAAGTCCAGCACAGTAAAAGTGTCATCTTGTGGATCCTTGCACTCACATGGTCATTATCTTCTGTGGGAAAGGTGTATGGGGTCTGGAGTATTTCCAATAGTTGTCGCTTTGACTCATTTTCAACAAAAGACCCCCAGTTCTGGGGAAAAAAACCAGCTCAGCATCCCTTTAATCTGCTTTGGTGTCTGTAAGTGTGCCTCCTGCAGGACATGAATGCAGAGTCCTGCTTGGTTTTGCCACTTGTGACAACTCCCTGAAATCTTCCTGATGGGTTGTGCTCCCCTCTGCCATTGGGTCTTTTTCCAGGTTGTCCGTGGTGGTTGGACAAGCACTGATGCTGCCAAGTGTGTCTGAGTGGGGCGCTGCAGTGTTTGCAGCATCGATGGATGGGCATGCTCCTTTCCCTCTCATTCTCAGGAGCTCTTTGCGGAGTTTGGGACCTTGAAGAAGGCAGCTGTGCACTATGACAGATCTGGTCGCAGTCTAGGAACGGCAGACGTGCATTTCGAGAGAAAGGCTGATGCGCTGAAGGCGATGAAGCAGTACAACGGAGTCCCCTTGGATGGTGAGTCTGCGTGGCCCATCTCCACAGCCTGTTTCCATAGCTGGAGTGGAGCACCCTGCACATCCGTGTCCCTCCCCATGTCCCTCTTGCACGCCCGTGTCGCTGCCTCCCGCCGGGGGTCCCGCGGACTCAGGCTGCTCTCCCTTCCCTCAGGGCGCCCCATGAACATCCAGCTGGTGACGTCACAGATCGACACGCAGCGGAGACCAGCACAGAGGTGGGGGAACCCCGACCTGAGCAGTGGGGTGGGAAGGTGTAGGACCCCTCCCTGGTGGGGAATGTGGGTCCTGTTTGGGTTCACTGAAGGTACTAAAACAGTTGCTTTTAAAACTTACAGTGTAAACAGAGGTGGCATGACCAGAAACCGCGGGGTCTCGGGGGGATTTGGAGGTGGAGGCAACAGGCGAGGGACTCGTGGTGGGAACAGAGGGAGAGGCAGAGGAGCTGGAAGAACTTCCAAACAGCAGCTCTCTGCAGAAGAACTAGATGCACAGCTGGATGCTTACAATGCCAGGGTAAGTGCTGCTTGGGCATGGTCATGGGCTCCCCACAGCATCTCATCCTGGAAAGCACTGGCAGTCTGGAACTGGCAGGAGAGGGAAAGCATTTTCCAGGTCCTTGGACTGAAGCAGTCTCTCTCTGAAGCTGAGCAGTGCCCTGGCTTGGGCCCCAGCTTTGCTTTCCAGACACTTTGTCACCTGTTCTTAATGGCTGAGGAGCAGCCTCCACTCTTGCCAGGCTCTGAGGCTGGAACAGACACTGCGAGCAGCAGCTGCAGAACAAAACTCACAGAGCTGATAGGTTGCAGGAATGAGAAAACAGAAAGGGAAGGCTGCAGAAATGAGAAAACAGAAAGGGAAGTCTTGTGGAAGAACTGTGTGGTGTGCTGCTGGGGGAAGGGTGTAATGTTGGTGGCAGAAATGAGCCCCATCCTGGGGAGCCATGGGCAGGTTGCAGCTGTACGTGGAACTTGCTCGGCCTGTGCTGTAGCTGGGTCGGGATCCCAACAAAACTGAGGCCACAAGGACACCATGACAGCGGAGTTGGTGGTTCAGGACTGGGATACATCAGGGCAAGAGTGTGGAAGAAATGGGATGAGCAGGATTCTAGAAGAAGCCTTGGGGCAGTGTAGGGGTGTGGTCTGCTGTCCTGCTCAGCACAGTGTGCTGTGGCTTGGACCTGCCTGTCCCTGTCCCCCAGTGCTTGGGAGCTCATCAGGGCCAGGCTGCCTGCAATGAAGTGGGTGGGTTTGGGTGCAGGGGGGTGCTGCAAGGTGCCAGGGCTGCTGTGAGGCACATGGTGACACTTCCTCCCTTCTCTTCCAGATGGACACCAGCTAAAGCGGCAGCAGTGGACACAGGGAAGGACTCCAGTCTTGCTCCACACTCCCGGCAGGGGCTGCAGCTGTGGCTACTACTACCGAGGATGGGATTTGTTTTACTTTTACGTTCTGGGATAGGTTTTAACTCCTGTAAAGGTTTTTTTTAATTCTCAGCAGACCTGTTTTGTACCGAGTTATTTTTGGGATAAATTTTTCTGGTTGCCTGTTGGGCCAAGGTGGCTTTTTCACCTTTGCCGTAATAAAATAGAACCATGTCTAGAGCTGTGGCTGGTGCCTTGCTGTGCTGGACCCCGCGTCCTGTCCCACCCCCACACATACCGTGATGCTCTCTGCTACTCTGCCGTGTACTTGTCCCTCCCTGTCGGTCCCGGTCCCGTCCTGCCCCGCTGGTACGTTCTTGGACCGTTCTCCCGGTCCCGGTCCTTCTCTGCCCCGCCCTGCCGGTCCTGCCCCGCTCCGCCTCGGTCCCGCCCATCCGCTCCGTTCCGCCCCGCCCGTGCGCGTCCCCCAGGCCAATCCGCGCGCGGTCCGCGGCCGGAAGCGCGGCGGCGGCGCGGCCGCGAGTAACGGGAAGTGCCGGGCGTGTCCCGGAAGTGCGGGGGCGCGCGGGGCCTGGGCGGATCCGCGGCGTTGGCAGCGCAGCGCGAGCGAGCGAGCCCGGTACGGCGGGAGCGGCGGGAGCGGCGGGCGCGGCGGGCGGGGGGTGCGGCGCGGCGGAAAGGGCTGGGCCGGGGGCGTCGCGATGGCTCCGGGCCGCGGGAAGGGCCGGGCGCGGCCCAGGGGCGGGCGCGGGGTCCCGGGTGCCCTTGCGCGACCTTCCGAAGGCTGGCGGAGCCGCTGCCCCCGGTGGGGCCGTCCCGGAGCGGAGTGCGTGGGGCGAGGGCGGAGCGCGGAGCGCGGGCGGCCCCCGTTCCCCTGGGGGGCTGGGGCACCTCCCGGTGGGCTTGGCCCGGTGCTCGGGTTGAGGGGCGGTGGAGGGGATCACCGGGCCCCTCACGTCCCGGGATCGGCGGTGCCTCTGGCGCGTACGGGTTGTCCATAAATGGCCGCTCGCTACGGAATGAGGAACTGGGGGACACTGTACCGGAGTCGGGCTGCTCCGTGTCAAGGCAGGGCCCTTCCACCCCGCGGGCCGGGTGCGCTTCGAGCCCCGGCCGGGGGTTTGCACAGGAGCCGAGGTTCCTGCGCTCCTCTGCCAGCATGACTCCACCGGGAGCAGCGGCGAATTCCCGAGACCCGTTACCGTCGTTTGTTTGTGGTTAGAAAAGTCCCCGGCCGCGTTTCTTGCTCCGCTTGTCCGAGCATTTTTCCAGTGTGGAAGATCTTATTCCATGACTGCAGAGTGGGGACTGTTTCACTGGTGTGGGTTCGGCTGCTGACACACACAGGTGGGTCACAGGCCTGGCTCCAGGTACCCATGGTGCTGGTTTTCATCCCTGGTGCAGCACTGCTAGCAGCCTTTATGCTTCTAGAGTTGTGCCTGGCTCTGCACAGTTCCCCCGTGCAGGTGAACGACAGGTCAGGGATATTAATGAACAAAAACAAACAAAAAAAATCTTCCATCCTCAGACAGCTGAGTCCTCACTGGGCAGTAGTGTGTCCTCCTGTTCCCCGTGTCCTTCCTGCCTGGGGCTGTGGGACAGCCGAGGGGATCAGGTGGGGTGAGAATTCCCTCAGATGCTCTTACAAAGTGACTGGTGCAGCGGTGGTACCTGGATGTGCCCTGCCAGCACCCGGCCTCAGGAAGTGTCAGCTAGGCTCCTGTCCCTTCTGTGCTACCGGTGTCCCCCCTGTCCCCTGTGCTGCCCTGGGAACATCTGAGCTGTCCGTGTGGAACACGGAACACGACCAGGCCGGGTCGGGCTGTCTGGCTCCTCGTCCTGGCAGAGCAGACTGGGACAGGGCCCTGTAGAAACACTTATTGCTCTGGTCACATTCCAGCCAAGTTCCCCGGGTGGCTGTGCAGACTTTCCCTGTGTGCGGGAAGAAGGAAGGGTGGGGACTGCTGGAGCTGGCACTGCTGCGTCCACGGCTGCCACTGAGGCCTGATGGATGTCGGAAGCTGATTAGCTCATCTGAAGATACTGACTAATGCTGGGTTTGCTGCTGCCATGGGATTGAGATTCTGGGGTATGAAGTCAATGGTTCCCACTATCCGCTTGGACACAAGCAGGGATATTCCCGCTGGTGATTCTGCCTGGCAGGAGGTGGGGCTCTGCGTTAGCTGCTGCAGCTGCTCTGTCCCGCACAAAACATGCAGAGAATCCGGAAGAAACTGCTGGTTTGAGGGAGGAGTGAAGGCAGAGTGAATTCCCAGATGGGGATTCAGCCTCCTGCTGCCTTCTACAGGCTGCTGTGATCCTGAGGATCTGCAGGAAGCCATGGTCTGTTTCGGAAGATCCAGGAGCCCTCCTATACTCTGTTTCCAGCAGAGGCTGGGGTCCCTTCCTGCAGCCGTGGCAGTTCCCGGGGGGCTGTGCTGTTCCACGGAGCAGTGGGATCCCCAGGATCTGCGGGTAAGCTGATAGGAAAGGTGAGGGCTGTTTCCCCAGAGCCAAGCCTGCAGTACTGACTGGAATCACGCTGGTTCTAGTCTCCAGGGGTGTTTTCAGTCCTGATGGGCTCCTGTCACCTTAGAAATCGGGGTTGGGGTGGGTTGTGATTAATCTGTGTGGTGGTATGCATGATTCTTCAGCTCTGGATCACAGAAGTCAGTGTGGAACACAGGAACGTGACCAAAGAGCTGGGGATTTGGGTTTTTGGTTGGTTTGGGCTTTCTTCTGTGCCCTGTGTGCTAAATACTAGTTTCAGGGGTTCCTCATGGGTCTGGTGGAGAGATGGGGCTAGTGATGTGTGGGAGGAAACTGTCACCACGTGTGTTACACTGGAGCAGAAGCTCTATGCTGACACCAAACTAGTGCATTTCCAAATTGCTTAGGAGAGGATTCTGGATCTTGGACGTGAGCAGCTGCTGGCAGTCAGGGCTGTGAATGCCAAGGCTGTTTCCAGTCAGTGCAGCTGTCTCCCATCCATGTGAGCTATGCTGGCACTGGAGCTCTTGTTCACAGAGCACTGTCTCCAAGAGTTAAAGGTGCTGGAGCAGAGGTTGCCTCATGGCTCCTGCTGTCACTGATCTGGCTGTTTCTGAGAGATTTTGTCTCTGCTTGGTCTGAAAATTGGAAGGTTGAGGGTGCCTGTGGATGCTCATGCACAAAAGTGTACCCACCACTGCTGGAGATAGGTATGTGGATGCTAGTGGATCCTCTGCCATGTGTGTGATTAGTGTGTTGTCACAGAAGGCCCAGTCACAGAATTTGGGAGTCACCACAAGTTTGGGACTTCGGTTCTATAAAGCTGAAATTTTGTCACTTCCACTCCTGGAAGCTGCAGATATCCTCAGAGCAAGGTGTGAGAGTTAGAATGAACTGCGGGCCATGGGAGGTATAATCTAGCCCAGAGGCGAGCCAAAGGATGTGAGGAGGGGATTTGGCAGGATGCAGCGAGGAGATGGAGCAGTGCAGGTTGTGTGAGTGAGTGTTTGTTTGCTCGGCGCTTCTGGGGGTCCTCAAGCCTGGCAGCTGTTTGGGAGAAGCTGGGTTTGATATGGAGACACTGGCATGAAATCTCATCAGTTGTTCATCTGTAACATGCGACTAAATGTCCTTCTGAAGAAAAATTTCCACATCATTCAGCGCGAAGACGTTGGAGGATGCCGTGTGGAAGGGCCAGCTGTTTGCTGTGCAGGTACAGCAGGAAAAGCTCCTGGCACAGATGCCTGTGGTATAGCCTCAGTGCCTTTCTAAAGCTGTGCTGAAGTATTCTGAGTCTTTAGAGTCCAAGTTGATATTTGCCATAGGATAACCCTTCAGACAACGTGTCCTGTGGAACACTGAGAATTTCTCAATGTGTCATTGGCTTTTACTGAGGATTTTAATGGAGTGTTGGCATCACCTTTGCCCAGCCCTTGGTGCAGCTGGGCATTTCCTGGGCAGAGTCCTGAGCAGCTGAGCCAGTCTCCACATCTTGCCCGTTCCCCTGGTTGTGTGTGCCACAGATCCTTGCAAAGGGCTGAGCCAGGTGTCTCATCCCACTCTGCCAAGGCACCTGACACAGAGCACTGACCTGAGTTACAAAACGTGAGCACCAGATCCCAGCAGAGGCTCCTGGCATTCATGCCAGTGGTGAGACAGAGGCCTATTCTTAGCTGGAATCCTGTTGTGGAGAGCAGAACTGGGTTTACTCTGGGCTCTACTTTATTCCAGTTGGAAGCCTCACCTGGTTGATCTTGTGTCTTCCCTATGGCTTTGGGTCTTTACATTAGAAACAAAGCACTGAGGTTGAATTTTTTTTCTTGCCTGGGCCTCTGCGGGCTGAAGATGAGACCTGGCCTCTGGGGGGCTCTGCAGGAGGCCCTTGGCAGGGTTTGTCTCCCAGGGGTTAGGTAGCATGAAGGGCCCCAGTGAGAGTGGGAGCAGTTCTGGGGAACCCTGCTGCTGGTGTGGTTGGTCAGGGCAGTCACACCTCTCCTCTCTACTTCAGTGCAGGTCACGTGTGTGAGGATGGCGGAGCAGGAGCCAACGGCAGAGCAGCTGGCCCAGATTGCAGCCGAGAATGAGGAGGATGAACACTCTGTCAACTATAAGCCACCTGCCCAGAAGAGCATCCAGGAGATCCAGGAGCTGGACAAGGATGATGAGAGCCTGCGCAAGTACAAAGAGGCACTGCTGGGCGCCGTCACCGTGAGTGCAGGTGAGCCCTGGGATGTGTTGGTCCCTCCCTTCTGGCCTTGCCTCTGCTCTCACCTGGGAGCTGTTCTCCCAGCTCTGTGTTGGGCAGGAGCACAGCCCAGAGCACAAAGCTGTGTCTCTGCTCCTCCATGCCCATGGCTGGCCTGCAGTGTAGGGCTCAGGGACTGAAGGGTGGGGCTGGCACTCTGCCTTTGTAGAGGACTGTGGGCTGTGCAATTGAAGCCCTGACCCTTAGAGAGGCTGCTTTTGCTGGTTTTCATGCTCTTTCAAGAAGTTCCCTGGAAGGAAAAGCAGATGTGTTGACCAGTGTTGGGGATGAGTGTTCAACACCTTTTTCTCTTGTCTCTAGATCCCAATGCTCCAAATGTGGTGGTGACCAAACTGACCTTGGTCTGCACTACTGCTCCAGGCCCCCTGGAACTGGACCTGACAGGTGAGTTGGGAGGGAATTCCAGCCCTGCTCCTGGGCAGAGTCAGCAGGAGCACTGCTGGCAAGGTGGGTGAACCTTCTTATGTCAGAAGTGCTGGAGGCAGAGCACAGTGGTTGGGCCCCAGTGGATTCTGTACCTGGAGCCAGCAGCAATTCTGTGATACCTGGGTGTTTTGTAGAGGTGTGAGGGGCCAGATGGGGCAGGCAGATTCTTCCAGCCTGCACAGAGACATTCATGGCAGCTTTGAAATGGTGACAGCTTTGGGGCACACTCTGCAAAGAAACAGTTTGGAATTAATTGCATGGTTGTGCTACAGTGTCCTGTTGCAGGGCATTGTTTGCCTGGCTCTGGCAGCATAGAGGGCCACGCATCTAGAGTCATTCCCTGCTCCTGCAGCTCCTGCCCCAGCTACCTCATGCCACGGAAATTCACCCCAGAGCACAGCACAGCACAAAGGAGCTCTGAGCAACCCTCTCCCATCTCTGTAGGTGATCTGGAAAGCTACAAGAAGCAAGCATTTGTGCTGAAGGAGGGCGTGGAATACCGGATAAAAATCTCCTTTAGGGTAAGGATTCCGATCTGGAAACAGAATGGATGGAACACCAGACTGCTGTGGTCCTGGCTTGGGGAGTCCTGTGCCCTGAAAGTGGGGCTGTGCTGAAGGAATGGGCTCTTCCTGCAGGTGGGGTGGGCAGTGTGAATGGAGTCCTGCTCAGTCCCTGCTCCTCTCTCTGTAGGTAAACAGGGAAATTGTGTCAGGATTGAAGTACATCCAGCACACGTTCCGGAAAGGCGTGAAAAGTAAGTGCTTCTCTGTGACTTGGTGCTGCTGTGTGTGAGTGAGGGCCTCCTGCTCATCTTGCTGCTCTGACAGCGGCTGCCCAGCAGCTCCTCATGGGAGGGGACAGTCCTCAGTGCCACTGGGCCCGTGGAGCTCTGCAGAGGCTCCTGGGCCTGCAGTGGTGGGGCAGCCTGTGGTCCTGGCTACACAGCATGTGAACCCAATCCCCTCCCCGAGCACATTTCCCCCCTGATCTTGGCAGGAAGGAGGTCACAGCTGACAGCATTGCTAGCGCTTCAAGGTCACTCCCCACAGGAGGGGCCCATTCCTGGCGGGGAGGGAGCTCTGAACTGGGCGAGATTCCTATTGTTAGAGCTGCTGCTCTACAGATTGTTGTAACAGTAACAGACCTTCCGTTTGCTTTAGCCTTGCCCCAGATGCAGGGGAGATTCCTGAACAGCCTCCACACACCTCTTTTTGTCCTTTCAGTTGACAAGACCGAATACATGGTTGGGAGCTATGGCCCCCGAGCAGAGGAGTACGAGTTTCTGACCCCCATGGAAGAGGCCCCAAAGGGCATGCTGGCCCGGGGCAGCTACAACATCAAATCCAAGTTCACAGATGATGATAAGACTGACCACCTGTCCTGGGAGTGGAACCTGACTATCAAGAAGGATTGGAAGGACTAGCCCTTCCTGAGGCCAAACCCCAGAGAGCCGTGAATCAGACAGTGGCTACCGTAGAATTCCCCCCCTGTACCAAAGTGCTGACATTGGAACCCTCTTACCTGTCACCCCCATTATCATTTGACCAGAGAGCTCAGTTTTTTATGTGCCCCTTCCCCAGAGAATTGCTGAGTGCATTGACCAAACCATGCTGTCTGCATCTGGTCTCCAGCTGCCCGTCCTGGGGCTGTGCTGCCCCAGCACTGAGGGAAGTGCCCACTCCCTTGCCAGGCCCTTCCTTGCTCCCCATCTTCCTTTATCTAGGAGGTGCCAAAGGGGAGGAACCCCTGTTAGGATCCTGTGCTTGGCTTTCCTGCGCACAGCTCAGGGTAGCTACTGCCTCCAAGTAGCTGAAGAATTTTGGTGCCAGGCAGCTGTCAAATCAGTTTATTGGCTCAACTGTTGTCTGCCTGCCCTTTCCACCCCGTCAGTGTCCTGGGCAGCTTCATTTGTGGATGTTCCCTGTAACCATGATGCCTTAAATGTGTAACATGTATCCTCTAGGGAGGGGGTCCTGCCCGGTTACACTTTTTAAACGCCACCTGCCCTCCCCATCTGTTGGCATGGGCTCAGCTTGGTCATGCCCCTCATGTGTTATTAGGAAAGATTCACAATTTCCCACTTCACTGCTGGTCCGTTCCTCACCTGAGACAGGACATCTCCAGAGGGGAGAGGGTGTGACATCTGGGTGATGCCTGGCTGCCCTTCCTGGTGTCCCAAGCACTGGCCTGGCTGGACCCCAGCCTTGCCTGCGCAGAGCCCCGAGCTCTCTGGGTGCCTCTGTGGCACAGAGGGGGCTGAAGGGCAGGGCAGTGCAGGGGTCACCAATGTTGCCATCACCTCGCACTTCTCATTGCAGCCCAGGTAGCTGCAAAGCACTGAAATTCCAGGACAGCACCTGCCGTCCTGGCTGTTTTGGGCTGAGGATGGACAAGTCTGTCTCTGCAGCTGCTCCTCATGCGATCAACAAAGAGCTTGCGATGGACAAGTGTTCCGAAGCGGTTAATGCCTTATGTATCTGTTCTGCCTTCAGAATCTGTGCCTGGCCTGTCAGTAGTTACTGCCTTGACACTTGGCCCCCCCCCCCCCCCCCGTGCCTGTTGCAGGCCTGCGGCATGCCAGCCTCCATGCTTGGCTGCACAGCTGCACCTCTTGGGGCAAGGAAGCCCCAGGGGCCCCCTGCAAGACCGGGGGGGGCTGGGCAGGCATGCGCCACCTCTGCAGCCCTCCGATTTGGATCTACCACATTGAGGTTAGAACTGGGACCAAGTACATGTGGCTTTCTCATAGCTACATCTTTGCCTCTAACTCCCCTCACCCTGCCCCTAGAGAGTTTTTTGTTAATTTGATTTGGTGTGTATTGTCTGTAAGTCCTAGACCCAGGTTAACAGGTTTGGAATCATCGTCTGCTTCTCCTTTTATGACAGTTAAATAAAATCTTTGAACTGACAGTGTAATGTCCATGCTGCATTGTCAGCATGAAGTAGCTGAATGGGATTTCTGCAAACACTTAGGGTGGGAGAAGACCAGGATCTCTGGGCTTGCTAGAATGTGAAATGGGATCTGGGACAGCCCTTCCCAGAGGAGAAGGCCCGTGGCAGTAGGTGTGCAGGATCTGTCCCTTGCTGTTTGCCCACAGTGTGAGGGGTTGGAGTGTGTGGGGCAGTGGAAACAGGGATTTCCAAGTGGGGGTCTCTTGCCAGCAGAGGAACAGGCAGGCTCTGAACCCACAGTGCAAATGCTCCAGCTGCACACACAAAGGGAAATTCCTGTGCAGTCACAGGAATGAGGGAGGCGATCACAGAACACAATCCAGGAGAGGCAGATGATAAGAGCCTGCGGATGTTTACAGAGCATGTGGCATGTTTGTGTTAAGGGTAAGGAAAGCGTAGCCATGAAAAGCTCTTTACAGAATCCATGGTGTGGGAGAACCTGCAGGAGGGGGCTCAGCTCTCTTCCTGGTCAAAGGCTCACGAAGGCAACTGAGAACTCTATAGGCTCCCTCTTGTATTTGGAGCTTACAGCACAGGTCCCTTCCTTGGGCCTTGGTAAACTGCTAAAGGGGATGATGAAACTTGGAAAGAACAAGGGCTGAAGGCAAGAGTCTGGGCTAGGCAGGAGCTGGCATGTGGCCAGTGCCCACTCCAGCCGGCACATGCCACTTATGCTGCTTGCTATGGAGAGCAGTGCCCAGCTGTGACCTCCCAGCCCTCTGCACAGTGTGGGACCATGGAGGACAGCGTGGGGATGGGAGCAGGGAACACGCCTTACTCTCAGTTGTGTCAGTTAGATGCATCCCAGATGTGCCTGATGGCGTGAAAAAAACCCCCTGTGCTGGTTCCCAACAGCCGCTCTGCGGTACCCAGCTGATGCAACCCCGACACTTAGGCAAGAGTTTCCACACCCAGGGTGTGGAGGCTTCTGTTAGACCGTTTTACCATGGTCGGAGGCCTGGACGGGCAGGACAGCTGTGTTATACTCCAACTCTGGGGATTCTCTGCCTCTGTTGTCTGGCACATCTTCCTCCTGCGGGGTGACAGCTGGGCTAAGGCAGCAGCTGATTCCCTCCCTACCAGACCAACGTGTCTATGCCTGCCCGACCCTGGGTGGCCGCCATGCCCTCACCGTGTGCTCAGCTTTACCTTCCAAAACTTCGCTGGACTCGCCCCGGGCCTGACAAAAACGTCTGGTTCAGTACGGGCCGCAGCTCCGGAACAGTCAACAGCCGCTCGGGGCAGTCGGATTGTCTTCGGGGAACCGGTGAGCGCCTCGCTCCCTGCGCCACTGGCCCAGGGCACCGGGCGCGGCCCCTTGCCTAGAGCAAAGAGCGGCGGCTTTGCAGCAGCCCCGAGCTGGCAGTGCCCGGGGCGCGGCCGGAGCCCGGAGTTTGCCCCGCTGCAGCACAGTCGGGTGACACACAGTGCGCAGGAGCTGCCCTGTGCCGTGTACCCTGTACCGCTACCCTAGCACGGGCAGCGCACACCAGCAGCAGTCGGGAGCCTCGGCAGTACCAGGGCAGCGCAGGCAGACCCGAGCGAGGGGATTTTCCCCCGCCACGGTCAGTAGACTCCTGTCCGCCAGGTTTCTCCTCCACAAGCTCCGCGTGCTCTAGAGCCTCAGCGGGCCCTGCGCGGCCTGGGGGGCACGAAGAGCCCCCGCGCTGGTGCCTTCTACTGAGGGCGTGTGTGCTGAGAGGCCCCGCGGGGCCGCCAGCCCCGCCTGACCTCGCCCGGCCCATCTCCGTGACTGGCGAGCTTGCAGCAAAGCGAAACGGGACCATCCCAAGCTGCAGCCGGACCCGTGCCCGGCCCGGTCGGAGCCCTGCGCGGGTCACAGACAGGGTCGGGGGGTAGCACTGCCGGAGCGGCCCCGAGCGCCGGGCGGGGCCTGAAGGGAGGCCGTTTACGAGGGGACGGGGAACGGACGGGGCCGACTAGCAGCAAACGGCGGCAGGCCGGCCTCGCGCGCCAGGCTGGTCACGTGGTACGCGCGGCCCAGTCAGGATCCACCACGCGCTCGTGGCCGTGCGCACGCGCAGTTGCGCCCGGCGGCGCTTCCCGAGTGCCACGTTCGAGGGCAGGGGCCGCGGGAGACGGCGGTGCCGACCAATCGCGAGCGGCACGGCGAGGAAAGGGACCAATCGCGACCTGCTGGAGGCGAGCGGGGCCGGCGGCCAACCCGAGGCGGCGGGTGAGGGGCGTGCCCGGACCGCCAGCCAATGGAAGGTAGGCGGTGGCCGGGGCAGCGGCACCGGCCAATGGCAGGCGGGCGGCGCGACCAATAGCGCACGGCAGCGGCCGGCAGGGGCGGGTCTATAAAAGGGAGGCGGTGCCGCGACCGCGCGCTCGTCCCAGCTCGTCCCGAACGCCGCCATCAGCCATGGCGGAGCTGCGCTCTCTGCTGCCGCTGCTCTGCTCGGCCCTGCTGCTGCTGCCCGCTCGCGCCGCCGCGGAGGAGGAGGATGGCGTCCTGGTGCTGCGCGCCAACTCCTTCGAGCAGGCGCTGGCCGAGCACCGATACCTGCTCGTCGAGTTCTGTGAGCGCGACGGGGCCGGGCCGGGGGGAACGGGCGGGCGGGGACCGAGGGCGCGGCTGGGGGACGGAAGGGTCGGGCCGGGGAGAGGCGCTGAGGAACGGGCTCACCCGGGCGGGTGTGGGGCTGGACTGGGGCACGGGGTCTGCCCCGGCCCGCCCCCCGCCCCGGGACTCCGTGAGTCCAGGCGGGCCGCGGTCCGCCCGGGAGTGGAGTCGGGGAGGCCCGGCCGGCGCTGACGCCCCATCCCGCAGACGCCCCGTGGTGCGGGCACTGCAAAGCGCTGGCGCCCGAGTACGCGAAGGCGGCGGCGAAGCTGAAGGCGGAGGGCTCGGAAATCCGGCTGGCCAAGGTGGACGCCACGGAGGAGTCGGAGCTGGCGCAGCAGTTCGGCGTACGCGGGTATCCCACCATCAAGTTCTTCAAGAACGGCGACAAAGCTGCGCCCAAGGAGTACACGGGTGAGGACGGACAGGACACAGGTGAACCGGGTCTGGATGTGCCGCCAGGGTGCAGAGGGCAGCAACGTGGCGCTGGGTCCCAGCACAGGGCCCCATGCTGGAGCTGCACTCCTGTGCCTGGACAAGGTCCACTGTGACAGCGACCTGGGAATGGTGCTCGGTCCATGGGGAGTAGGCCAACCTGTTGGCCTTAATGGCCTCCTTCTGGAGAGATCCCGAAGGTCAGCTAGAGTGCAGGAAGCTGCTTTTGTGTAGGAAAGCAAAGTGACTTCAGCTTGGTTTGTTGTATGGCTAGACTTGACTCAAGTGCTGTACCCAGAACTAGAAATGTGCCTGGGCTGTTGGGTGAGGGGGCAAAAACGGGGTGTGAGAGAGCTGCAAGGAAGGCCACGACAGAATTCAGCTAAGCCAGGCCACACAGTGCTGGTAACAGAGGGTAACATCCAGAATAAAGATCCTGGAAGGAAAAGGTGCTGTAATAACATAAGTAATAGTGAGGAATTGCTGCATTGCTGGTCAAAGTTTAAGGCCGGTGCAGTAGGTGAGAGAAGAATGGATTCCTGGGAGCCCCTTGTACCTTGACTTATCAATTAGGGATTAGCTTAATTACACCATGAGTGAAAGGGAGTTGCGTAAATGATACCTTGAGTCTTGCTGATCTCTTGACCAGCTGCTGAAAGGTCTTCTCTCTCAAAGCTTGAGGTGTTTTGTGGTCTTGGACTTCCTTGGTGGGGAAAGTGACTCCTTCTTATCTCCTGTAGCTGGCAGGGAAGCAGATGACATCGTCAGCTGGCTGAAGAAGCGCACAGGCCCAGCTGCTGCCACCCTGACTGATGTGGCTGCTGCAGAGGCACTGGTGGACTCCAGTGAAGTGGTGGTGATTGGTTTCTTCAAGGTAGCGTGTTTCCACTGGAGATGTTCTTGTGTGTGTCTAGGGTCTTCTCTGCTTCCTCATGGCTGGCGAAAGCTTTGTACCTTATGCAGTACTTGCTGCCTTGCCTTACTTATCTTCCAGTTCTTTGGGCTGAGCCCTGGGATGTGAATGCTTCAGGTGATGTGGCCCCTCTGAGACATCTTTCTTTATTCTCCAGGATTTGACCTCAGAGGCAGCAAAGGAGTTCCTGCTGGCAGCAGAAGCTGTGGATGATATTCCTTTTGGGATTTCCTCCAGTGCTGATGTCTTCACCAAGTACCAGATTAGTAAGGACAGTGTCATCCTCTTCAAGAAGGTACTTGGCTGGTGCCAAGTCTGAGCACCACACTGGGATCTGCTGTCTCTTTCTTTTTCTTTAATTAGTCAAATTCCAGCAAGGTCAGCCCTGGATGAAACGGCAAAGGCCCCATGCTGTTAATGTAGCTGTTTTTGGGAGAGAGAGCAGAGCCTGTGGCCCCTTTGTGGCATGGGGGAGACTTGGGGACCTACTGTGTGCAGCTGTGTCAGTCTCCCAGGCCTGTGCTGTTCTTCCAGAGCTGCTGGGCTTCTTTGGGTGTGGTTGTTCCTTCACTCGGCTCCATGTTCCTCAGATCTCTGCAGTGCAGCAGTGGTCACACAGTCCTGGACAGGCCCAAGAGAACAGCAGATGAGCTGTCTGGCTGTTTGGTTGTGTCTTAGTATAGAGTTGCTTTTTGTTGCTCCCTGGTGTGTCCAAGAGCCGCTTTGTCTCACTGCTGTGGGTTCTGCAGTGCAGGGATTCCAGAGAAGCTCCTAAGAGGATTTGCAGTTCCAGCTGACTGGGCTGGGCCAGTAGATTATGTGCAGAGGGATGCTGACCACCTACAGAATCATAGCATACTATTGGAGGCATGAAAATCCCCATCACTGGGATGAATTTTCAAGTTTGAGCAGACAAGAAGAGGTTCTTCAAGCTTGGTGGTTCCTCACCCAGAGGTGCTGTGAGGCAGGACAGAGGTGTGAGACTTTGGGTTCAGACTTACTAAACTTGTAATTTCATCAATCATGACCCTGCCCAGCCTGACATAACACAAGACTTTTCTTTTTGTTCACCTGAAATAATTGTTTTATTCTGCTATACCTCTGACACTTTTTTTTTATGGCGATAGAAGCTTGTAGACTTAAATTCTGAGTCAGAGTCCCTCAGGTCAATGTGGCTGAGGAAATATCTGGCTAACGAGCTCAAAATGCATTGACAAAATGTGGGGGGGGGGGTGGGGGAGGGAGGAGTGTTTTGTTCTTGTCTCATTTGGTATTTGTGTGCTATTGTGAGTAGCTTTGTATGGCAGTTTTGTGTGCCCCACTCTGGGTAGGGCTGGGCTGGGCAGAACTCTGGGCCTGGCAGCCTTTCATGTGTCTTGGGAGCAGGAGGAACCAGGCTGGGACAGGACAGCAGCACTTGACTCTATGGAGGAAGCAGCCTAGAGCTGTCCAGCTATGTGGGTTCCTCCCTGTTCCTGTGCAATGGCATGGCAGTGCCATGGAGCTCTTGGATAGATCTACTCTAAACCAAGGAGAAAAGAAGCACCCACAGTAATCAAACACCAGGGCAGGAGAACTTGATGGCCTATTTTGGTTTTGGGCTTTGGCTCAATACCATTAGTTGGGTCTGAACTGAGAGGGTTTGGCTCATTGTTCTCTTACTCTGTGTGAGTTGTCCAGACTCACACAGGCACTCACAGCTGTCCTGATGGTGCTGAGGGAATCTGCAAAACTCCTTGAAGTGTTTGCAAAGTTATTTTCCAATCTTAAGTGTTTTCCTTGGCTTTTCCACTGAGACTGGTGTGCCTCCCCTAACAGAAGGTTATCCGAGTCCACACTCTGCCTTCTGTCAGCATCTTGAGTATGGTCTTGCCAGGACACTGCTGTGCCCTTCTGCACATCCTCCCTCTAACCTTGATTTGCCCTCTGCAGCTGTTCCTGTTTCAGGCTACCAGGGGGTTCTGGGATCCTGGTCAGGGATGATATGGGTGATGGCCCTGTAGAACAGGATGTGGCACCTCTGGTGTTATGTGCAACATGTGCTGCTGTCCCTAACAGAGTCTGGAATGAAGCCCCCAGACCTGAGGAAATCACTGTTTGCTGCAAGTCAGACATTCTCAGCAATGGCTGCAAGTGTCTACTCTGACCATTGATTGCTGCAGAGAAGCTGGAGGCAGCTGCTCAGGGTCCTTCTTGGTGACTTGCACCACCAAGGGTTTCACAGTGGTGCAGAGCAAGGCTGAGATCAAACCTGGCTGTTGTTGCTGCTTATCTTCTGGTGGGGGGTGATTTAAAGCTTTGCTGGCAAGAAGGATAAACACCTTGACCCAGATTTTATGTGGACATGGGGTAACCTTGCTGAGATGGAAGTCTGCTCTAAATGAGTGCAGCTGAGATCCCCTGGGGCAGTGATCGGTGTGAAGGCGTTGAGAGATTTGTGTGGGCTGCACAAGGGTTCTAATGAAGAATGTCTGTTCTTGCAGTTTGATGAAGGCCAGAACAACTTTGAAGGGGATCTCACAAAAGATAATCTGCTGAACTTCATCAAGTCTAATTCATTGCCTCTGGTCATAGAGTTCACTGAGCAGGTGGGTCTTTAGATATCTGACAAGGCCCTTCCCATGGCTGCTGCAAGAATATAGCAGAGGTTCAGTTGTAGATTCTAGGGTCATGTTTTATTGTGGAGCTGACAACAGGGGTATGGAGGAATGGGAAGGACACAGAATAAAAAAGGTTTGAGCTTGCTGTGCAGAATAGTCCTGCAGTACTGGAGTCTGCTATGCACTGGTCAGCATAGTGGAGTTAAACTAGCTTGGGTACTGATTTGCCTCTTTTCCAAAAATAAACTTTATTTTTTACTCCTCAGACTGCTCCTAAAATATTTGGAGGAGAGATCAAGACTCATATTCTGCTTTTCCTACCAAAAAGTGTGTCTGACTATCAAGGGAAGCTGGACAACTTCAAGAGTGCAGCTGGGAACTTCAAAGGGAAGGTGAGGTGGATTTCTTGGATCATGAGCTAAGATATCACCCACCTCCAGCAGAGAAGTGTGGCACTGTCTATCCATGGAGCAGTTGTGGAGGAGGACTTTATGCTGGCTCTCTCTTCTGGGACAGGGGGAGGAAAAGAACCAGTTCAGCTACACTTGGTGCGAGCGTGTGTGAAGTGTCAGCAGCCACAAGATACTCAGGTTCACCTCCTGCCTTTCATTTTTTTTCGTCCCAAGATCCTGTTCATCTTCATAGACAGTGACCACAGTGACAACCAGAGGATTTTGGAGTTCTTTGGCCTAAAGAAGGAAGAGTGCCCAGCTGTACGTCTGATCACCCTAGAGGAAGAAATGACCAAATACAAACCTGAGTCTGATGAACTCACAGCAGACAAGATCAAAGAGTTCTGTAACAAGTTCCTGGCAGGCAAGATCAAGGTGTGTGGATAAACAGTACTGATGGTGAACAAGGTAGCTGAGCAGGAACAGAAATGCCCTCTATGAGGGGCTGGAGAGCCAGCTGGAGAAGCGCCTCCATCTTCTGCAGGGAACATCCCATGGGCTTTGTGGTTAGGAATGAAAGGCAGAGCTGCTGGGGCCTGGAGGCTGTAGGAGAGCAAGCCAAGTAGAGGGACTTGGGCAGTTGTGCTCTCCCTGTGGGGATGGTACTGTTTACCTAGCTGCTCTTTCTGCCAGCAGTCTGTGGAAGGTGTGAATTCTGTGGCAAAGGGAAAAGAGCTGTCAGCTCCCATCTGCTGGAGGGGCCGTGGCTCACCCAGCAGTGGGGGTGCAGCAAAGCCCAGTCCTCTTGGAATGTCAGCTGTGCTGCTTCCCTCCTGCAGAGCTCTGCTGACATTCTCTGCACAACAGCACCTCCTATTACTGCTGGGTCAGGGTGGGAAGGAGACTCTGTGGGAGAAGAGGAAGTGACCAATTCATCTGGTTGCTTACAGTCTGTGACTGAGGCACCAGTGGGCTGGTGAAACATGGGTTTTCCAGGATATGTGATTGCATGTTCAGTCCAAGCAGCCACATAGCAAACTGTTGATTTGGATTTCACTTTTAATTCCAGCCCCACCTAATGAGTCAGGATCTTCCTGAAGACTGGGACAAGCACCCTGTCAAAGTTCTGGTTGGGAAAAACTTTGAAGAAGTTGCTTTTGATGAGAATAAGAATGTCTTTGTGGAGTTCTGTGAGTATCTTTCTACAGTTGATTCCAAGTAACTGGTGTGAAAGGATTGCCAAAACACTGCGTGACCAGGATTAGGGGAAAAGCCTTTTGCAGATTGGGCCCTAATAGCAGTGCCTTGGTTGCAAAGATGTGTGAGAACTGCCTGGTTGGGGAGGAGTGGTACCCCGTTAGATTGTTGGTGCAACTCTATCTCTTTAATTAACAGATGCCCCATGGTGTGGTCACTGCAAGCAGCTGGCCCCAATCTGGGACAAGCTGGGAGAAATCTACAGGGACCATGAAAACATTGTCATTGCCAAGATGGACTCGACGGCTAATGAAGTGGAGGCAGTGAAAATCCACAGCTTCCCCACACTCAAGTTCTTCCCTGCAGGCTCTGGCAGAAATGTAAGCGGGCAGCTGGGCTGGTGTGGCTGCGTAGCCAGGGAGCACGGGAATGCTCAGCTGCTTGCTTGAGTTGGACAAGACCTATGGGATGGGATCTGCATTCTGTTGGGATGGAACACAGCAAGTCTACAGGACACCCGAGACCCTCTGTGGGGTCTGGGCTGTAGGAAAGAGTTTGGGGGGCAGTGGGAAGTGGGAACGGGGAAAAGAGGGAGCATAGAGGACAGTGTGCTCATCTGCAGGCTATTCTTTCCTCGCAGTGATCTCTGAAGTCTAGTGGCTGAGCTGTTTTCCTTCGTCTCATATGGGTGAAGGTGAATTTTTAAATTCCCTTTTGCTTGGCATGTTCACTGTTGCTCAGAAAGAGAATCCTCCTCTCCAGGGGTGTAGGTCTGTAGTGCCCATAACCAGCCAGCATCCTTATGTTTTCCCTGTGTAGGTAATAGACTATAATGGGGAAAGGACACTAGAAGGCTTCAAAAAATTCCTGGAAAGCGGAGGTCAGGATGGGGCAGCAGCTGATGATGTGAGTAATGTGAATGAAGTACTCTGGGCCTTTGGAACATGGGTCAGATGTGGTTCTGTGGGTGAATCCTCAGTCCTAAATAAGATCCTGTTTTGTTACCTATCCGGAGAGCGTACTGCTGGTGAACGAAGTGTGATCAGTGTGATCTGTTCAGGTGCAGCTTGGCTGGCTTTGGGCCTGCAATGGGCTCCTTTTCTGGAGCACCCTGTGGGTGTACAGTAGCAGTGCTGGGGCACTCAGCCTGGAACAAGGCTGTGTGATTAATGCCACATACCTGTCTGTCTGCTTGGAAGCTCTCATCTGCTGGGGTGGGGAGGGTGTGGGGAGGCTATTACAGATGTACAGGTACCAGCATCCAGGGGTTCCTAATCCTTAGTGTCCTGAACCTGAAGCTCTTGATGGAAGTCTCTGGATGTTTTGTTAGCATGGCAGTAGAAAGCAGTGACCAGGTGAGGGCTGCTGCTCAGTGCTTGGTTCTGGATCTGCCTCATGTGCCAGAAACCAGGAGCTGTCTGTAACTTCCACAGGATCTGGAGGACCTGGAGATGGATGAAGAAACAGAACTTGAGGAAGGTGATGAGGATGAGCAGAAACTCCAAAAGGATGAATTGTAAAGAGAAGACTGATCTACATCACCCAAAAAATCAGACACTAAATTGGCTGCTGTGATGCAGCCCAGTGAGTCAGAAACCCATTAAGATTTAAAGCAGAAGGTAAATGACTGGAAATCCAGAGATTGGCTTCTAAAGTAACGCTTTACCCTCACTTGTCTGTACACTTACCTTTTCTTTCTTTTGGCTTTTGAAAAGGGAACTGTCACTAGGGAGCCAGCCCAGCCAGCTGGGCTCTTTTTTCTACTGTGATGTACTTTTTTGTACACAGCTTTTGTCTGAAGAACTCTGTTCTTCTGGGCAGCAGGAGGTTGTGAGGTGGTACCAGGAGTTCAGTGGCCTGACAATCTGGAGCTTTGCCACTAACATCTTCCAAGACAGCTTTTTTTCTCTTTTTCTTTCAAAACTAAAGCCCTTAATTGATTTCTGCACCTGGCAGGGTCCTTAACAGTGTCAGCTGTTCTTCCCTGGGGCTGGCCTTCAGTATATGTAGGGGCAGAGGGCTGATGGCTTCCTGGGGAAAGGTGTATGTGAAGGTGCTTCTCTTCATGCTAGCCGGATGTTTCCTTTCCCTTCTCCTTTAAGACTCATGGAGACAACTATTCCAAACTCCTGGAGGGGTGGAATACTGTGTGCACTGGCTGTGGCAGGCTCTGAGGGTGGAGGTGGCTGCTGGCTCACCAGCTGTGTTGACATCCTTTTGATCAAAGACAAGAGTTGCAATCCCTTTCCATGAATTATTTTGAGTGGGTTGACCCAGCAGGTGGGTGGTGGGGGAGGGCCTGATAAACAGATCAAACAGGACATTTGCAATTACTGGGGTTTGGGAATGTGACTGAGGGAGTGCCTCACAGGCCTGAGCTACATCAGGCTGGTTCTTAGCATTCTGCTACAATAACATTGGTACCGAATTTGATGGCCAAATAAAGTTGAGATTTTAATACTATTATGTCTCTTCATCTTTATCAGAGTGTAGAATATTTGACCCTACCCTTGAAGGGGGGGAGATCAGAGTTTGTAGGGTGACTCTCAAGGGACTCTGCTGCAATGGGGTGCGTGTCACTTTCTCCATGTAATTTGTAAAGGAGAACATTCCAATGCTGGTGTCCTGCCCAGATTGCATGAGCTTATGCAGGTGCTCTGTTGGGCGTGAGCGGGCCGTGGTTTGGCTCTGAGAGGGTGCAGCCCCTCAGCCAGCTGGCTGGGCTGAGCAGGGAGTCAGGGCACGCCAGGGCTGCTGTGGCTCTTCTAGTCAGGCTCACATGACCCCGTGAGCCACGCTGCTATTTCCAAACCTGCTGCTTGCTGCTGAAGGTATTTTGGTTAGAAAATATGCTATAAATGTCACAGGGAGGGCACAGTGAGGCTAGAGGACAACTGGGGGCACCTCTGCACCTCTCAGCGAGTGGGATGTGTGCTGGATCAGTGGCACAGGGGTGCTGGACAACACCTATCTCTGTCTCCAGCTCCAGCTTTTTCCTGCTGTGCCCTGGGAGCTGAGCCCCAGCACAGTCCTGATGTGGTGTTCCATGCTTTGGGCACAGCAGCACCAGGGCTGAGGCTGAGCAGGCACCCACTCACCAACGGATCAGGAAGGATTGTCCCTGATAGAACAGCGGCCAGGTGTACCTGCAATTACATGGCGAGGATCTCTGAAGACATCTCCCTCCAGGGCTGTGCCCTCACATGACTGAAGGTGGGCAGTGGCCACTTCTGCACCCCAACAAACCCAGCCATGCTGGTGGCTGGGCTGGTTGGTGACAGCTGCCTTGTCTTTTGGCGTGGGGAAGAAGGGAATCTCACTAGTAAATTCACTAGTAAAGTTCCACTGAAATATGGCGTCTAGAATTTGACTCAAATAGGTCCATTTTGTACAGCCAGCTGAACTGTGACCAAGCAGTGCAGTGGTTCTCTGTTCCTGGGCAAACACCCACTATGCTCAGCTTAGAGGAGGTGCCTCTCCTAGCCCAAGGCTCTCTGTGGCAGAGCAGGAGCTTAGCCATCTGATGTCCATGCCTAATTGCTGTTCCAAGAAAGGCTGGAAGTGTTCTGTTCCCAGCACTAAGCTTGGATGCCCTGTGCTGTGTTCAGGCTCATCTAACCAGAAGCAGATGCTTGGCCCAGAGATCGATGCACTTGGCAGCAGATAAACAAATGCAGGAGTTCCAAGGTGTGTGGCTGGCTGTGCTGCTTGAGCTGGGGCAAGGGTCTGCAGCAGGAGGGGGCAGTGACATCTCTGACTCCTAAAGCAGCATAAGGATTTTTTCAACACACCTGCCTGTACAATCCCCATCAACATGACAGAGCACAAAATGCTTGAGTGTCTGACAGGCCCAAACTTTGATGGGAGAAAAACAGTGGTTGCTTTAAACCCTTGATGGACCTGAATGATTCCTCTGTGGCAGATGGTTCTGTTTTGGGTCATGACAGTGTAGCTGGAGAGTATCAGAGGCAGTTGTCTGGTGGTGGTGCTATTCTTCTGCTGTTCCTCTACAGCTGCTTGTACTAGCCTGCCCTCAGCAGCAGCAGCTGCTTCCCTGTCTCAAGTAGGACAGGAAGCATCAGGGTCCAGCAGTGCAGGCATCTGGTTCTGCACCTGTCTCAGGATCACCAGCAGCACCTCTGTCCTCACAAGGGTACAGGGGGCATCTGACTCAGGTTGTGCTCCCATGCTGGGCTGTGTGCTGCCACAGTTGTGCTGGGCAGCACAGCTCCTCCTGCTCCTTTCAAGTTGTCCCCTGCAGCTACAGGAGGGTGACAGCTCTGCATGTGTTTGCGACCACAGCCCTGGCACATCCACACTGCACTTGCCAGCTGGGACACGAGCGGCCGGTTCCTGTGTTGCTGGTTGTGCCCGTGCCCCTTCCCCCAGAAGAGCTTGATGTTGGGAAATTGCTTCCAGGCTACCCATGCAAGAGTAGGTTTGACCCCTTGGATAGGCACATCAACAGGTGGGTGGTAAGATGAGACACCAACTTCTGCCCAGAAGTGGGAGGCTACAGCCTGGGCGGCTCAATTACGAAGCATCATGGCAAATAGCATGAGCTGCATGTCCCCAAAATAGCCCAGGGGAGGCTTTATAATGTGGTGCTCCCAGAGAATCATCAGTCCTGGGCCAAGGTGAGCTGCAAGTGCCAGGTGCCACCTCCTGCATGTGACTCAGGAGTGCAGAAGAGCAGGGTGGCTGCCACTTCCCTGCAGCAAGGGGACACTGACACAGGCAGGGGCACAGCAGGAGCGCAGCAGTGCAGGGCCGGCACAGATCCGTAGTGAGGAGGGCCCCTGACAGGCAGAAGAGGAGACAGCAGTGCAGTGAGGGGCCGGGGCCGAGTGCTGAGCACCCCCCATGCCGCTGTGCCTGAAGGCTCCTGTCAGCATGAGGGACTATTGCCCGTTGTCGGTGCCGCGATACGGCCGCTACACGCCGCGTCTGAGGGCCTCGCGCACTGTGCACTTTCCGAACGACGTCGTCTTTCAGGACCACATCAAGCAGGGGGACCTGGAGCAGGTGGGCAGGTTCATACGAGCCAGGAAGGTGACACTGGACACCATCTACCCTTCTGGTGAGTGCTGCTGGTTGGCAGAGCTGGGGTAGAGCAGCGGCACAGCTTGGTGGGGCTGTGAGGGACCCTGGAGCTGGGCAGTGGGCCACCTTCAGGACTGGAGGAAGCCAGGCCTCTCCCTAGTAAGGAGCAGTGCCCCAGCAGGGCCCAAGAGCCCTAGGCCAATGCCCCAACATCTCCCCTCAAGAGCACAGTCAGTGCATGCTGTGGAAAGGGGGAGCTTGGCTTCTGGGTCCCTGTAAGGCACAATTGAGCACCTACAGCGTGGTGGGACCTCAAGGAGCAGCAGCAAGCACAGGCAAGTCTGTGAGTTCTGGGCAGGACAGTGGGGCTCCTGCCTTTTCCCCAGACTGCGGGATCTGCACTTGTTCCTGGTTCCGCCTGTTTCTCACAGGCACTGCTCCCTGTTGTATGTCTGACTCTGGGGACTCATGGGGAAAGCTTCGTGTTCTGCCTGCCTCATCAGCAACTGTTTATGGAATGCGTTGATCTGCACAGGCTGATGCAGAGCCCACATTTGTAGTTTTTCTTGTGCTTGGCTTCAGCTTCTGCTCTCACAAGGCTGTGGAGACAAGAGGCTCAAATGACCTGGGCTTCTTCCTGTCCATAACGATTCTTTGTTAGTAAGGAGCTTCTGAAACTCAGTCAGAGCAGGACGCCAGAGACGTTTCTCATGTCTCCGTGTGAGTCCTGTCCAGGACTCAGAGCAGCTGCTCTAAGGGGCAATCCCTTCTCCCTCCCTCTGCCCTGCCTAGCCGGGGCAATGGGTGCTGCACCATCCCAGACAGGGTATTTATGCTGCAGAAGGGCAGCAGGAACCCACAGCAGCTTCTCTGACTTTCTGTTTTGTTTCCCCACAGTCCTCTCCCTGAGGAGAGTTCCTGCACCCCTTTCCTGAGCTGTGCACAACTTGTGAATTCAGCATGGAGAGCCCTTGCCTGGGCCAGGGCTAACACCTCCTGTCCCTTCAGGCATGGCAGCCCTCCATGAAGCCGTGCTGACGGGAAACCTGGACTGTGTCAAGCTCCTGGTGAAATACGGTGCTGACATCCACCAGAGAGATGAGAACGGGTGGACGCCCCTACACATGGCCTGCAGCGACGGCTACGCTGACATAGCCAGGTAGGGGCTGTGAAGGCCTGCCAGCGCTGCAAAGCCTGCGAACCGAGAGCCCCGGGCTGGAGCAGAGTCTCCGTGGCTGCTTCGGGGGGTGCCTGGTCCCTGCGCTCCGCCTGGGGCTTCTCGGGCCGTGCCACTCCCGGCGATGGAGGCTGCGGGCCCGGGGCCGCCCGGCCCGGCGGCTCAGCTCCGCATCCTGCAGGTACCTCCTGTCCCTCGGGGCCAGCCTGGAAGCCACCACTGATGACGGGGAGAAACCCTCGGACCTCATCGACCCCGAATACGAGGACCTGGTGCAGCTCTTCGGAGCCACTGCGCTGCGCTGAGCCGGACACGGCCCGACAGTCTCGGGGCCGGGCCGGGGGGCTGCGCCTGCCTGAGCCTGCTCGAGGACCGGGGCTGCGCCCGGGCTGGGCCCGGGCGCCGGCCGGGCAGCGGCGCTCGGTACTGCGAATCGGGAACCACTTTGTACTTTTCCAATAAAGTTCCATCTCGGTTACCGCCTCCGCTTACCGCCTCCGCTCACGGCCGGGCCCCGGGAGAGGGCGTGGCCAGCATCGTGCGCAGCAGCGCCTGCGCGGGGCTGCGCTCGCCGCCGGAGAGGGCGGGGTTGCGCCTGCGCGCTGCGGCGCTTCCGTCCGTGCCGCTGCGCAGGCGGGAGGGCCCGGGTGAGGGGCGCGCGTTGCCCGGCGACGGGCGGGGGGCGCCGCGCGGCCTGGCTCGGCCTCGCGCCTCGCCTTCCTCCCGCAGCCCCGCCGAGCCCCTCCGGCCCCGCCGAGTCCCGCCGAGCGCCGCCTCCGCCATGGCCAGGTGAGCCCCGCCCGGCCCCGGGCCCAGCGCGGCCCCGGGCCCGGCTCAGTTCCCCCCCGCGCTCCGCTTGCAGCTCCCCCGTGTCCCGGGTGGTGTACAACGGAAAGCGGAGCGGCGGCCCGCGCTCCCCCGGCGCTGGCAGCGAGATCTTCACGCCGGCCCACGAGGAGAACGTGCGCTTCATCTACGAGGGTGAGCGGGGCGGTGGCGCTGGGTGAAGGGCGCGGGAGGCTCGGGGCGACCGAGGCGAGCGGCCCCTGTCCCTGTCCCTGCAGCCTGGCAGTGCGTGGAGCGCGATCTGCGCAGCCAGATGGGCTCCGAGCGCGGCCTGGTCGAGGAGTACGTGGAGAAGATGCCGAACCCCAGCCTGAAAGGTGCGGGGGACAGGGGCACCGCGCCGGCTCTGCCGGCCCGGGGGTTGCGAGCGCCGGGCGGGGGCTGTGCTGCCTCTGCCCCCAAAGTCTTTCCTGTCTCCCTTGCAGCGTTTAAACCGGTCGACCTGGGTGATCTGAAGAGGAGGAACACACAGGATGCAAAGAAGTCTTAAAGTGGGTCCTCCCTGCGGATCGGCTGCTCTCCTGAGGTCCTCAAGCAGATTTAATTTGAGATTTTGTGTTGATTTCCTCCTCTGGTCTGTACTCCTAAAAGCCCGCGGGAGAGCCAGTCAGCTTTAGGGCTGGCTCTGAAGCTGCCTGAGGTCGAGGATGCTTAGGGCCTCACCGAGACTGCCCAGAGCCTGTTGCAAAGGATTCCAGCACCCCACTCATAGCTTTCTCTGGCCTCAAACTGTCCTTCCCCACTTCATGCTGAGCAACCCGATCCCCTGTTCCCCTCCTGTCGCTGCCCTCTGTGCTAGGCTGGGCAGGGCTGAAGCAGATGCGCTGTTGGATTGGGCAGCACGGGGTCTCGCTTTCCCCTATGCACTGAAGGTCCACAGCTGCTGGGGCTGGCTGAGGGCAGGAGGCACAGTCAAGTCTGTTCCTGTGCCTCCAGACACAGGGGCAACCCCTGTCCAGCCCTGCTGTGCAGCTGAGAGCTGGGCAGACCGTAGCCAGGCTCCTCCCAGTTCTACTGTGGCAGCAAGTTGCTGCCTGGGCTGCTTGCTGCCAGAGCACGTGGGCTGCATCTGAGGCCATGTTTTCTACCTGCTTAGATCAGGTCCCTGTGGTGCTGGAGGGGAAGCTGTTACTCTCCCTACAGATGGAGAGGTGGAGTGTCAGCACCAGCCCCAGTCTCCTGAGAGGTGCTCAGAGGGACCTGGGCCACCTGCAGCCCCACAGGAGACAGTGGCCGTGGGGGCAGCTGTGGGGCTGCACGGAGCAAGGCTCAGGAGCTCCTTGCCCTGGCAACGCTGCAGT